>NC_088360.1:88927212-88932212 GCF_034508935.2 Berghia stephanieae | reverse complement strand
TCTCTTTCTTTCTCTCTCTCACTCTCTTTCTTTCTCTCTCTCACTCTCTTTCTCTATTCTCTCTTTCTCTCTCCCTCTCTTTCTTTCTTTCTCCCACCCTCGCTCCCTCTCTCTCTCTCTCTCTTCACCCTTCGTCTCTCTCTCTCTCTCTCTCTCTCTCTCTCTCTCTCTCTCTCTCTGTCTGGGTGGGGCACTTACAGTGTCTTCTATCGCCCTATATCTGTTTTCCAACATGGTTTCTGTCTTGTCTTGAAATGAGATGAAACAATAACAAAAGCCTGAGTGACGTCAACTTTGTTCTATATTTCTACAAGAAATATATTTTCGGTAACGGTTTGCCTACCTGTAACCTATAGATAGAATGAAGTTGACGTCACTCGGTTCTTTGATATTGTTTTTTGCCATTCATGTTTATGAGTAATTCCCACTAAATTGTATTAACCAGACTATCAACATTCAAGGTTACCCATAGTTTTGTGTGTTGGTACGTTATACTTCTGGATGGCACTATTGTGCATTTCTTAGTCAAACGTACAGCCTTTATAAACGGTCAAGGTTACACGTTGTGAGTAAATTAGCTAAGAGCACAGCATCAATTACCATTGCGAAATCTCCGTCTTCAGTTTAACTCTCTCTTTACCGATCATTTTCAGTATTTTCCCAAAATGACAGGCTTATCCAGCAGAAAAAAAAATTGATTTTTAAAACTCAAACAAACTCTCTACAAAACAACCTTTTGTTCTTACTAATTAAATACAGATCATTCTTCAAAGTTTGTGATGTACGAAATAAATCTCAATGAGAAAAATGTATATTGTGTCCTAACAAATGTGACAATTTTGCTGCAGATGGGAAGGAGAAGGTTAACATAATATTATGTGACCTATCGTCTCAAAACGGTATCATATTGGGATGGACAAGGCGCCAACAAGTTTAATGTTACAGTATCCCGATTTTAGCTTGTGTCTCTTTAGCAAACTATTTATAATATGTCTAATACATCATAAATTTACCGAGTTTTATCATTCATTTTGCTTTAAAAATGCAATAATTTAACATCTAAACAATCCCGAGATAATACCAGATTTTCAGTCACATATTTTCAGCCACCAATGAGTAGATAAGGTTTATTGAAGAACGAATCCCAAAGCACTACTAAACGTCCATCCCTACACTGTGCATTGAAATGTAAATCCAAATAGAGATTATAACTTACGTTAATTTGACCAGTTAACTGCCGTACTCTTGAAAAACCTCATGAGGTATGTTTTGAGAATTTTAGCCAAAATGTAGTCTTTTAGAGCAATTAGACCCATGGAGCGGGAGTTTATCCTGGTTTCTATTGCGTGAAACGGACACTACTAGCAATCGCCTGCCATCATTTTGATAGGACACTAGTTTATCGCAAAGTACTTTCCGCCAGATCAAACAGACCGAGCTACTCAAGGGTGGACAGGGAGGTAAGAAACATATCTCGACTACACCCGGGATCGATCACTGTGCCTTAGCATGTGAAGCGAGTGCTCTACCAACTGATCTATCGCCCCCCCCCCTTTTTCCTATGTTGAGGGTCATATAAATCTGTCTTTATTTAAAGGAAGAGTTCTCTGGTCAAATTTTTAATTCGTGTTTTTTTTCAGAATACGATAATGAGCTGGTTAAATAAGCTATCATTGCACTCTGTTTTTTTGGAGAGAAAAAAAATCCGATTTCCTGACACTTTCACAGTCATTCAGTCTGGGTGTAAGAATGTAGGAGGTTTGGTGGTGATAGTTTCAGATAACGTCACACAAGCAACAGTACTCTAATGTAACCAGTTAACTGCCATTCTCTAGAAAAACTCGTGTTTAAACATTTGGCCAGAAAACTCGTCCTTCAAATGTCGATCGATTTAAATTATGACCCTCATCTTGGCAACAACTCTCAAGCCCGAGTTTTCAGGCCAAATGTTTAAACACGAGTTTTGCCAGAGTAAGGCGGTTAACTGGTTGATTCTATTTGGCCTAAGTACAATTTATTATAATATCATCTTGGTAAAGGTTTGCTTAAAAGTGCGCTCTGTTAATAAATGAACACGTCTGCTCTGTCTTTAGCGGTAACATAGTATATTCTCTGACATTTTGTTTAAAGCAGTGAGTGGATAGAGAACAACTCTGTTTGTAATGAAACATGTATATTAAATAACTAATTTCAAAACTGCGAAAAGTTCCCTCCCTCTCTCTCTCTCTCTCTCTCTCTCTCTCTCTCTCTCTCTCCCTCTCTCTCTCTCTCTCTCTCTCTCTTTAGCTATATATCTCTTCATACATCTCTCTTCATCTCTCTCTCTCTCTCTCTCTCTCTCTCTCTCTCTCTCTCTCTCTCTCCAAATTGAAATGATGTCAATCCTGTAGATGGTAAAAACAAGAGATAAAAGCCTACATTTATCTTAATTGACTATCGTTACTTCCAAGTTTTGAATATGTGACGATTCCCCTCGAAATAATATTTTATGTGAATGATTCAGATACCGAAAATTAATTTAAACGTTAAAATGATCAGAAATATGAGAGGCTTGGAGAAATTTCATGCATTCCCTCTAAGTATAAAAAGAACTTAAGCTTTAGCTCAATATCCATTTAACGTGCTCAAAGCGCTTTACAAGCGGTTCCCTAGCCAACAGCAAAACTTAATATGTAACACGAGACATGACGCCGATTCGTAGATATTAACAATTTTTTTCCCCGACAGAGACAATAAACGATATTAACGGCCAGGTACTCAATTTATACGTGAGTACGAGAGAAAATGAGTAAAAAGTCTTGACCAAGGACTCAACTGTGCACCTCAGAGTGGGACTCGAACCCAGAACCTTCCGATCCGTAGGTGAGTGTTATATAACAAGGCCACATAGCCGCCTCAGAGAAACTGCAATTAATTACACATTCTAACTGCGCCCAAGTCTAATATATAATAAGACTATTGATTCAATGTTAAGCATCTAAGTACCTCCGGCATTATACCGTTTTTAAACGAACGGTCACAAATAGGATTCCGTGACATTTCCCCATTCATTTCCTGCTTGGAGCAGACAGGTGTAAGAATGGGAGAGGTTTGGCGTGTACGGTTCCAGACAATATCCTCTTGCGATCTTCTCATCATCCAAATGTACGCCAACTTTAGTGTGAAATATGGACTCGTGGGAATCGATGGAGATCATAGCTTACGCCGCAGGCTATCATTATCTCCTGTTGTCATTGTAATTTGAGGAGTTCCATTGGGATTCTCTCGTAAAATGTCGCTGTGACTAACACTTATCTTTAATTGAAGATAAATATCTTGCAAAAAGATGGGGAGTGGGAGGTCGGGTTGAGGCAGAAGAATGGCCAGCTGCGTGGTATTTCTATTAGCAGACCACGTCTATTGCTGATATTCTGACCCGGCGTTTTCACCGACAGAGGAAAATCTAGATGTGACCAACTCTGTCAATTTTTGGAGTGAGACAGATACATATAAATCATTTTTTAAAAACAAATGATCAAATTCTGAATATTCATTTTTCCTTTAATGTCCAACCAATTGATTGTAGTACGCTTTTTTAAAGATTTGACCAGAAAACTCGTCCTTAACTATTGACTGATTTAAATGATCCTCGCCTTGGCAAAAAACAAACCTTGGGCATTTGAATTCATGACATGTGAATGTTTGGTATTCCTTGGATTTTAATTATCATTCAAATCGTTCTTTTGGCAACACCATGCCATAATGTAAGACACATCCTCATCGTTCCTGCCTGGCAAATCCAACCGTTCGAAGCGCCAGGAGATCGTGCTCGGACGACTGAGAGGAAGGTATACAACACGATGACCAAAGGCCTTCTGAGAACTGAAGTGCGAGACTCAGCCACTCAACATAACAAAATCCCATTTAAGAATCTGAAATCCTCTGGTCCTCGATCGAATCTTAAATGTCGAAAAAAATTTAACAGAGGATTGTCTGAAAATAGAAGAAATTAAAATGGTTACATGAAAATGTCGGTAATGCTCGATTCCAAGCTGATCTGGTATCGCTTGATTCTTAATTGAAATTGGATTCAGTAGTCTGATGCCACGCCGCCCGGCAACGGCGGCCATCTTGGCTCTAAACAAAGAAAATCATTACTTTTTATTCTTCATGCTGGCTAGAACTTTTCATATGCCTTGTGATCAGAATGTGTAAAAGTCAAAACAACATAAAATTTATGTTTTTTTCCCTCTGGATACGCTTTTATGCTCGCCGGGGAAATATTTCATACGGACGCCATTGTTCCGATAGTTTAAAGGAGTGTTACTAAGTTACCATGCGTCATTAGGAAGGAAGTGACGTTACGACTGTTGAAGAGTATTGTTATCGAATATGTGAATCTTTTAAACCATAAATAGACCGTAACTGTTTCGTAATCCAAAAAAGCGAAAAGAGTTCTGTTTTTGTAAATAGGTTTTTTCTCCCAAACGCTAAGATTGATAAATTTAAATTATGGGTCCTAAAAACACTGCTATACTCTAGAAAAATTGGGTTGATATCTATTAGTGGTTTGAGAACCTATTCAAACAAAACGATTCCAATGTCGTAATGTAATTTCGTCAAAGTCAATTATATTAGAAGCAGGCCTTGTCTTAAGCGTAATATGAAATGATCAAATGTAATTTGTAATACCACAATTTATAACATATATTAATAATCAAACATGATCACTATTCATTTTAAGCGGTGTTCACATTTGTGTAATATATATTTGAAAATCAATCGACAGTCTGGTGAATCTGAGCCATTGTACTCTGACAACTGAGCAATGCCCACCGCGTCAAATAAAAATAAATATTAAGTTATAGTCCCTCAGAGCCATTTTAAGTCCATGAAGCCGGAGTTTATTCCAATCTCTAAAGAATGAAACAGACAATAGCAATTGCTTGCTACCCTTTTGATTGGACGCTAGTCTATTGAAAAGTACTTTCCGCCAGATCTGATAGGCCCAGCTACCCAAT
>NC_088360.1:88899712-88922212 GCF_034508935.2 Berghia stephanieae | reverse complement strand
TAATGGTGTTATTATTATTATTATTATTATTATTATTATTATTATTATTATTATTATTATTATTATTATTATTATTTAGTGCGACTGCTATGCGGCTTCTTGCTACTCTTTCTCTCTCTATCTCTTTTCCTCTCTTTTCACGCGTGCCCGAACACACATACAGAAAACATAGACAGATTCATTTAGTTTTCGATCTATTTCATTAGTGGTAATCTAACGTTCATTATTACCATCCTTATCAACTGGTCAATCAATGTCCTTGGTTTATTTGTTCCATATGAAATATTCAACATGTTTATTGCTGATTATATATATATATATATATATATATATATATATATATATATATATATATATATATATATATATATATATATATATGTATATATATATATATGTATATATATATATATATATATATATATATATATATATATATATATATATATAAATGTTTATCAAATTAAAGTTATAATAAATTTGAAACTATCTTAAGATTACATGTTTTATCGTGTTGAACAGATATGTAGACTATGTTTGGTATGACAAAATAACCAATCATTTGATTTTAAATTTTTGTCTTGGCATTTGGTTTACATTGTACCGGTAAGAGGAGATGAATCACAAATTCGCCACAGTTGATGAAACGAAATTGACTTTACTCAGTTCAACTCTTTAATATTGTTTTTAGACTCATTTTAATGATTATGTTGGTACGTTATATCCGACTGGGTGATGTTGTGAATATTTATCTCAACGTATAGCATCAATACAGTAACAGAAAATCATAAAAGTTAAAGTTAACATCGTTTATAACGTGCATCATAGAATGATCAATAATCAGAACATAATCCATTCAAACACAACGTTCAATATTAAAATCACATTGTGCGGCTATGTGGTCTAGTGGTGTGACACTCGCTTTCGGATCGGAAGGGCCTGGATTCGAGTCACGCTCAGCGCATAGTTAAGTCATTGGAAAGGGGTCTTTACTCACATTCTCTCACTTTACTCGGGTGTAAAATGAGTACCTGGCCGTTAACAGCGTTGCCTCTGTCCAAAAAGTGTAATGTAATATTGCCTAACAGGCGTCATGTCCCGTCCTACATGTTTAGTGTTGCTGTTGGCCAGGAACTCCTTGTAAAGCGCTTTGAACACGTTCAGTGGATATTGAGCTATATAAAAAAGCTCAATTAAAAAAAAAATGCATACAGGGAAATATGTTTTTTTTTAAATGAAAAACATCTTATTTATATTTAGTATGATTTGATGTCCCGAAAAACGAAAGTCTATAAATAGCATTTATAAAATGTAATAAAAATTGAGCTTTTATATAGCGCAATATCCACTAAACGTGCTCAAAGCGCTTTACATGGGATCCTTGGCCAACAGCAACGTTCAACATGTAGGACGGGACATGACGCCTTTTAGGCGATATTACAATATTTTTTTCGAACAGAGAGCGCTGTTAACGGCCAGGTACTCTTTTTACATCTGAGTACGTTGAGAGAATGTGAGTCAGGAGCCTTTTCCAAGGACTCAACTATGCGCCGAGCGAGGCTCGAGCCCATGAGTTTCCGATCCGAAAGCGAGTGTCATACCACTAGACCACATAGCCGCATAATATAATGTGTGCAAGAAATAAAGGAAGCAATCACATCATTGAAACAGATATTGCGATTGGTTTGTGAGCTGGGTGGATCATTGACAAAGCATTGCTTGCATAAATAAAACGCAGAAATAATCATCCTAACCCTCGGTATCGAAAAAAAATTCCTGTTAGAATCGCTAAAACTTTTACCCCTCGGTTCTGTAAAGTGTAGAATTTTTAATTCATGTTTATGGATATTTTTGTATATCGGATTGATTATTAAATACGTGAGCTCAGTTTTGGTCAATAAACTGCTCAAACAGCTCACAGCTTGGTTTGTTTGTTTGTTTGTTATATTTTCGTTTTAAAGGGGGTGGTTGAGGGGGGGGGGGGGAGGGGGATTTGAGTTATATATATTTGAAACATGTCATAAGAAAAACAAATTGATGAATTGATGTTTATAATGTGAATAATCTTGTAGATCAGTATGACGTTTCTGTGTTTGATACGAGGAAGATTGCTACACGTTCGTGTCATAATATTATTTATCATTGTGTCAAAACAGGGATAATGTTGTGGATGAACAAAATTTAGGTTGAAATCAATTTGATCAAAATCAGTTAATTTAGGTTTTGTTTTAAGTTAGAGATCAAAACTTACTTCCCTCAACGAATTTATTTAAGTTAATTTTATATATAGTTCGTTTATGAGTAATTCTCACTAAACTGTAATAACCTGCCTATAAACCTTCATGGCTGGTTGCACACAGTTTTGTGTATTGGTCCGTAACACTTCCGAATGGCAATGTTGTAAATTTCTTAGTCAAGTGCATACTATTTATAAAATGGAAGAGGGTCCCGATAGCTCAATTGATAGGGCACTCACTTCACACACAAAGGGACCGATATCGATCTCGGGTGAAGTCGAGTAATTTTTTTCTGACCTCCCTGTCGACCAGCAATGATTGGGTAGCTTGGTCTGTTAATTCTGGTGGAAACAACTTTGCGATGGACCAGCGTCCTATCCAAAGAGTAACAAGCGTTTGCTACCGTCCGTTTCACGCTAAAGCTTTATCCTGGAAATTAGTGCGGGGCGGTCCTTGGCAAGCTTAAGGACCACGGTCCTACGGTCCTTGGGAAATGAAGACCGCAAGGACCGGTCCTAGGACCGGTCCTTTTCGACATTGAACATTCCTGAGAGACTGTTGGAAATTCGAACCGGTTTGACCTTTTCGTGGGATCGTTCATTCTTGAACCGTTAAAGACCGCTACACGATGAAAACCGTGGCCTACAGGAGTAAAACACAAGGAGTAGTCACACTCATTTCAAATTGTAACCTAATTAGAGAAGAGGGGTGATGCCTTCTTTATTTGCTCACCGTACTTCATTGTTACTTCGATAATTTAATAAAATTTGAAATTTATCCCCATTAACGGAGATAATGGCATCGCCCAAGGCGTTGATCGAGTTGTTCGTGGCGTTGATACACACACGCAACTCCTACCCCCCCCCCCCCCCCACACACACACACATTAGAGGGCAGCGAGCATTGAAGAGTAAGAGAGAGACGTGAAGTTATAATAAGAGGGGGTGGATGAGGTGATAAGAGGGGTCGATGGTGACTTTTCACCAGATCTAACAAACTCAGCTACCCATTCATTGCTGAGTAGACAGGGATTCAGAAAAAAATCGACTGCACCCGGGATCGATCTCTGGCCCTTTGCGTATAAAGAGAGTGCTCTATCAACTGAGCTATCGGGGTCCCCAAATATTCTATTGGACTTTTTAAAATTCAGACGTTATAACTGGGTTTTTTGGAAGGAAGAAACTAATGAAACTCATATTATTTGATTAGTAAAAACACCAAACGAAATTTTAATATTATTGTATTATTTTAAATGACAACACTGCGATAGAAAGGAGTGGTGACAAGAGATGGACAAAAGAAAACAAAAATCGGATTTGCTACTTGCTAGGTTCGACACACACACACACACACACACACACACACAAACACACATATCTTTTGTAGTCACATACATTTCAAACAATAACCCATTAGAGAAGAGGGGTCATGCCTTCACCATAGATCATTGTCATTGCGATCATTATGGTGTAGTAAATTTTGAAATTTACCCCGTATAATGGAATCGTCCAAGGCGTGCGCCTCCTGTTCCCCCCATCTCACACACGAAAGGGCGGTTTGCGGAGTGGAGGTTGGTGGTCGTCTGCCTGTATGGTCGTCTGTGTCGTTTAGTGTATGGCAAAGGGGGGTGGGTGCGATTAATTAAGTGGATGGGTGGTGATTGGTGGAAGATAGGCAACCGAAGCAACGAATTGCTGGGGAAGTAGTAGGCTATGGCGCGAGACCGTAGGACCGTGGTCCTTGCAAGGACCGCCCCGCACTAGTTGAAAGGTGATAAGAAGTGAGGACCGGCGCCGGTCTTCCCCTCTGGGACCGGTCTTCGGTTCACAGCTAAAAGACCGTCGGACCGCGGTCCAGACCGGTCTTCAGCGCGGCACTACTGGAAATGCCTTTCTAAACTGTTGATGTGGCTGAATACCAGGAATTTAATTCTCTTACTGGGTGGGGTTCCTGACGTCCCATAATGGGCAGGGGGGTACATATTGTGTCTTCTATCCCCTTTTATCTGTTTTCCAACATGTTTTCTGTCTTTGTCTTGGAATGAGATTACTTGGTTTTATCCTGGCCCTGGCCGGAGTCCTGGCTGGGAGGGAAACAGTCAAATGCATAGATATTGTTTGGGAGATAATATTTTTTTCCTTGTAAATCATCTTTCGGTTATGTATTATTATATTTGTTATTTTGAATGTATGATGTAAGTATTTCAGTGTATTTCTTTTAGTTGGAATGTTGTGCTTGTGTCAGGATGAGACTTAGAGGTGATCTCAGACAAAGTACATGGGTGGTATTCTCTTGGAATCTACATCTGATCCCTATTTGTTCCCAGTTCCCCTTTGTCTTACTTTCTCTTGGGTTAGAACTTTTTACTTCCCCATTTTTCCTTTTTACTGGCGCTGATATAACCTAAATGTGTTGCAAGCGCCGTAAAACCCTTAAAAACAAAAACAAAAACATAATTATCTTAGAGTCTTGAATTATGATGATGATGATGATGTTGATGCTATTATTATTATTATTATTATTATTATTATTATTATTATTATTATTATTATTATTATTATTATTATTATTATTATTATTATTATTATATCTACTTTTAGAACCATCTTTACTATGATCATCTGGTTTTAAGAAGAGCATTCATCACTCGTGAGAGAACGTAGAACGATGTCTGCGTTTGCTAGGGTATTATGATCGGTCATTTGACGTTGGAAATCGCTATCTGGGCATCCTATTGCCCAATTCATTTGAGCGGACCTACAGACTTTATTAACAGACTGTTTTTAGTTGTTGATAGCTCAAAAGATTGGTCTGGATCTATGTTAATTTCAACAATGCAGTAGTATAATAAGTAAAATAGATGAGTGCCTGTTCGAAATAGCCTTAATTTCTCCACACATATTGCGAGTTTTCCACTAGTTTTAGAAAAAGAGAGTGAAATATCGTTATCAAGTTTACGAAAAGAGAAATGTACGGCATATTATGAGAGGACAATGGATAGAAGCAAAGATAGAGATTAATGGGTGGATGAATAGAATAAACTAATAGATATATGATAGGCATATATCTTGAATAATCAATAGATGGATACATTAAAAAAAACTTGAGCTTATATATATAGGGCAATATCCACTAAACGTGCTCAAAGCGCTTTAGAAAGGGTCCCTAAAGCAATACGTAGCATATAGAACGCATGTTAGGCGTTATAACAATTTTTATCGACAAAGACAAAGTCCTTAACGGCCAGGTACTCATTTTACACCTGAATAAGATGAGAGAGTGTGAGTAAAGAGCTTTTCCAAGAACACAACTATGCACCCGACCGACGCTTGAACACAGGACTTTGCTATCCGAAAGCGAGTGTCGTAGACCGCATAGCCGCAAACATTTCTATATAGATAATTAGGAGGTTGGCTAGGTGGCTAGATTTATGGATGCATAAGGCATAAATAAACAAATGGATATACAAATATATAGATTGATTGGTAGATGGAAAGGTAGACTGATAGGTAGATAGACAGAAAAGTAGCGAGATAGATAGACTGAATTATAGCAAATTACGAAGAATCCATAAGACGAAAGAAAACCAGTATTTCTTATCTTATGAAAGTGGGCGGCCTTGGAAAACAATGCTGTCCAGTATTAAATTCAAATTCCCCTCAAAGCCAACCCTAAGCTTTTATGCAACCAGGAAAAAAGAATTAAATTAGACGTCTCTTGCTATCATTTCACAAATAAATAGAATTCAACATTTATTTATTATTTCATTGGGATTAAATATTTATCTGACGTACAAACAATTGAATCGATAATGTACAGACACGACTGATTATCTCTGCGTTGAACGTGCCATGTTACAGACAGACATGGATGGCTCTAGTTCTATGTATGTGGGGAGTGTACACTCAGTGGAAGCGTTTCCGGTTTCGTGGACCTTTCGACATCTTTTATTGAGACGCAATCGTGATGTTAGATCTAAATAGGTTTTATGACATTTATTTTGGCGTATTGTTATCGGGAACATTAAGCAACATCACCAACTCGCCATGAGACCAATATTTCGTTTAATGAATTGAGAGAAATGACATTGCAGCGAGGGGTATCAGAGTATGCTGAAGTACTCTGGAAAGAAAAATTGAAAAAATGTTGGACAGAAAACTCATTTTTCAAATATCGATCGATTAAAATGACCCTCATATTGGCAACATCTCAAACCTGGTACTTCATTTTAAAAACGTTGATTTTTTTTTCAGAGTACAGCAGTATGGTTCGGAATAAGACCCTAATGATAAACTGAGATGTGGTCAGCCTATTGATGCTATGCGCTTGGCTAAATTATTCACAACTCCCACCATCCGGATATAGGCTAAAATCAGTAACAAGCTGAGTGACGTCAATGTCGTTCTTACTTTAAACGTTATTTGTGCATTCATTATCTACACTCTGCCTACACGGATGTGATGATGGTGTACGGGGGTATTGCTGAGTGTGTAGAGTGGTCTTCTTCGTACAATATGCGACCAGAGTTGAGTCAAAACTCATGACGTTCGTTTTGTACATCTGTTGAACATCATTAATATTTTCTGTTCTCGTCCTATGTTTGCTCTCTATTTGAACATATCACAAGCTCTTGGTCTTGATCTTTTGAAAGTAGGTGCCGTACTCATAAAAAATAAGCTGTTATAAAGAGTAATATCCATTAAACGTACTCAAATAAAGCGCTTTACAAGGGTTCCCTAGTTAACAGCCACTCTTTACATAAAGGACGAGATGTGACGCCTGTTTGGCGGCATTACATTTTTTATCAATAGAGACAACGCTGTAAACGGTCATGTACTCATTTTACATCTAAGTAAGGTGGGGAATGCGAATAAAGAGTCTTTTCCGAGGACTCAACAAGGACCTTTGTGTTCGGAAGCGAGTGTCATACAACAAGACTACATAGCTGCATACAGTGATCATTCAAAAAGATGCTGTTCCAAGAGCTGTTTGGTGGAGGTTCAAGGCTCAATTGGTGAAAAATAGATGTTCTTTCACAATATTTTCCAGATTTATTTTCTGGTTCTTTAGCACAACTACTGCGAAATCAAAAACGACACATAACGCCTTTGTGCTCTAGTTTTTCTGATAAAGGTTTTTGGGGTTATTTTCAGGTCGTATTGCTTTGCTTTTAGCTTTCTCCTCCTCTGCTCCAGTTCAGACATCGCCTTCTGGGCTGATCAGAAAAAGCTTGAATGAAACGTTTTCTACAAATTATGTATGATTAGATATTGTGTTCTGATGTTGAATGGCATGTGGAAAATATAGTGTTAGAAAGGTGGGCTTCACTCTAGATCACATCAACGAAGTGAATTCTTGCAAAAAAGATGCTTGTTTTTGTTCTGGGTTCGAGTCCCTATCTGAGCGGCGCAAGGTTGAATCCTTGGAAAAGACTCTTACTATTAGATTGATATAAGAAAACACCTCTTATTATAACTGAAGTCTTCTAAAAGGTCTCTCTAAAAAATAAATTTATTTAGAATATTCACATCAAAATTGTTTACATATTAAAGAGAATTTAATTTCGTTACGGGACTCACAACTGTCTGCTCATTATTTATTGATTCGCTTTTGAACACTGCAAAATGATATACTTCTGAGACAAAGGTCAGCAAAAAAAAAAAAACCCAACAACTAAGCTTTTTCCCGAAGCAATAGACAATTTCACCCCCTCACGTGCAACTATGTTACCCTATGACAGCTCTATGCGAGATACAGAGCTGATATAATCATGACATATACATGAATTGAAAACGACGGCACTGTGTCTACTCGGTTACACAATGAAATGGAAATCAGATGTGTCGGGGTGGAAAAGAAAATAGATATATCGTCTTACAATTCGTCCCTGTCTATAGCGATAACGGAATTAGTCTTTGGCCAATCAAGTAATGGGTGGAGTCAGGACGAGCAAGAGAAGGGTGACGGGATAAAGAAAATAATGGCAGCCCGATAACTAGGAGGAAAAAGAAAATGCAATTGAGAAAAGGCAAAAGGGTTGTATTGAAAGAACGGATGAGGGAAAGATGGAAAAAGGCAAATGGTGAAGATATAAGATAGAGAAGAGTCATGGAAAGATCATGATAAAAGATGGAATTTTGTTTGGTGTTAGGTGTTCTATGGAATTATAAGGATTATTTAGGTCATATCAAGGTTGGAGAAAAACAACCGAAGATGCAGAGATAGATGATTATGAAAGTTTATCTTCTCTTAAATTTAATATATGTGGCCCCTCGTCTCAAAACGGTATTATGTCGGGATGAACCAGATAATAAAAAGCCGAATAAAATCTAAACCGGTCAAAAATGTGAACTATTGCTATTTATCATTCTAAGATACGGCATCCAGTCTCTTCAATAAAATATACAAACTCATTGAAAGACTGATATTTCCGACCATAAACCCCATTTCAGCATCTTAATCATTCCGACATGATACCGTTTTGAGACGAGGGGTCACATATAGATCTCAAGACCAACAACCTATGAGTCCTGACTGAGAAAACTTGAATATAATCAAAATCAATCCACGACAAACACTCAGAATCTTTTCTCGGTAAAAAGATAATTCAACTATTAAATATTTAAAATTCTGATTACTCAAACTATCATGGGCTAAATTTAACGTCGTTATTGACGTTGAGGTCATTTTGGGAGGTCGTTTTTCATTAGGACAACAAGACGATAACAATTCGGATGATCAAAGGATTAGTACACGCTAAATACAATAAAACGGTTATGACGAACAATTTTATAGCAAGAGCGTAATAATTCTGTATGTATTGTTAGAATAGCCAAATGGAACGGCCGCTCTAAGTTAATTAACGAACACAGATTTAATTAAATTGAAGCTTCATTTCCATTTGACTACTGTTATTAATTTCTTCGAAGTTCAAGCAGTGACACCCACACACACCCACACACACACACACACACACACACACACACACACACACACATGTATATGTATATATATATATATATATATATATATATATATATATATATATACTCGTATAATATATATATTATATATATATATATATGTGTGTGTGTGTGTGTGTGTGTGTGTATGTATGTATTCATTCTTCGTACTCCTAATCAGCTTGTTAATTGTCTATTCCTTAAACAATAGGGTTGGGGGTTAGAATTGTTCCATACTGCCAAGGTTAAAGTTTTGCCCAAGAGCACAGAATTACTGATAAATCTACAAACTGTATTTCTATTTGATTTTTACAGATTGATGCACGAGTAACTTGCAAAACGTTTTTCTTTTAAATTACGGATAATTCTATTTCCATCATCCGTTGACTCAGATGATTATTTATAAAACCTGCGAGGGAATAATGATCGCTCACTTGATGTTGGGAATCACCATCTGGGTGCCCTGTTTCCAGATTCATGTGACGGACTTTGAGACTTTATGGCCGTACCGATTTTGATCGTTGAAGACTCATAAGAGTCGTCTCATTCTACATTAAATTGTAGTATAGTATTATATACTACAATATAGAATTTTGATAATCGAATTGGATGAGTGCCTATTATGTTCGTCATAGCTTTAATTTCCCCGCAAAGAATTGCGGGTTTTGCCAGTAGATCAACGGCTATGTGGTCAAATGGTATGACACTAGCTTTCGTATCGGAAGGTCCTGGGTTCGAGCCTCGCTCGGCGCATAGTTGAGTCCTTGGAAAAGACTTTACTCACATTCTCTCACCGTACTCAGGTGTAAAATGAGTACCTGGCCGTTAACAGCGTTGTCATTGTCCGAAAAATTGTAATTTTGCCTAACAGGCGTCATATCTCGTCCTACATGTTAAATGTTGCTGTTGACCAGGGACCCCTAGTAAACCGCTTTGAGCACATTTAGTGGATATTGCGCTCTAAAAAGCTCAATATTAGCCGACTTACAGTCACCAAAAGCGGGATCATGACATCCTTGACCAAGGTGATTCAAAGCATCGCTGTCTAGCATAAACAAAGGTAATAGGGATAAATGGGCCTATTGTATTCAATAACACCATGTTTAATCTATCATGCAATTGTATTGTGGGTCTGGGATGACCCGGAAATAACTTATATTATTATACATGACGCTTTCCGAAATACTTTCCAAGACGATACTAACCAACGATACCTGGTCCCGGAGTTAAGTGAACAACCTTAATGGCAGTACATACTGCCGGAGGTAAAAGAAACATAACAAAATGTAATCTTCAATATTAATTATAGTTCATAATAAATAAATGACCAATTAGCCAGACTGTCAAATGAAAAGTCAACTCCTTTTTGCATTTATTTGAATAATTGTCAAGATTTGGGTAAATTCACGAACGCTGACATTTCATCCTCCATTAACTTTAATCACAACTGTTACACCATATTATATCGCCTTACAGGCATCATGTTTCGTCATACATGAGAAGTGTTTTCTCTCTGTTGTTTTGGGATTTCTTGTGAACCACCTTTAGCACATTGAGTGGATTTTTGCTCTGTATAATACCTCAATTTTTACACATGTTTAATGTATACTATAATAACATCATCCCGAACTTGTCACGAAGTCATGTCAATTCATCAATATATTAGTAACAATGGTTTCTAGCCCATATAATACCAAGACATTTTGTCAATTTGGGTCAGAGAATCCCGATTACTCGGATGCCCACGTGATCCTCTCTGGTTGTGGATAAATAAGATGCCATGTGTTGTTTTCCCCTATTCCCCCTCCTAGCGATGAGTGTTGTCTCGTACGTGCACAAGTTCAGTCTGTACGCGACTAAGAATAAACTACCGAACCACCATGCCAGAGGCAAGGCTACTATTTCCCGTAATGTTTACAGTTTTGTCTCCACTAATTTAAGATCAAATAGGTAATGTCAACTCGGGTGACTTTGCCTCAAAAAAATTGGACAAATTAGATTATAATATTTTCTTTTGTGAGAATACTCAGAATTCTCAAAATCAGTTGAGGCAGAGTCCACCTGAGAGACAATGTCACCCCATTTAGTTGTGGTATGTAGTTTTCAACTCCAATAGAACACCTTCGATAGGATAGATTGGTTGTTCTACATACGAACAGATTTAAAGATAACTCTTCAACTGTCGTTTGTTACATCGGCGAGAGCAGTGGGATAGATAGATAGATAGATAGATAGATAGATAGATAGATAGATAGATAGATAGATAGATAGATAGATAGATAGATAGATAGATAGATAGATAGGTAGATAGAGAGAGAGATATATACTTTGCTCATATGTTTATTGTCAACGTATTGAACGTTCTTCGTATCAAATTTGTATTATAATACGATTAGATAGATAGAGATAGATAGATGGATATATGGATGGATGAATAGATAGATGGATGGGTGGTTGGATGGATGGATAGGGGGTGGATAGATGGACGGATAGGGATGGATAGATGGATAGATAGATAGACACATGTATAGATAGATAGATAGATAGATAGATAGATAGATAGATAGATAGACCAATTGATAATGATGATAATTTTTGGTGTCGAATTGCCACAATCGTAACAAATTGAAACGAAATGAATATGTTTATGTTGTGTATATCGCACGTGTGAAAGAAAGAAAGAAAGAGAGAGAGAGAGAGAGAGAGAGAGAGAGAGAGAGAGAGAGAGAGAGAAATAAGTAGGAGTGAAATATCTGTTCAATCTTAGTTATCGTTTAACATTATAACAAGTGTAACTAAATGACAAATTGCCATATTTATGGACAATAAAGATCTATTATTATTATTATTATTATTAGATAGATAGATAGATAGATAGATAGATAGATAGATAGATAGATAGATAGATAGACAGATAAACTAATTATTATAAAATTGATTTTTCAAGATTTTTTTTTATTGAAATGAGATTGATTGAATTTAGCACAAATCATATGAATTTTGATTTGTGTATGAAAATGATATCTATGTTATTAAAATCACACAGTACTGCGGGATTGATTAACAACAACAACAGCAACAACAACAACAAATGCAAATCAATTTGAGTTTATAGAGTGCGATTGATCGAATGCTGGAATGTCAGTAGAATGTAAGGTTTTTTTTTCAAAGATATTATAATGGGAATGCTTGAGTATGAAACAGAACTGGAAGAGATAGCTTAATAAAGTGAAAGAAAACAAGAAAGATGGGTGGGGTTGTGGTGGAGGATGTGCAGCGAAAATATAATTAGGAATAACAGGAGGAGGAGGAGGGGAGGGCGAAAATAAGAAGAAGAAGAAGAAGAAGAAGAAGAAGAAGAAGAAGAAGAAGAAGAAGAAGAAGAAGAAGAAGAAGAAGAAGAAGAAGAAGAAGGAGAACAAGAAGAAGAAGAAGAAGAAGAATCAGGATGAGGAGAGGGGGAGGAGGAGGAAATGGAAGATAAAACGAAGTGGAGGAAGAAAATCAGAATCGAACAGATCAGGTGACTGGATAGCGATCGAAGCTGTATATTCGTGTTTTTTTTTTTTGTGTGTGACGAAACCCTCAGTAATTACATACGAAGGTTAGCTATAATGAAAATACAGAGTTTTAGTACAGCTGACACTGTTTTCTTAGATCCGAAACAATCTTATGAAAAAATTAAAGATCCGGCAATAATTTCAACTCTAACACAGTCCTGTCTGTTTTTTGTTTGGTTAAAAAAAAAAAATTGAGCTTTTCTCCAAACCAGTAGAAACATGCAGATCGAGATAGAACACAACAGGCTAGATCTATTACCGTTTTCTACACATAAACGTATTGCCTGTCAGATGCTTGTGTTGCCCTTGATTGTGGCGGGGGGAAATGTGAGGACTTAGCGGGATTTAAGCCCTTGATTTTCCGGTCTCAAGCTCAGTACCTTATCATTGCACCACGAAGTCGCGCAGTTTTATATGTTTTTGATGATAGCCTACACCACATGATATTACAGTCGAACTATTTTGGACAATTATTTTTGTTTTAATTACTCCATGAATTAATTCGGTCATACCTCAATGCCATATGAACAAAATTAATTCAAATCTGAAAGTATAAGTTTTTATTGGCATATTGTAAGTTATACTGACCAACAGTTCTCTATACACCCAGATATATTATGAAAG
This sequence comes from Berghia stephanieae, assembly GCF_034508935.2. NCBI lineage: Eukaryota > Metazoa > Mollusca > Gastropoda > Nudibranchia > Aeolidiidae > Berghia > Berghia stephanieae. The sequence goes on along the minus strand of NC_088360.1, from coordinate 88,908,829 downwards.
GAGCTATGTAAAGTTCTTCATCTACGAAATCCTATTTGAATATATTTTATTTTCCTTATTTACATCATCATTGAGTTTTAACAAAAAAATCAAGAATGCAAACTATCAAAAAATATACTAGGACACTCAATGAACAGTCAAATTGGCTAGGTTTATACATGTCTGCGGTTTTTATTTACATTTTACAACAAACTTTGGGCATGAAAAATGTCACTTCACATATTGATCGCGTAAAATGTACCTCAGCTTATTATGCTTTAAACCTGAGACTTCCCAGTTTAAGAGAAATTGATTTTCATTTTAATATATCGATATTTTAGGTATAAGTTGTTTTTTTTTCTGACGAAAAAAACGTTTTGTCAAAGTAATGTACATCTAGACGTAACTAATAGTAAACTGTCTTCTATCGATGGACTAACGTTACACAATCTAAGGGAAATCAGATAGTATCTTGGAATGTGGAAAATGGATCTTCGACGTTGTCTTCTACACAGAGAGAGGGGGGAAGAGAGAGGAGGGGGGGGGGGGGGGGGGGGAGGGGGAGGGAGAAGGAGGGGGGGGGGGGAGGAGGGGGAGAAAGGAAGATAGACAGAAAATACCGGAGACAGTTTATTTGAGCTGATGTTAGTGGAATGATTACGTTGTAGGCCAAATTATCTGATTTTAAAATGGTCTGGGCATTAAACAAGGTAATGATACACGCAAATAGTAACACAGGACCGTAACTATTTGCATCAATGAGGGAAGCTTGTAAATAAGGTGGAGAGTGAGTAGCTAAGAGGTAGATAGGCTGATAGGCGGACAGTCAGAAACGATATTATTCGAGAGGATGAGAGAAGAGAGAGAGAGAGAGAGAGAGAAAGAGAGAGAGAGAGAGAGAGAGAGAGAGAGAGATGGAGGAGGGAGGAGGAGAGGAGAGAGAGAAGAGAGAGGGAAAGAAGATAGAGAGAGAAGGGGAGGATAGAGGAAGAGAGAGAAGAGAGAAGGATAGAAAAAAGAAGAGAGAGAGAGAGAGAGAGAGAGGAAGAGAAGAGAGAGATAAAGGAAGAGAGAGAGAGGGAGAGAGAGAGAGAGAGAGAGAGAGAGAGAGAGAGAGAGAGAGAGAGAGAAAGGTGTATTTGTAAACTGAATTACTGGCATAGATGATTTTAGATGATGAAGAACATGATCATTATGATTAGGATGGTAGCTGTTTTTATTTTAAAATCTGAGCACTTTGCGATATCAAGTGCTCATCTGTTGTACAATAACAAAACACCTCTTTTACATTTTTCAATCGATATTTTCTATCCCCCTACTATCGACCATGCAGTTATCTTATATACAGATAAGTGAGATCTAACAGAAATATACTCGCGATCGACTTGAAAGGTCTATGCAAAGGGTCTTGATCTACTATTACTACGTTCCTTTAACACAACAATAAATAACGTGAAGTTGAATGTAAGCTTCAATTTAAATACAAAAACAGATCAAATGAACGTTTCGGGTTTCCCCTTTATCAACAAGACAAGATGAATGAAACACGTGGTGTTTCATTCATCCTGTTTTGTTGATAAAGGGGAAACCCGAAACGTTCATTTGATCTGTTTTTGTAATTAAATTGAAGCTTACATTCAACTTCACGTTATTATTTATTTCTTCGAGCTTCGAGCAGCAACATTTACACTTTAACACAACAAAAAAGGGGTAAATCCCGACTACACGGGTTTTATTCGAAGGGTCGCATTACTTCCATGGATATTGTGCGTTTTTGTGAAATACTGATTTTATGAAATGCCCGCCTGATGAAACGTACCAACACAAATTATGTGTAGCATAGATGGACTTTGGTGAGAAATGAACAATTCAACTTTCGGTCTCAAAGCAATAGCAATGAGCCGATTGACGTCAATTTCATACTATTCAGCGAGTAGCACCAAATTAATTGGTTTGGATATAATTTGACCAGACCGAATCCCCAACGTACTCAGTGCCAAAAGATGTTACAATTTGAGAATTTCTTGTAAAAAAATTCAGGGGCAGACCAAGAAAATGACCGTGTGATAATATACGATAAAGACTGTTGTCTTCAATGTGTCTTTCCCCGAGGTTGCTAAATTACCGATTATCTAAATATCGTATTAAGACATCATTCTCATATCTAAGAAAATTTAAGAATGTAAAATAGTAATATGGAATGGAATATGACACCATAAATTATTTGTTTGCGTAAAACGCCATCATTCAGTTAGATATCATTTTTTTGATTGACCATTGTTTTAATAAAGACAATGATTTATGGAGGTGTTATAATATCAAGGACAACCAGGCAGCAACACATCACCTGGTGCACACCGGGTTATTGTATCTCACTTAACCAGTTAATTGCCTAACTCAGGAATGACACGAATTAAAACAATTGGCCAGAAGAACCGTCCTTTATATCGATCGATCTAAACGACCCTCATCTTGGTAAATACTCTCAAACCTGGGACCTGGAGAGGTCCCATGTTTGAAAGTATTTGCCAAGATGGGGTCATTTTCATCGATCGATATTTTGAGAACGAGTTTTCTGGCCAAACTTTTAAATTCGTATCTTTTCCAAGGCAAGGCAGTTAACTGTTTAATTTCAACGTGGTACAGAGGGATGCTGCTGGAGTATTAGTAAGCATAGCTATTCTGTTGTTTATCCGCCATACAGTTCTCTCCTACACTGATTACTGTTTTACTGATGTAGAATAACAAAATAATTTTTAAAACATTTTAGCTAGAAAGTATTTATTTTCTCTTTGGGGAGATTAAGTTGGCTAAAATTTGTCAAAAAGTCTTTAAAATGACACTTCTTGTAAGTGTTAGGTTTGAGACTTAATCACATGCTGATTGTCATTATAATTGGTGATCTATCATCTAAAAATGGTTTATGTCAAGATGGACTAATTGTTGGGATTCATAGTCAAGAATTTTAAACTTGGCGTCAATTTCTATTCTTATGGTGGAAAATAAATACAATTTCTTAAATGAGATTTCGTCATTATAAAAATCCGATCTCTGAGTTTACTTCTTAGGGTGCGAATCATCCAGACATTTTGAGGGGTTGATCATATATTTGAAGCAAAAATTATCTTGCCATAATATAAAATATGTTTTTCTTTTTTTGGTGTATGTCTACATATTGTTGCTATATGATAAATGTATCATGGAGCATGTCTTTCAGAAAAGATAAAAATACATTTCTCAGACCGCGTGTAAATGATTTGCTTTGTAAATGCTCACAGCCGCCTTAATTGATATAAATTACTTGGAACTTGATATCCTTGTGTTACTCCTATTCTACGCGATTCTACAAGCTCGTGTCAATTAGGTGATATTTATCGCTAATCACCCATTGTTTTTTTTTCCCTTTTTTTTCTTTCTAAAGGTCGCCAAATTCAGGAGCAAGGATTTTTCTCAAGTGATGTTATAGCATCAATGTATTTCCTCGTCCAGGATTTTTACTCAATTTGGCCTCTCTTTAAATTTGAGAACTTCACAGTTCCTGCACGAATGGATATGAAATCTGACCCGAGATCTGCATTGGTTTTGACACAACTTTGTTTAACACAGCATGTCTTCCAATAAGTAGTAAACCTCGCTGTCTGAATGACGCTTTCTGTGAATTGTGTGAATCAGTCACAGGTTTTTTAAAAACCTCGATGAGTATAGCTGCTCTCTCCATCCATGTTGTTAATTGTTTCCATTGGTCACAGTCCTGGGCCAGAGTTTTGGGGCTGTCAACATCTTGTGACTTTAGTACGGAGGGCACTGCAGCTTTTCTTAGTTCTTCAGCGATTAGTTCGGCCTCATCTGAATCTAGACATGTCTTATATGTAGAGGGATCCTGGTTCAGGGATATCTTCCAATGGAGTATATTAAAAAGATTTACATCATTTTGGGGGCTTTTAAACTCCATTAAGGGTAAAAATGCCAGTTTAATCATTTAAATAATTTTTAATTTACTACAATATGATAAGATATAAAAGGCTTAAATGTGCTTTTTTGTTAAAAAATATTTTCTTCCAAAAGAGCCAATTTATGTTGTAGAGTAATACTGTTTGTTCATATGTTAGAATTCATTTAAAAATGATAACCTAACGAGGATGAGCTATCATTTTAATATTTTGATGTGTTCATAATCGTGCATTGTGTTTTGATAAATTGCTTGTTCCCCAATAGGATAGCGATTTAGAAAGGATGTGTAAAGATGATTATCAAGGTTGAATAGAAGGGACTTTAACACTCCAATACGCCAACACTCTTTTCTGTTTTTCTTCGGATTATCCTGTTGCTTTTTTAAGTACAAATACCTTTTTGGGAAATGTGACCAAGCATGATGATCGTACAAAATTATCAACACCCTCGGTTCCTTCAGGGACGTAAAAGGATAAACGTGTTCCGGGGCATCAAGAAAAGCCTTGTTATCCATATCGACAGATCCGTCTCCTTGAGGTGACAAGACCTGCCATCATGATCAAACATTCCGACAAGGCCCACGCAATGCTGCTGGAAAACCTCAGGGTTATTTCAGAATTCAGAAGACGGTCTTTGGCTGATAAGGAGAGGTAAGTCCGATCTTGTTTTTTTTTTTAAATTTATCATCAGCTTCCAATCCGTTTAAGCTACCGTCAACTGGGGTGACTTAGCCTCTCTGGGTAACTTGCTTCAACCGATTTGGAGCATTTTGAGTATTCTTAGGCGTGTTGCAGTTATTTCCCTTATTAGGGGACTTGATTTAACATCAAAAGAAATAACTGTTACAAAGCCAGGTATAATCTAGTATGTCCAAAACTATAGAGGCAAAGTGACCCCTTAAGGCAAAGTGACCCCAATTGACGGTATAACAAAAGGTTGTTGTATGAAAAAATCATATGAATAGATTATGTAAATTTATACTGGCATTCCAACATGTTCAACTTGCTGATTTCCTCTACCAATGCTTCATAATTTATTCCACCAACACGTCATATGAAACCAAGTTTTTTATTTCATACAGCACGATTCCCCTGCTGGTGCCCCTTTTAATTAGCACTCTTACAATATCCGTGACTAATTATATCTAGACTCTCATTCACAGCTAAGGCAAGTAAGGGAATATAATATTATGTAACATGCTGTTCCCAAGTATAAAACAGCGGATCCTGGATTTTGTCACCCGTCCAGGCACTGACCACGCTAAACATTGCTTGAATTCTTTACAAGATGGCAAAATGTATCGAAATGCCACCATTTCGGATGAGATGTTAGGCCAACACTATTTCAATTTGAAGACTCACTTAACCAATACAAAAATAATTGTCTCCATTACAACAATGTTGAAGAACGCCAAACCAATATTTCGTTTGATTGTCAGACTCACAAATATCTATTATGTGCATGAAGGCTATAAGCAGTCATTATAACATTCCTTCAATAGAACCAAAGAGATAAAACTTGATGATTTCAAAATGCAATGTTATTTGATTGCACCATTAAGAGGATTTTGATTATTACTTTCATACTCAAATGCATGAGTTGATAAGTAATGAGTATATACGTTTACAACAGTAAACAAAGGGTAAAATGTAAACATTTAAAATGTTTTCACCCCCCTTTATTTTGCTACCTTGTATTATCAAACTTGAAAGCCAGGAAGGACAGGTATGGACCTTGTCTGATCTTCACTGTTTACATAATAAACTGTCTTTTCTCAATATCTCTTCAAAATAATTTCTCTTTGATATTAATGACGTCATTTGCATATGTTACCTAGCATTATTCTTCTTTGTTTCCTTGAGAAAAGGATGCTTTCTGGATAACATTCCATTAGAATTTGATCTTTAAGAGACTTATACAATCAAAAATGAAATATTTGAAAATGATGCAATCAAGCAAAAGTTACATTGTGTCAAACAATGTTCTTCATTATACGAAAACCAAAATACCCAAGAGAAAAGCAAATCTATCTGTGGGGTATTTCTAGATCTATTCTTTTATATATCATATAAGTATATAATTTCCCATCGCTAACTAGTATTTTAAAAAAAACAGAAAAAAAAAACAACATTTTTCTTCAAATTCCAAACTTCTGACAATTTTCACAATCCGATTGAAGTTTTGTATAGATAATTCCGGCTTCATTAATCTTATGTGCGACCTATTATGGTTTAGTGGTATAGCTTGTGGCTGGCAGGTCAAGGGTTTTACTCCGTTTTGCCCATACTATGGCTGGAGTCCTGATCCGGGAGTTATGCTTCGCACACCCACACACACACACTCTCTCTCTCTCTCTCTCTCTCTCTCTCTCTCTTCCTCTCTCTCTCTCTCTCTCTCTCTCTCTTCCTCTCTCTCTCTCTCTCTTTTTTTTTTTACTTTCTTTCTTTTCTCTCTCGCTCTCTCGTCAGTTTCTGCGCCTGCGGACAAAGCATTTCTTACACGCAGATAGCATAAGCATTGCAAACCTGGAGAAGGTGATCACCCGCTGACCCCATTTTCCAGCTGGTGTTGAGCGGCTTTGTTGGGTTTTTTTAAAGAATGTCACACACCTGAAGATTTCTGGTTCGTCCCGATATGGGCGTTAAATTAAATTAAATTGAGCTTTTATATAGCGCAATATCCACTAAATGTGCTCAAAGCGCTTTACAAGGGGTCCCTGGTCAACACCAACATTTAACATGTAGAACGGGACATAACGCCTATTAGGCGATATTACAATTTTTCGGACAAAGGCAACGCTGTTAACGGCCATGTACTCATTTTACACCTGAGTACGGTGAGAGAATGTGAGTAAAGAGTCTTTTCCAAGGACTCAACTATGCGCCGAGCGCGAGGCTCGAACCCAGGACCATCCGATCCGAAAGTGAGTGTCATACCACTAGACCACATAGCCGCACTTAGCGTGGCTAAACTGATTCCTTGGAACAAAAAGAATTTTATTTTGCTGAAATTCTCTCTCCATAATGTGATGTAGAATACAGATGCAATACTGGTCAAAACTAATTGACCTACAATTTATTAGAAACTAAAAGAAAATGATGATGTTGATGATAATACTGATGATGATGATGATGATGATGATGATGATGATGATGATGATGATGATGATGATGATGATGATGATGATGGAGATAATGATGATTATGATGACGACGACGATGATGATGATGACGACGACGATGATGATGATGATGACGATGATGATGATGATGATGATGATGATGATGATGATGATGATGATGATGATGAATTGCAACCCATTATGATTATGTTGATAATATTCGATGCATTAATGAATTACGGGGGTTTCAATGTTTCCTGCATGGCCAATTTAAACAATCATCATGCGTGAAGAAGACAGTTCAACTCTGTAGAACCCAAACTGGGTTTTAATCTGGCAAATATTTGACCAATCACTTCTAAAATTATTGAACATAAACGTATTTTTAACACCAGATTCCATGTAATTTTTGTACAGTATAACCTTTTTAAGAAACTGTAGTTTTCAAATACAAGAGGTGCATAAGCAAAATGACATAATTATGAAGTTGTCCTCTCCACTGTGAGTTCCAGGTTGTGGGCCGCATGCCATGAAAAAGAATTCCGTGCATCGCCTCACTGGAGATATAGATAGTTCGAAGATGACGTCACTCAGGTCTTTATTATTGTTTTTTGCCATCCGCGTTCATGAGTAATGCTCACTGAACTCTATTAACCCGACTATAAACGTTCATGGATAGACACAGTTTTGTGTGTTGTTCCGTTATACTTCCGGATGGCAATGTTATGAGCTTCTTAGCCAATTGCATACTATCAATACTTGAAATTTATCCCTATTGTGACAAGTTTGCATGTTTAATCCATTTTATTATCATTTTTATTGGGGGGGGGGGATTGTTCTTTTTTAATGTAGAAATCACAACATCCAGCTACACCTCTGGCTTTCAAATATCTTTTAAAATGTAACACTTCTTTATGTCAAGTTTGTACAAAGTGGGGTAATTTTAGTGAGTAGTGTACATGAATCTCGTGAAAAGTAAACACCCTGATCAAGCCTGTGGGGAGTTCAATGATAATATTCACAACATAATTTACTGTTTATAATGCTATTATCGTAAATTATGAAAATGTTCACTCATCCCAGACCCTTCGTTTTTTTATATATCGTAAAGAAGAAAAATCCCAAAGTACTGTAACCAGTTGGGAAAAACTCGGCTTAATGTTACAAACAATTCTAGTGTTCGAGCCAATTGGATTCAGTAGTCTGATGTCACTCCGCCCGCAACGGCGGCCATCTTGGTTCTAAACAAAGAAAATCATTACTTTTTATTCTTCATGATTGCTAGAACTTTTCATATGCCTTGTGATCAGAATGTGTAAAAGTCAAAACATGATCAAATTTATGAGGGGTTTTTTTTTCCTCTGGATACGCTTTTATGCTCGCCGGAGAAATATTTCATACGGGCGTCCGCCATTGTTCCGATAGTTTAGAGCCAGTGTTACTAAGTTACCATGCGTCATTAGGACGGAAGTGACGTTATGACTGTTGAAGAGTCTTATCATTAAAATCCATCTGAAGGTTGTAAGGATATCAATATCAACGCATGCGCAAGGGTTGTGGAACGGACTATTGTGTTAGTCTATAAGTCAATGAATGCTACGCTCTGGCCGAGATTTCTGTCTTTTTTTTCTCTCTCTCTCTCTCTCTTTTTTTTAAAGTACTTACTGAAGTAAAAGGTTTAATTAAACGAAATAATCACACGGGCCCGTGGCACAATGTATCTGGACGTGATCAGTTTTTTGTTTGTTTTTTGTTTTTGCCGTAGTCTGAAAAATACACGTATTTAATATTTTGGCCAGAAAAAACTCCTCCCTCAAATATCGATCGATTAAAACGATCCTCATCTTGCCAAAACTCTCAAACCTGAAACTTCACTTGAGTTTTCAGGGAGAGAGTTCTGGCCAATATTTTAAATACGTGGGTTGTTTTTCTTTTTTTTCCAGGGCACGGCAGTTTTCTCTTTGACACCATCATCATGATTTCCACTTTGATATCATTAGACCTAACCTCAACCAATACCCCCCCCCCCCCTTCCCCCACCCTCTCTTCATCCGACCAACCCCTTC
>NC_088360.1:88887212-88892212 GCF_034508935.2 Berghia stephanieae | reverse complement strand
TTCTAAAGACACTTTTCGAGATAGAGTTCATCCTGACATAATAACGTTTTGAGATAAAGAGTCACATATATCTTTCCCTTTATTTAGTGAGAGATGCACTTCATTACCATCTACAACCAATCAAAGAGACTTGCCAAACACATTTGTCAACTTTTTTAAAGACAAAATCCATAACATTCGTTCAGAACTAGATCGGCATGAACCATTTATAGATGCAAATACATTCTGTGGTACCCCTTTAGACAAGTTCCAACCAGTTTCACCTAGTTTCATAAACGAGTTGATAAAAAAGCCCCCATTAAATCCTGCGACCTTGATCCCCTACCAGCACAGCTTTTGGCCAGCTCCATCGATACATTATTACCATCCATTACATCAATCATAAATACATCCATACTGACTGGCGAAGTTCCATCGTGCTTTAAAAGTGCCCTCGTCAAACCACTTCTGAAGAAACCATCACTGGACCACAATATATTAAACAATTATCGTCCTGTATCAAATTTACCTTTTTTGTCAAAACTTTTGGAGAAGGTAGTTCTTACACAATTAACATCTCATCTTAAGAACAACAGTTTGGAACAACCCTTTGTCAGCCTACAAACATCAACACAGTACTGAAACGGCGCTTCTTAAAATCTTTAATGACTTGTTATGTAATGCTGATGCTAACAATATCAATGTATTATGCCTTTTAGATCTTTCAGCTGCCTTTGACACCATTGACCATGACATTTTGTTAAGAAGACTAGAAAATACGTTCGGCATAAAAGGAATTGCCCTTAAATGGTTTACATCATATTTACAGGATCGATGGCAGACTGTCGTGGTGAATGGTGTTCAGTCAGAACAAGTTTTACTAAATTTTGGAGTGCCACAAGGCTCTGTTCTTGGCCCTGTCCTTTTTATTGTATATATGCAGCCCCTTTCTAGTGTGATATCCAGATTCAATCTGAGTTATCATTTTTATGCAGATGATACGCAAATATATGATTCAGCACCCCTTAGTAATTTACAGTTCTTAATTCAACGAATTACGAGCTGTTTTAATGAGATTAAATCTTGGATGTACCACAATAAGTTAAAATTAAATGATAGTAAAACTGAGATTTTAATGTGTGGAAGGCCGAGTATCCTTAAACAGGCAAATAAATCACCTATTATTCTCGGAAATAGCACAATAGAATTTTCAAATAAAGCAAAAAACTTGGCGTCATCATTGATAAAGATCTTTCCATGACAAGCCAAGTGAATAACACCATACAATCTATGTACATAGAAATGAAAAAAATAAGCAAAATTCGTAATTTAATACCGAAGCATATAACAGAACTTTTAATTAATTCCCTGGTTTTATCTAAATTGGACTATTGTAACTCCCTTTGGGCGAATTTAGCTAAAGACAAAATTAGCAAACTTCAGGTTGCTCAAAATAACGCAGCCAGGCTCATTGTACGCAATAACAAAAAATACCCGTCAGCAACTCTTCTCCGTGAGTTACATTGGCTTCCTGTTGAAAAAAGAGTTGCCTATAAGATTTGTACTGTTGTCTACAAATCCCTGAGCACGAACAGTCCCTCCTATATTAAAGACCTTCTAAACATATATGTCCCCAATAGAAACTTGAGGTCAAGCAATGACCAATCAATCCTTGTCAAACCTAAGCCATTGCGTAAAATAGGTGAACAGTCTTTTCAATTTTCGGCCCCCCATTTTTGGAACTCTCTCCCGTCACACGTGAGATGCTCGGATTCGTTGACAACGTTCAAATCTCGCTTAAAGTCTTATCTTTTTACGTCATAATGTTGCATTATTTTCATATTTTGTTGTTGTTAAATTGAATTCGTATCACGTTTCCTTCACACTTGTCTCACTGTAATATGTTTTGTTTTATATCACTGTAAAGCGCTTAGAGCCTGTGACAACGGGGTAAAGCACTATATAAATGCCACTTATTATTATTATTATTATTATTATTATTATTATATATATATATATATATATATATATATATATATATATATATATGTATACTGTTTGTTTTTTTCAACAGATACAAGGCTGTAAACGGCCAGGTAATGATTTTTTAAAACCTGAATACGGTGAGAGAATGTGAGTAAAAGCCTTTTCCAGGACTCAACTATTAATTGCTTGCAGCGGAACTCGAACCCAGGGCATCCGACCCGAAGGCGAGTGTTATACCCTAGACCACATTGCCGCACGTATATATGTCTTGTTCCATAATGACCTTGTGTCTATTTCTTTTTCATTTCAGGATTTTAAAATTTGTTTTTATCCAGACTACTTTCGTCATCATCCGTTACCTCCCTTCTCTCCCCCCCCCCCCCTCCCCACCCCTCCTATCTACTTCTCTTGTATTTAAGATCTAGTCTCAGACTTGTATGCGTTCTTATTGATTAACCTTTTTGCATTTGTTTACCACTCCCACACCATTGTAATGTCGCATTCTATGATGTAAATAAAACACGGCGCAACCATTGGAAAGATCCTTTTCTTCTAACTACACGTATTATTAACCAATTAACTGCCGTTACTCTGGAAGAACTCATGTTTAAACTTTTGGCTAGAAAACTTGTCTTCTGGAAAAACTCGTTTTTAAAAATCTGGCTAGAAAAATCGTCTTTCAAATCGGATCGATATTTGAGGGACGCGTTTTCTAGCCAATTTTTTTGATTGGTCAAAAATCTACTTTTTAATTCGATATGACCATCCGTCTCGAAACGTTATATCTTCATCATAACATTTACGCTGAAATTTAAATTGATTTTGAAGTTTTAAAAAAAATATCTTTATAAATTGTTCAACTTTTTTTTTTATTGAATAAATAACTTGAGATTTTTTAAAGCATAATATCCACTAAATGTGCTCAAAGCGCTTGGGTCCCTTGCCAGCAATGACACTTAACATACATTACAATGCATAGCCACTGTGGGGTACGATTACATTTATTTTTCTGTCAAAGTTAACTCTGTTACCGCAACGTACTTATCTTACAAGAGTTCGATGAGGTAATGTGAGTGAAAAGCCTATCCCAAGTCACAAAGTGGGATTCAACCAGGGGCCTCACGGACGGAAGTCTAGTGCCATACACATAGACCACAAAGCCAATCTAGAGTATGGATACAATCCCATTATTCCGATCATAAGCCCCAAGTCCCATATTATATATCTTAACTCTGAGATCCAATTCATTCCGACATATTACAAGTATGATGCCGAAGGTCACAGATATCAATGAACTACAAGTTATTTTCTCAGTATTATTAGCTTTGTTTTAAGCCCTTATTGTTTTTTAAAAAAACGATATCATGAAACGAATTTCCTTGTATGTAAACATTTTGTAAAAGTCGGAAGTATTCGATAAAAAGTGGTTTTAAACAGAGGTAAAGGTAACTTTTTTAAAAATGACTTACACATAGTACCCATCACTTAGTGTGCTGGATGACGCAAAATTGAGTGACTCAATAATATTTTGTTTAATATCTTGGTCTCTGTAACACAACTCTATCTTTATACCAGTTTTCGTATGTTACGGGTCAATAGAAATTTACAAAATACTAAGGTTTTGTATTTTTTCAACAAAAAAAAACTAAAGAGTTACTCATTTTTTTAAATGTAGCAGCTCAATGGGCATGATCTATATTAAATGTCCATGTGCTCGAGGTCATTGGTTATATTGGAAAGTGTGCTCAAAATGACCCACATAGTGAAAAGTCTTCACAGTTTGAGAAATATTCAACGTTACAATTGGTCATTTTGCTGAGCAGGACTCATGGGTATGTTTACAACTTTCATAAGAAAAGTAGCGTATTTAATTACATTGAGAAATGTCCAATCGTTGTACAGCAACAGAACATGTGATCGATGACTAGATTGGATGAAAATATGAATATAGATCGCTCTTATTGATGAACAACGGTGTGTGGGGTAGCCTGTAGCCATAGTTGTCTTATAGCCTGACACCGAGACTCTTAAACACCCATATTTTGAAGTCACAAATATTAAACTTGGCGTTGATTTCTATTCGTTATGAGAAAAAAATGTATTTTTAATCGTTGCGTTGTCAAAACACAATCAATGCCTTGTATTTCCTGTCATTCCAATCCTAAATTCTTTTTTTTTCTGTATCTGATTCATCCCGATATAATACCGATTTGAGACGGCGGGTTCCATTTTACCTATAGTACCTCCCATCCCCTGATAAAAATGGTTCGTGCTTAACGGACCAATAGTGTCGGATTTAGTATAAAGGTGATGGTACTGTGGAGTCATTAAAGTGACAGACTAGGACATCTAATGGGGTTTTAAGGATTCCTCTGTCACAATCAATGACTAGCCTAAGCTATTACTTCTATGATTGTCTATATTGTGTTGCCTAGCAAGGCCATTATTAGAATTTCATTACTCCCTAGATTGTACTATAGGATGTATTGATTAAGAAAGGGCGAGTTCATAATAACGTTGTAAATACGTTTTTAATCATTGACTTGTGCTACGGCTATGTGGTCTAGAGCTATGACGCTCGCCTTCGGATCAGAAGGTCCTATATTAGAGTCCCGCTTTGAGCGGTGCATTGTTGAGTCCCTGGAAAAAGCACTTTATTCACAATATCTCACCACACTCTAGTGTAAAACGAGTTAACAGCGTTGCTATGTCGTGACAAACTTGTAATAACGCCTAACAGGTGTCATGTCTCGTCCTACATATTAAGTGTTACTGTTGGCTAGGGACCCTTTTGTAAAACGCTTTGAGCAAGTTTAATGAATATATATATATATATATATATATATATATATATATATATATATATATATATGCGTGTGTGTGTGTGTGTGTGTGTGTGTGTGTAATACTAATAATAATAATAATCATCATAATAATTGTTGTTTTTGTAGTTGTTGCACTAGAAGTAATAGTAGTTTTTTGAGTAGTAGTAGTAGTAGTAGTAGTAGTAGTAGTAGTAGTAGTAGTAGTAGCAG
>NC_088360.1:88859712-88877212 GCF_034508935.2 Berghia stephanieae | reverse complement strand
TCTGGTTATTTACCCAATCCGTCAAACATTCACTTCGCTGACAAGACCATTTTTTTTTGTTTAGCCACAATTTTTTTCAAACTCCTCAAACTGGTATTTTGTTGGTATGAAACAAATTCAGAAAAGTGAATATGAAATTAAATTAACGGAAACATGGAGTCAACAAAATATTTCCCATTTGTCCAGAAAACACCATTTCAATCGTAATCGCTCTTGGAGAAGGTCACCCCAAAGTTAACGCTTTCCTTACCAACGATAGAAAAATCACACATTCGTTACGATTCAACCAACACTTTTCCCTGATTTCTTTTCTACATCATATCATTTAAAGAGAATATTTTGTTATAGCTATAAAAACTTGACACTGTCTTGAAGAGCGTATTGTGCTGAAGAATATTATATTATAGAATGTGCTTTTTGCTTGTCTGTTTGTATAAATAAATCTATTTTTGTATAGGGTGGGTGTAAAATTTTGGGTAAAATTCTGAAAATGTACGGAAAGGAGCGAGTTAAACCAAGTGCAGGAAGGACTCTTTTGCTCGAGAGAGTAACCAGCCTAGGAGAAGGACACTCCAAAATAAAACTAAGGGCAGACATGACTCTAGCTCGGAAGAACAATAAGCCAAGTAGTCATTAAATCTGGGTCCTCCAAGTCTGGGAGGTTTGGCAAACGGTTAACAACCCAATCCTAGAAAGAAATAAGTATAAAATAAATAAACAACACGCTGCAAAACAGCAGTGAATACTTGAGGGTCATTCGCTGCTGCTCTTCATGCAACAGGCATAATGGGGCAGGAAGAAAGATATTTGAAATAACATTGTTAGGCTAAATGAAAAAAATATATAAATATTTAATTGATGTAAAACAGTAAAGGAGAATAAGTATGTCCAAACCAGCGCTCTATAATCCTCGCAGGGCTTCTGAGAATAGGTCTTAGGTCGTTTACGTTTAATTCAATCAGATGTCCTAACTATTATTAATCCACTGCGCCCCAGACTGATGAATGGACGTTTGGACAGACTAATAGAAATAAACCATTGGAGAGTCAAAGAAATAGAGAGACGAACTAAATAAATGAATAATAAAACCTGGACAAATATATGAATGAGTTTCTAAATATAGACGCAGAGGTTTGCTGCTCGCAGACATAATAACACCAGTCTAGAATAAAAATGAACCATGAAATTGTTTGGGTTAAGAAACATCAAATCCTAATAGAGACAAGCTAGTAAACACGATGTGTACACACACACACACACACACACACACACACACACACACATAATATATATATATATATATATATATATATAATATTGAATCGTGTTTGATACAAATATGGTACGAAAAGTGCTCGACATGCAGTAATGGAGCGAATTATTATTATTTAAAATATTTACCACAATGTTTGAGACAGTCTACATTAATGTTTCAGGCTTAATTTGCCATCGTCAGGACTGAGTTGTTTTGATGGCAAATTAAGCCTGAAACATTAATGTAGACTGTCTCAAACATTGTGGTAAATATTTTAAATAATAATAATAATAATAATAATAATATATATATATATATATATATATATATATATATATATATATATATATTGAAAAAGGAACAAGTTGTTACCTCCCTTTAGTTCAAAGACATCATTCCTGGTGTCTGTTACTGTGACCCATGTCACTAGTTTATTCAGTCCTACGTATATTCTTACACAACCAAACATAAAAGAGTTTCGCTAAAAAGAAAATATATACAAAAAAAGTGATGAAAAACGAACCCTCTTACTAAGAACTAAAATGAAACAAGAGGTACATTTTTTGTGGTACTTACTCGTAAATGGGAGCGATGAATCTAAATGATAATATGGTAAAAAAGATTAAGAATCAGAAACGATTGAGCACTTTTTTTTCAAAGATCACCCCCCCCCCCCCCCCCCCCCCCCTAATCAACCCCACAAAAATGAACATTCCGATCAGGACTTAAAAATGTAATTGAGTACCGAGTATCCAATGAAACATTAATGTCTCGGTTAAGAGACCCTTATCAAAATCTCTCTCTTTATTTTTCTGGCTAGATCATTCATTCGTACTTAACTGCGTACTTTTCATTAAGTTTAATTAATTCTGTTTGAAGAAGAAGAAGACATCAAATGAGAGAAGTCATCAGTCTTGGACCAATGTGATGTAAGAATCGATAGAAATGCCGTATCAATCATTATTCCAACACTATTCCTACCCTATCCATAACCTACTTGATATAATTTTTTTTTGTAGTTTCACCTCGTCTCCTCTCCGCTCCCCTTCTCCCTTTTTTTATATCCGTAATTGGGGTCTAATTTTTGAACTGTGTCCTAGAATGATCAATTAAAGTAAATTAGCATGAAGAATGCAGACTTTTACAATCTCTCTCTCTCTCTCTCTCTCTCTCTCTCTCTCTCTCTCTCTCTCTCTCTCTCTCTCTCTCTCTCTCTTGAAGAAATGTTTACCTTGGCATAAACTATTACTCAAAAGTTACCAAACTTTCAGTGTGGTCTGGACGTATGACACAAGGTTAGTAACTTGCAAGTCCCAGATTCGAGGTCCGCTGTGCGTAATGTTGAGTTCTCATTCACATTTTCTCGCAACATTTACACTGGGGGACTGGGTCGGTTGCCGTGTGGAGATCGAAATGTCAATAACATTGACGATCTTTTTGAGATATTGACTGAAGTAAGGAACAAAACTCAAGAGATATATGATGTATCGATATATCAGCTTCATGGGGAACAAGATGCGGCTTGTCATCTAAGCCAGAGATGGACATGGCCGTCACTAACTGAATACAAAAACAGTTTGGTGAAGGGTAGGAAATCGGAGAGCTCTTTTCAAATAAATATTAGTCATTGTTTTTATGTTTAGAAAATTGTATATAATCATATATGTCTGTATTTACACAGAAATCAACTGTTCCCCAGCAAAAAAACAAAGCTGATTTGTGTTTTTTGTTTTGTTAAAAATAGTTTTAAAAAGTGGTGCGTTCTTTATTTTGGTGAGTACAGTATACACCCACTCATTTTTCAATAAATATTGTTCATATTGTGGATAACAAGTCAGAGTTACATAATAAAGATATTCATTTATCACAGAATAAAAGTTGTTCCAATGTTTTCAGCTCATAAAAGCTATTCAATACAATTTGGATAATTTTGGACAAGATGAATTCAAAACCTCCAGTTGAAGAATATGTTTAACCACTATACAAAATAGATACTGTCAAAAGTGCAAATGAAATATTGTGTGTAGACCGCTAAGATTTACTTTACCAAGATCTCTCATTATTAATCTCTTGAATCATTTTGTTCCACATAGCTAAACTTGTTTTCCCCTGTCATTACTCTTACTTCCCCGAGTGGAAATGTATTTTACTAGCAATATATTTATCCAATCAATCAAATAAACTCGAGCCTACTCATCAACTTTGGTTTGAATCTGTAAACAAAACAAAATGATAAGATACGGTCACGACTCGCATCGACACTTGATTTACACTAGGCTTTCACACACTAAACACATTTTTCTCATTTTAGCCAGTAAATAATTATTTCAAATATTGATAAAGATCAACCTATCAACAGTCAAAAACCTGAGGCTTTTCTTTATGGCTGGAGTTTGATTCATTTCGACATGGGGATTTTATTTAATCGATGGATTATTTAATGTAAACTTGACGACAAAATTGAGGAAAACAAAGTGTTTTACCAGTGGGCACATTTACATGAGTTGACATCAGACAAATAACCGGATCTTTTCTTAATCAATACCAGGTCATAGGTTATTTCATTGCTTCATCGCAATAACCAGTAAATTTCATGAAGATATTTTCAGGAAGATGGTATCGTTCGCCGGAGGTTGAATTCCGCTACAGGGCTTCAAAATGGCTTTCCGGTCGTATGTTTTATGAGGCAATACTCTTACAGTGCCTTTTATGAATCGAAGTCTGTAGTACCGATGCTGGCGTTGTGATAAGACTTTTTTTGGCTAGTACCCGACCGGAGTAAATTGCATAGATCATGATAAAAAAGAAAGAGCTTTACTACAACGATCGATTGATATAACATCGATATCTGTTTCCGTCGGTCAGGGACTGACCATCTGTGGCCTGTGCAATCAAGTATGGACCCGTTTCCTATCAATTTCAACACGCAACATTTGTGATCGATCACACAAAAATAACTTCATTGATCTGTTAATAAGACAGATCGGTTTGGTTTTGGCGATCAGCTTAGACCAGCAGTTAGAGCGCTTGCTTCATAAAGGACCTATATCAATCCTAGGTGCTGGTGAGGGTTTTTTTCTTCTTACCCCTTCATTCACCCAGCAGTGGTTAGGCTGATGAGAAATGGCCGAAAGTGCTGTGCAATAGCCTAGGGTTTTATCTAAAGGATAGCAAGCAGTTGTTACTGTCCGGTCAGAGAGACAGAATTCCATTAATAGCCACGTACCACGATCTTGTCGTCTTTATAATGACTGTTATAAGATTTGAATCGTCTCTGGAAACGCATTTATGCTCGCCGGAGAAATGTTTCATACGGGCGTCCGCCATTGTTCCGATAGTTTATAGCCAGTGTTAAAAAGTTACCATGCGTCATTACGAGGGAAGTGACGTTACGACTGTTGAAGAGTATTCCAACGGATTCGATTGCCAGTTTGTTGCTTTTACAGTTACTTCACCTTGTCTTTTTTGTATCATAAGATCACTTGGTGAGCCGCTACTCGCATTAGGCGAGTGTCATATATATGTGTATATGTATGTATATATATATATATATATATATATATATATATATATATATATATATATATATATATATTTATATATATAGATATATATATGTGTGTGTGTGTGTATGTATGTATGTATGTATGTATGTATGTATGTATGTATGTATGTATGTATGTATGTATGTATGTATATATATATATATATATAGATAGTATGCGCTTAGCTAAGAAGCTTATAACATTGCCATCCGGAAGTATAACGGACCAACACACAAAACTGTGTATCCATGAACGTTTATAGTCAGGTTAATACAGTTCAGTGAGCATTACTCATAAACGCGGATGGCAAAAAAAAACAATAACAAAGACCTGAGTGACGTCATCTTCGAAGTATCTGTATATATATATGTATATATATATATATATATATATATATATATTATTATTATTATTATTATTATTATTATTATTATTACTAGTATAGAATGAAACTAGCAGCTTGCAAGGAAAGGAAGAGCGACCTCTCTCTCTCTCTCTCTCTCTCTCTCTCCCTCTCTCTCTTTCTCTCTCTCTGTCTCTTCCACTCTCTCTCTCCCCCCCTCTCTCTCTCTCTCTCTCTCTCTCTCTCTCTCTCTTTCTCTCTCTCTCTCTCTGTCTCTCTCTCTCTCTCTCTCTCTCTCTCTCTCGCTGCCTCCCTCTTTTCTGTATTCATGATACGTTGGTGACCTTTACGTTGATAAACAAGGGATTGCAATGAAGTCTATCTCATTATTATAGGATACTACATTGTATTTAAGTTGTGTGCTAATGATACGCAAAAAATGTCATATATAGACGCATGCTATCTTCCCTTTGTTTTTGTTTTTTTAAATCATAATTATTGATATATCAACAGACTATTTTAGTAATCGCTAATTTTAAAATAAAAAAAAAACAATAATATTATGTCACGCATTGTGTACTGATATATATGAAGACAAGAGAATAAATTAATATGCAACACGGGAAGCTCCAGCTACCACTTTAAGAGTCTTAGATCTTTTGTTAAGATTTGGCTAAAAGCTGCATGTATTGCAATCAATTTCTTTTTAAATCATTCTTTCATGTTATTACTTGCGTTGGGTCTCTAGCCTCTCCATTGTTTGACGAGGATGGCACACTTCCTGTGTGTTTTATTCACCTATCCACAATGCACGCTTTCCAACTCCATGTTGTATTGAGTATTTTGATCTTGTCTATGTTAAGAGTCCCTAGCTAAGTGGGAAATAGTCAAAATTATTGTATGAGCAGTATACACATTCAAGTCATTATTTCTCTAAATCGAATCCCAAAAGATCTATTTCAAGGTTTACGAGATTCAGTCTGATTAATTAGGGTAGCAAGACCAACATCAAGCCGATATGAAAATCCCTCTTAAATACACCACAGGGTGTCACAGTCACCCTTGTTGATTGGAGCTATAATTCTATCGTCATGTAAACATAATTTGTTGGAAGGGATGAAATAAAAACATTATCCTTAATGTACCTATGAAGATGTTTCTTAAACAATATTTCTTGAGGTTGTGATGCTTACAATCAATATTAGATTAAATTATCAAATAGAGCTAACAAAACTATTGGCATCCTAACACGAAATTTGAAAATCAGTTACCAAACAGCAAAACCGGCTGCATTCAAAGCTTCCGTTTGATCTAGTTCGACTTATTATGCCTGCATGTTTTAGGATCCCCGTGCAATCGTCGAAATAGATATTCTGGGTAAAATCTAACAGCTCAATATTATGATGGACAACGAGTACCTACTCCATGAACACATCAGCATTTTCTGCTTAGATTACTTGAAATATCGTCAAAAGGAGGCCTGGCTATTGACTTTTTACAAGTACCATTGTTGGGGGCTCAAGTTGCTCCAAGCCTAAACCATCAAGATATAGCCATTGCATGCGTCAAACTCACATTTATGGCATGCAACAATCACGCACAACGCAAAGGCAGAGTAGATTCTTTCTAAAAATGACAAGGGACTGGCATACGTTGCCAGATGGAATAGTAGTATCTCCACCAAAAGAGGAACGGGTTTTTTTTTTAATGTAACGAGGGCATTCACCAAAATAACGCTTCTAAGGAAGAGAAGACAGTTGGAGAATACCCCAACAACAAAAATCACAACATTAAGATCTAGGGATTTAGCTTTCCCAGGCGCAGAGATCGAGGTCTTTAGGTCCCCTTCTACCAAACCAAGTCAAAGCAGGTTTTTATTGAGATAAGCTCAAACCCCGAAATGCCCTTGGGTTGATGCTCCACCACTGAGATCACCTAACTATGGAGGTAAAATTGATATGGATTCAAACATGGATAAGTCTATCAAATAGTTGCTGATTTGGTCCAATTAATACTTTAAAGCGGAAAAAGCTTTATGAATCTGGTTTGGTTTTATTTTGGAAAACCCTTGTATCATTATAGGATTATTTATTGATAAGTATTTTGTGAACTTTTGACAGTATCCCTCTTGGCGGGCAGGAATAATTCCAATGTGCTTGGCCTGGGTGAAACTGTTGGTTGATTTACCTGGCCATGTTCTTACAGCCTTAGCGCATTTAAGTTTGGATCTATAGTATTTTTTTCCTCCTCATCAGCTTTTACTATGCTTCCTATACTTTTTTTAAAACATTGGGTATTACTTAAAATATTAACCTTAATTGTGAAAACAGCACCATTCTTCTATTTTTAAAAATGTTCAATAATCTATAAAAACGTGATCTGGTACAATTACCCAGGGGTGTCACCCATTGTTTCCCAAAACAATTTTGAAAATTAGTTAGCCACATAAGACTCCACCCAAGCACGATAACAATATAATTACAACAAAATAAACAAACAAACAAACATGCAAACAATAAATATTGGTAAACTGTATTTTACTATACTCTTGGCAAAACACATTTTTTAAAAATCTTTGTTAAGAACATTTTACTTCAGATATCGATCAATTGGAATAACCCTCAATTTGTTAAAGCCTTTTAAACAAAGATTTCTTTCAAGTTTAAAACGTGTTTAACTATTTGAGCGTCTCTATATTCGGTCGATTTTGAAGTGAAAGTATTTTTGTCAAAGTGAACAGAGGAATGTTTTGTCAGAGAACGGCGGGAGTTTATATCGACTTTCGTTTTTGCAATTTCTTCCCTTTTAATTGACTTGTACTTTCGGTCGATTGGTGTGATACAAATAGGCTGTCGAGGTCACCGTGATATTGTTTTTGCATTGTTATTCAGAAAATATGTCTTTGTTTCTACCATTTAACCAGTTAAAAGGAGAAACACATTTTAAAAGATTTGGCCTGAAAACTCACCTTAAAATATCGATCAATTTAAATGACCCTCATGTTGGCAAAAACACTCAAACCTAGGACCTCGAGGAAAACTTGTCCTTCAAATATCGATCAATTAAATTGCCCCTCATCTTGGCAAAAACTCTCAAACCTGGGACTTCTGATCTCATCCTTCAAATACCGATAGATTAAAATGATACTCGCCAGTCAAAAACTCAAAAATCTGAGATTTCACAAGTCTTCAGGTTTGAGAGTTATTAAAAGGTTAAGGGTCATTTTAATCCATCGCTATTTAGGAAGAGTTTTCTAGCCATATTTCCGGGGGGGGGGGGCGGGGGGGAGGGGGGGGGGGTTCAGACCGTGGTAAATTTATGGTGAGAATTCTAGTGCATGCCATATCTCAGTACCGTGGGGGAAAGTCTAGTTAGTTATATAGTCAATCATTAAAAGGTTAACTGCCTTACTCTGGAAAAAGACGTATTAAAAATTGGCCAGAGAACTCGTCCTTCAAATATCGATTGATTTAAATGATACTCATCTTGGCAAAAACTTTCAAACCTGGGACCTGAAGAGGACGAGTTTTCTGGCCAAATGTTTAAATACGTGTTATTTTCCAGAGTACGCCTGGCGTGCCGAGATTCTGTTTGAGAAGAGAAGAGCTTGGTTTGCCATCCCTCCAATTTATCTTTTATTCTGGGAAAGTAGGGACAGCAAAACACCAAAGGCACACACAAGATTTGCCTTTAATTGAATTGGTAGATAGTTCTCTGTCTCACTCTCTCTCTCTCTCACTCTCTCTCTCACTCTCGCTCACACAGACACACACACAGACACACACGATCTCTCTCTCTCTCTCTCTCTCTCTCTCTCTCTCTCTCTCTCTCTCTCGATCTGTGTGTTTGTATGCTAATGTGTATTCACGTACGCGCCAGACTTCCTTTATAAATATTTTATGTTCTTTCTCTATACCTATCATTATCTCTCTCCCTCACTCTTTCGCTCACACAACCACACATACACACACACACACACACCATTCGCAGAATCTAATTCATAGAAAAATCTAATATACAAACCATAAAAATACAATCCTATCTAATCCCATCGTCCGATCAACTTTATTTCTCATGGTCTTCAATTGACTCATTACATCTCTCTCTCTCTCTCTCTCTCTCTCTCTCTCTCTCTCTCTCTCTCTCTCTCTCTCTCTCTCGCTCTCTCTCTCTCTCTTTTATTTCTCTTTCTTCCTTTGCCTCTCTCTCTCTCTCTCTCTCTCTCTCTCTCTCTCTCTCTGTCTGTCTACCTATCTATCTCTCTCTTTCTTTCTCCCCCCCCCCTCTCTCTCTCTCTCTCATTTACTCTCTCACAGTACCTCTCTACTACAATACAGTATTAAAGTTTTCCATTTTGCTGTCCATCTAATCTAATTTGATAGATCTATCTAATAATAACTTCCACCTACGAGAAATTTTCACTAACTTAACCGACGATAATTCATAACGTTTCCATTTACGGTAACTGACATGTCGTTTATTATCTTAACCCACATAGTTTCAAAATAATTCACCTCGTGAGTCCCTCATATACAAACCCCGTCTAGTATGCAATAAAACCATTTGCCAAGCCGACGGAGATTGAAGATTTTTTCTCATTAGCAATAAAAAGAAATTATAACTTTTCTATCCATCCCACACGTTACCAAAATAATATTACCCTGGAAAATCTAGACGAGTAGTGAAAAGAAATATAAAGTGAGGATAAAAAAAATAGCTATCGTATGGCCCAAAATAAACTTTCTGTATGTATCAAAGCCCTGGTATGGCTTGGATTGGGAATGAAAATAAGGAAAGATCGAAGAAAGAATTGGTGGAGGGTGATTCATGTTTGACGGATTAAGGAATTATTATGGAGCTGTGTGATTCATCAATTGTGAGTTTTTTATTGTACAGTCAATGGTTTATATTTCCTTTCAGACGTATGTTATTAATTCGAAAAGGAGGCTATCAAAATTTACATTTTATATGCACAATTGTTGAATGGTTTTCTGTACCATTGTTACTTTATGAAAAGTGGAGATAAAACACAAAGCCTGAATCCATGCAATATAGTGGTTTTTTTTTTAATTATTACAGTGTTTATCCTGGTCACACTTTACGTGGATGGTGTATTCAGTAGTCCAAACATCTTGTTTATTCTGATTATACAACTTTTACTTCTAATATCGATCCATCAATATGACTCTTCAAAATGTCAAAGTTTCACAGAACCCGAGTCTTCAAAGAGAAAGATCGATCGATAAGATAACAGCCACCCCCTTCCCCGGCCAGCATGTCAAAAGTCTCTTTCCAAGAAGTCAGTTTGAGACGTTTGGAGAAGTTATAGGTCATCAAGATAATCGCTCGGTATTGAAGAAAACAGTTTTCTCGACAATAGGGAGCACGAGAGACGCATGCGCACAACCAACATGACGTTCTCTCTCTAATAACTTTTCCGCCGTGACGTCGCAGACTATGGGTGATGTCCAATCAAGGGACGCTACTCTTCAGCTTATCTCATTCCCTATAGAAAAATAGATGTTTTGACATTGTGTGTGTGTGTATGCGTATGTGTGTGTGTTTGTTTGTGTGTGTGTGGTTGTGTGTGTGTATGTGTGTGTGTGTGTACAGCAATATTTTTCTAGTATATAAACAGCCCCGGTTGGTGGATAACAGTGTAATGGAAGTATTGAAATTTTGAATTTAGATTTGACTAGTGCTGCACCCGTTAAAACGATGACCGATACGAATAATTACCGGAACAAGTGATATAAAAATAGCATTTCCGTGCCGCTTGTTTAACCCTCTCCTTGGCAACTACAGAAAATCGTCACATTCGTTATGATACAGCCAACATTATTCTGACTCAGATTTGTTTTTTAAATCACAATATTTAAAGAAAAGGTGTTGTTATATTTACAAGAACTTAATACTGTTTTGTAAAGCTTGTTTTGATCTACAAAATTATGTACCTATATCATGCACTTTTTGCGTTTAAATTTGAGTTTATAAATTAAATTTATGTGTTGGGTTGGTATGAGATTTTAGTAAACGTTTTGAAAATTGTCGGTAAGGAGAAAGTTAATTATTCACTTCATACCAATTTCTAAGTAAAATAATGAAAACATTTAATCTCTTAATTAAAATATCAATTCTCGAATTGGAATTTCCCCATGGACTGGGGCATCTCGCCTGTTTTTAACCCACAACGGTTTAATTCACATTCAACTATATGGTAACAAAGACATATTTTGTAAATATTACTTTGGCAAGAATCACATTGGGACAAAAGCCTGAAGAGATGTAGCATTTTGTTCAGATAAGAATACTTTATGAGTACTAACTTACGAGTTTGATAACCCAAAATGTGAGTCTCTTTGTTGTTATGGAAATTATCTCAAACCGTTACCCAATGAAACAGTGATAAATATGCCCATTATTTATTTAGGTCATCCATTGACTTGCAAACATGTACATTTTGAAAAGATTTGAAATCAAATTTAAAACGTATGTCAGATAATCAAAATATTGAAATTGACATAAAAATAGTAAATTCCAGTAGGCACCATGGTCACATGAGAGCTATTTATAGAAAATTATATTCCACGTATAAGTTATGACCGTTGTAATTGAAAAATATCATTTTTAAAAGGCCGTATATTCTTTATCAAATCTCACAGACCTGTCTGCTTGAAGTTTTTTTTTAATTCTTCATTTTAGTCTTTATATCTGACGTTGAACTTGAACAAAATCTGTCATCAGCAAGATTGAATGATGTTTCATCATTTTAAATATTTTATATGCCTGGCGCCACATTTTCATTTTCATGAAGATTTATCGAATTTACAACCCTTATGCAGCTCTATACTGCCGTATTCTTGAGAAACACGAGTTTATATTTTTGGCCAGAAAACTTGTACTTCGGATATTAATAGATTGAAATGCCTTTCATCTTACTAAAAACTCTTAAAACTGGAACTTTACGAAATCTCAGATTTGAGAGTTTTTAGCTCATTGAAGGTCATTTTAATTAATTTAGATATATTTGAAAAAAAAAGACAGATTTCCTGGCCAAAATGTTACATACGAGTGGTTGTTTTTTCAGACTATGGGTCTATACTTGTGGACAAGTCCACCTATCTCCACCAGCTTTTCGTAGGACGAGGCAGGTCTGGTTTTTCACTCCACACACATATATTGGCTGTTTCGTTGGTTCGGCTCAGTTCCTCCTCCATGTTTCTTTCTTTTTTTTTTTTTTTTGGGGGGGGGGGGGGTATTTTTCTTTTTCGTGTATTTGGTTCATTTTGTATATTATTTGTGATCAGCGTCCTGAAAGGGGTATTTTGTCGAGGTGATTTAGACACCAACAACTAATGTTAAAATCCAAGATATGAAACTCTGGTTTACGTTTTGAATTTCGTTTATGGAGACAATAGACACAGTCTCTTAAAGTGACCAATTCTAGAATCTCACATCTACCTCTAGCCATTACAATTATAAAATCACTTTCGGGCACCTGGTTCACCTCAATATAATAACACCGTTTTGCGACGATCGGTCTTTTGTCTTGATTATTTTTTTTAAAAAATCCTTTTTATATGTTTCAAGTGACCAATGAATAAGGTATCGTACCATATCCATAACCTTGCCGTTATGTGTTGGCCATTCTTGAAGTATTTTCGTGAACTAGACTAGTTAATCTTGATTAGCTCCCTTGGACAGCATAGCGGACTCATAAACAATGCCGAAGTCGACTTATAGAACACATTCTATTTCAATTTTGGCCATAACATTTTATTTCAAATGTCATTCGAGTTTCAGGCTGTTTTTGGCAGTTTTGACAAGCTATGTTTTGTTGTTAAGGCGATTCATTTAGGCCTTTGACATTCATCTTAATGACTATATATATATATTATTTTGTGAGGGGTGGAGGGGGGAGGGGGTCAATGTAAAAAAGAACTGTTTTGTGAGAGTATTCCAGGTCATATTTATTCGATACAAAAATGACACATCTAGTCATATTAACAGGTTCTTGTATAGATAGTTCGAAGATGACGTCACTCAGGTCTTTGTTATTGTTTTTTGCCATCCGCGTTTATAGATAGTATGCGCTTGGCTAAGAAGCTCATAACATTGCCATCCGGAAGTATAACGGATCAACACACAAAACTGTGTGTAACCAATATCTGTTATGGTCTGGTCTTAGCCAAGCGCATACTATCTATAAAAGAACACATAATAAAAAAGAAAATAAACATTGAAAATTACGTTAAAAGATAGACTGGCAATTTTTTGAAATCCGAGTCATCCTCCGATAATAGAACATTGATTCAAAAATAGAAACCTGTTTTCCGATTATTTTCTTAAATGATAAGGACAGAAACATTTTTTATGTCCTCGAAGCGATTTTTTGGTTACTCGTTTCTTATCAGTTTGTTTTATCGGTTTGTTTCGATGATGCTGAGGAAGTGAGGAGACAGGGGGCAGGACACGCTGCTAATGTTATCATATTATTGATAACATATCAACATTTTGTCCTGGTACACTCACGTAACGTTTACTACGGGTTCTAGTCTTGTAAATGATTATGGTGGAAGATCTATTTATAGCAAAAGCAAAAAAAAATCTAATAATACGAGGGCACATTGAAAAGGAATGCATCCAAGGCCACAACATTGTCAAATAAACCGAACTAAAGCTTAGTCGTTTGTTTTGATTTTTTTAAATTCTTTTTTTTTTCTTTTAGTTTTTTTTTTTGTTTGTTTATTTTTTGTTTGTTGGGGGGGGGGAGGGTTGATGGATTGTCGTTTTCAACACAGTCGCATCTTTGTTCGACGCGAGGTCCCAGGTTTGAGAATTTTTGCCATGATGAGGGCCATTTAAATCTATCGATATTTGAAAGACGAGTTTTCTGACCATATTTTAGTACGTGTTCTTCCAGAGTACGACCGTTAAGTGGTTAAGTCCTGACGATCCCCAAATCTCATTGTTTTCCACAATGTGTGTCGCAGTGTCGAGGGTTGTTTGAAAAGAAGTAATGCTAACCATCTTTTTGGCCTAGGAATATGTTGTTCATATGAAATTTCCCCCATCAAGACACATAGTCAATTCAACCAAACGTATTCAAACATTAAAGAATGTAACTTTTCAAAAACATACCCTTGTATAAACCCGATGGGGTAAATAGTTATACAATTTCTAGTTTGTATAAAGAATGATGGGCTTTTATTGCCTTAATATTATAAAGACGAGTGTTGAGGAGTAACTCCTTGACTTTAACAACCAAAAATACTAATAAAAAGAAAGAAAAGAAAAGAGAATCAGACAAGGCCAATTCACGTGGAGATAATTGTTCAATCGATACGATAATTCAACTCTAATGATAAAGCACTCATATTATTTTATAATAAAAAAACGAACGAATGTAAAAATCGATATTTTGTGGTGTGGAACATGAGGTTAATCGATAATTACTTATTATTTTTTGTAAAGTTCTAGTTATGCCGATATTTTTAAGCTATAATGGCTTGAATAATGATATAATTTAACTGACTCCACCCATCGTTTTCTCTCTGTTCCCTTCCATTATTCTCTCACAACTTTACTTTGTCCACCCCTCTCTATCTATCTATCTATCTATCTATCTATCTATCTATCTATCTATCTATCTATCTATCTGTCTGTCTATCTATCTAGCTGTTTGTCTGTCTGTCTGTCTACTTTTCTCTTCATTTATCTTTCTATGTATCTTTTCTTCCTGTCTTTCATTCATCTTTACTATCTATCTATCTACCTTTTAAATGTCTATCCATATATTGACTTATCTATCTTGATTTCTCTTTGGGATCGTGATGGCGTAGTGATAAGTCACTCACGTGTGGATCTTGAGGTCCTAATTCTTAATAATATTGTGTGGTATACTCATTGGCTATTACGTGGTCTTGTAGTATGACACTCCCCTTCGGATCGGAGGGTTTTGGGTTCGAGCCGCTCTGAGTCCTTGTAGCAGGCTCTTTACTTACATTCTCTCACAGTACTCAGGTGTAACTTGAGTACCTGGCCGTTAACAACGTTGTCTTTGTTGCAATGAAATATATAATATCGCCTAACAGGCGTCATGTCTCGTCCTACCTGTAAAGTGGCCAGGGACCCTCTGTTAAGAACTTTGAGCACGTCTAGTGGATATTGCTTTATAGAAATGCTCAAGTTTTCCGCTTTTTATTAAAGTGTGGCTGTCCTTGTGAGTCTTTTTTTTTCTTTGCTTATGAAAAGGGGAAAGCGAGAGCTTGATTTAAAAAAGAATATCTTTGTTTATATACATTACCGACATTTGAATTTGAGGTTTGATGTTTAAAGGTACGACAATGAGCCTGCGATTTGTAGGTCAAAAGTTGTAATCCCAGCGTTGAAGATCAAAGTAAAGCCTTGCAAAAAGTTTCTGTACTTACAATTTGTCAATGAAGATAACGGATTATAGGTCGTATGTCTCGTCATACACATTCTGTGCTGCTTTTGGCTTTGGGCCCTCATATTCTTTTAGACTAGTTAAGTTGATATCGCGCCATATTGCAACAGCTATAGTCTCTAAAATTTTAATCTCTAATAGAAATCTACTTGTATTTTTTGTGGACTGGGGCGATACATGGAAATTAACTCTTTCTTGAGCAAACATAGGACAATCGTCACATTCGACGATGAATTCTTTTTGTACATCACAAAATTGAAAGAATATAATTGTTATAATATCTAATTATAAAAACTTGACAATGTGTTACTGAGCCCATTTTGCTGAATAATATTTTGTATAAAATACAATTTCTATTTTTCTGTATGAGTATGAAAAACATATTTTTATGTAGGATGAGTGGAAGGTTTATGAGAAAATTCTGGGAATGGCTGATAAGGAGAGAGTGAAGGGATTTTCCTAAGTGAATATATTTCCTTCTTGGTTTTATATTTGTCAAAAATATCCTTTGACTCCCACGATCAACCAGCAAATGTCAAAATCGGTGTGATAATGTATGTACCGGCGTCGTGATCATCAACAACACCAGCATCGCCATGTACTCAATTATAAATCTATTACCGTTAAACCCTGGCATTTTGGATAGGCAATTGATTGTGATTGCCATTAAACCCATTGATCGCATGCTCGATGGAATACATGGCGAGACGCTCTACCACCTATTATAGTTATAAAATTATTATCGAATTCCACAGCATGCACAGTTTGCACTTCGTTCGCGCTCTCTCTCTCTCTCTCTCTCTCTCTCTCTCTCTCTCTCTCTCTCTCTCTCACACACACACACACACACATACACACACACATACACACACACTCTACACACACACACACAATTTATATAATATATATATAATATATTATATATATATATACATATCATATCATAATCATACTATTTCATACTCTTTCCTACCATCATACTCTTCTTCTTCTTTTCCTCTTTCATCTTCATTTCTTTTCTCTTCCTTCTTTTTTCTTCTTCTTCTTCTTCTCTCTTCTTCTTCTTCTTCTTCTTCTTCTTCTTTTCTTCTTCTTCTTCTTCTCTTCTTCTTCTTCTTCTTCTTCTTCTTCTTCTTCTTCTTCTTCTTCTTCTTCTTCTTCTTCTTCTTCTTCTTCTTCTTCTTCTTCTTCTTCTTCTTCTTCTTCTTCTTCTTCTTCTTCTTCTTCTTCTTCTTCTTCTTCTTTCTTCTTCTTCTTTCTTCTTCTTCTTCTTCTTCTTCTTTCTTCTTCTTCTTCTTCTTCTTCTTCTTCTTTCTTCTTCTTCTTCTTTTCTTCTTCTTCTTCTTCTTCTTTTTCTCTTCTTCTTCTTCTTCTTCTTCTTCTTCTTCTTCTTCTTCTTCTTCTTCTTCTTCTTCTTCTTCTTCTTCTTCTTCTTCTTCTTCTTCTTCTTCTTCTTCTTCTTCTTCTTCTTCTTCTTCTTCTTCTTCTTCTTCTTTCTTCTTCTTCTTCTTCTTCTTCTTCTTCTTCTTCTTCTTCTTCTTCTTCTCTTCTTCTTCTTCTTCTTCTTCTTCTTCTTCTTCTTCTTCTTCTTCTTCTTCTTCTTTCTTCTTCTTCTTCTTCTTCTTCTTCTTCTTCTTCTTCTTCTTCTTCTTCTTCTTCTTTCTTCTTCTTCTTCTTCTTCTTTCTTCTTCTTCTTCTTCTTCTTCTTCTTCTTCTTCTTCTTCTTCTTCTTCTTCTTCTTCTTTCTTCTTCTTCTTCTTCTTCTTCTTCTTCTTCTTCTTCTTCTTCTTCTTCTTCTTCTTCTTCTTCTTCTTCTTCTTCTTCTTCTTCTTCTTCTTCTTCTTCTTCTTCTTCTCTTCTTCTTCTTCTCTTTCTCTCTCTCTTTCGATATATATCTCTCTTTCTTTTTC
>NC_088360.1:88802212-88854712 GCF_034508935.2 Berghia stephanieae | reverse complement strand
ATTACGGAATATTAATGTGACTCTCTCTCTCTCTCTCTCTCTCTCTCTCTCCCTCTCTCTCTCTCTCTGTGTGTGCCTCTCTCTCTCTCTCACTCTCTCTCTCTCTCACTCATTCACATTCGCTCACTCACTCAATTAATCAATCAATTTATCTATCTATCTATCTATCTATCTATCTATTTATCTATCTGTCTATCTGCATCGATCGGGTAGAAGGGCATCATTATCCAAACAGCAATCAATCTGTCTATGAATCTCTCTCTCTCTCTCTCTCTCTCTCTCTCTCTCTCTCTCTCTCTCTCTCTCTCTATCTATCTATCTATCTATCTATCTATCTTGTGGCCTATCAATAATGTATTAATGGGTTTGTCCCTATGCTCTCTCTCTATACCCCCCCCCCCTCTCTCTCTCTCTCTCTCTCTCTTTCTCTATCCTCATCTCTTCTCTTCTCTATCCCTCTGTTTTCTTCTCTCATCTCTCTTTTCTCTCTCTCTCTCTCTCTCTCTCTTTCTCTCTCTCTTTCTCTCTCTCTATCTCTCTCTTTCTCTCTCTCTCTCTCTGTCTCTCTTCCCCCCCCCCCCCGCTCACTCATATTATCGTGCTGTGTGTAATATATCTATATATCAATCAATCTATTTACCTATCTGTCTATCTTTCTTTCTGTATATATCTATCTATCTATATATACTCATTTATGTCTGTCAATCTACCAGTCTATCCAACTTTCTTTTTTTCTTTTTTTTTTTTTTTTTTTTTTTTTTTTTTTTTTGTTGTTGTTGTTGTTGTCTATCAATACATCTATCTGCTTATCGATCTAATTATTACAATATCGATTTACATCTTTCTGTCTCGCCCCTGTCTCGCTGCCAATGTGTTGCTCACATACCCCCCCCCCCCACCCCACCCCATACACACATATACACACACACACACATGCACAAAAACACAAACACTCACACATTCATATATGTATATATCTACTTGACCACACCACACTTCCGTCTATTCGTTTATCCGTCATCACAGTTACAACAAGTGTTTCTTTTTACAACTCTGGTGGGTCACGATAAAAGATATTTTTTTCATATTATAAAACTTTCACTTCAAACCTGACACTCCAAAGAGGTCAAAGAATTTAGACTTTTTGACAAGAGGCGAAAACAAAGGGGGGGGGGCATTTAAATTAGTCGATATTTAATGTGAAACTGTATTGGTCAAACAAAATGAGAAGAAATAATGCAGTTTTTTTTAGTGTACAACTGAGATGCCTATTCAACTCTCTCCATTCTGCTTTTCCCTTTCCCATCTTTCCTTCGGCCTTTTCGTTTTGTTTAACTTGCTTTGTCTCTATTCCTTCATTCCTTCGAGTATGTAGCAGTCTGTCATGATTCATATTGAACTGTTTGCTTCATAACTCACCCTTTATGAAGACGGTTTTTATGCTGGTACTACAGTAATGCATTTATAATCGATCTCTTTTATTTTTGGAAACAGGGTGAGCCGGAAGAGGTAGTAGGGGAAGAGGAGTAGGATGATAACTGAGTTCAATAATAGTGTGAGTGTGTTCCGATGCATTCAGTCTACCACAGCGTTTTCCTGATTACTGTTAGTTCATGACATTTGAAATAGATTATGAGTATTAATAAAGTGCTCTTTTGTAACGCAAAATGCCGAAACCTCAAAACGCTTTCCAATATCACTGGATTTACCGTAAACACACGACCATCGTGTAAAAACCCATACAGAAGTCCCACACACAGTATTTGCCAAATAAAATAAAAGTGATATTTGACAAATGAAAACTAAATACAAAACGAATAAGTAACTAATCAAGCAGACACATTAGGGGGCAGGCACAGGTGTAAGATAAACATCTTAAAAAGTATGTAACAGCTGATTTTGATCTGAATAAGTGTGTATTAAAGGTGTTGAAATCTTTATCTAACATCGGTACCTGTTCCCTAGTGTCTCAAAAGCTGATTTTGTGGGGTGTTTTTATTTTCTTGTATTAAAAGGTATCTCCGCTCCTCTGTTTTATAATCTGTTTTGATAGATTTATGATACTATTTGACACAGCTTCTAGCCTTTTGTATTGTAATGAAAAAGTATCCAATTATCTCTTCGTGAGTTAATAGAAATGCCCTTATTGATGAAAGTGGGTTTTGTTTTTCATTCAATTTTGAATTAAATTCCCATCCTTGATCAAGTTGACTTAAAATTCAATTTTCTTCACCTAGTTTATTCCGAAAACGGCAGATTGAGATTACAGCTGCATCCTCTCTTGTTCTATTATTTTTTTTCATTTTTCTTTCTTTTTCTTTTGTTTGTTTGTTGTGTTCGTTTTGATTTTGCGTGCTGATAAATACGACAGATTTACTAGAACTTGGCCAATTGATGAAAATGGAAGAAAATGACAACTCATTTCATCATCAAAACTTTTGAACAAACATATGTGACGTTACTCTCTCCTCATCGCTCGTTTTTTATGATTTTACCCGAAATCTCTACCTACCCAACACTAAAATTGATATTTTCCACTCAAAACTCAAAAGATTAGTCCATACTATACAATAACTTTGCGCAATAAACCAAGTTTTACAAAAGAGGATTATTTTTTTAAAATATCACAAGGATTTTCCTCCAAATTTTGTAATAGACAAAACAAATCTGAATAAGAAAAAAATTCATCTCATCGTAACCAATGTGACGATTTTCCTGCAGTTGAATAAAAAGGGTTATGAGGATATTGTGACTGTCAACTGTTTGGTGAATTTTTTCTTCTTTATATAAACATCTCTGACCACAATTATCAATAATCGTCACTGTTACCATATGATTATGTTCATCTTTGACAGAAAAGAAGTGTGAAAATTAAACCAAAGTTTTTGATCAAAATTCATTCAACTAGGTAGCTGCCGTACTCTGGAGAGAGAGTTTTTAAAAATTTGGCCATAAAACTCGCCCTTCAAAAATCGATCGATTTAAATGACCCTTATCTTGCTAAAAGCTCTCATAACTTGAATCTCTGGACAAAATTTTAGATACGTTTTTTTCCAGAGTACGGCAGTTAAGTAGATAAAGTTCCATCACATTGTTTTAATGTAAATGTTGCCGCTCCAAGCTCGAAGAAATAAATAACAAAGTGGAATTGAATGTAAGCTTCAATTTACTATTTCTGGCCCATCAATGTTTTTATTTAATCATCTTAACAACGCCACTACCACATTGTCTTAATCGTCTGTAGTGTTCCATTCATCCTGCTTTGTTGATAAAGGGGAAACCCGAAACGTCCATTTTATCCGTTTTCGTATATGAAAATGAAGCTTAGATTCAATTTCATATTGTTCTAGATAGAGATGGCATTGTATACCGTGCTATAATCTAGTGTCTGCCAAGACGGCATACTCACATAATAAGGAAATCAGTTACTTATAAAGATAATTCTGTTCTATTTTAAGTCGTCTTGACTGAGTTAGAACTGCCGCTATGTCCTAAGGGTTGTCATTATCTTCCAAAATAAGCACCTGTGACAACGATTATCTTCATCAAACATTGAATTTCTATTTCTTTCTCAGCGAGTTTTTTTTCCTCATATCAATTAGACAGCACTCATTTGGCTGTGTATTCTATTGATAAGCGTTTAATTAGATCGTTGACATCAATTCATACAAATTCAAGTATTTTTTTATGAAAATGAATATCAATTCTCTTTAATTGTTATAGTTGAGATTCAAAGATCCCGAGACACACATGAGTTGATGAAGTACACGTCGCTTTGGGTGTTGTTACACTGTTAGTGAAAAAGGTCAAATATCATAATTTTAGGTTGGAGAAAAACTATTCCAAACCCTCTCTTGCTAAGACTAGATTCATAATAGTTGCTTACTATAACAACACACATGGGCTTATATACAGCGATGTGCTCAAATCCAAGCTAACAGAATCTATCTCTTCGCATTCAAAACGAGACATGATGCCTATAAAATTATATCACATTTGTTTTTCGACAGAGACAAAACAGTTACCGGTCATGTACTCATTTTACACTTGAATGCATTGAGAGAGAGAGAGAGAGAGAGAGAGAGAGAGAGAGAGAGAGAGTGAGTTAATAAAGCCTTGTCCAAGGACTCAACATTGCGTCACCCAGAGCAGGACTCAACCCAGGGGCCTTGAGGCGACTCCACTACAAAACCGCACATGATATTAGAAATGATAATTTGTCACTGATTATAGATGCATATAGACTCAAAAACATATTCCACTCGGAAACATGAGCCGGCAACAACTTTTCTCCAGCATCTAAATAAACATGAACTTTCATATTATTACTACTCTACGGTCACGGCATTCACCACAAACAATCCTTAATAATAATAATAATAATAATAATAATAATAATAATAATAATATAATAATATAATAATTAATAATAATAAATAATAATAATAATAATAATAATAATAATAATAATAATAATAATAATAATAATAATAATAATAATAATAATAATAATAATAATAAGAAGAAGAAGAAGAAGAAGAAGAAGAAGAAGAAGAAGAAGAAGAAGAAGAAGAAGAAGAAGAAGAAGAAGCGGTACAATGTTTTTGTTAGACAACCTATTTTACTTGTACTTTTACAATATACTCATTCAAATCTGAGTTGAGTAGGGTAAAGTTTATAAAGTGACCTATTTAAAAGGCACAAAACTTAGGCCGGAAAAAGCTAGTAAGAAGCTCAATCAAGCGGGAGGATTGTTGGTAAAAAAGAATTAACATTTCGGAGAAAAGTGTGAGGTTGACAAATTGAACGTTATAAGTGAAAACTGTGTTATGTTCCGGACAAAGTCAGATAGATAGGGGGCATCATTGTCACCACTCCAGTGAATCATCGCGCTCAACCTGACATCACTGTATGTAATTAACTGATTAAACTCGTACCGCAATATTAACGACACCGCTGCTGCAAAGATAGCCAATAGCAGCTCTTCTCACGCGTTTCCACAGAACCAACAAATATAAAAACAGTTTCTTTCCAAGACCCATCAAGGAATGGAACACTCTCCCACCAGAAATCCTAGATATTACCAACAACAACAAATTTGATCAACTATTAAACATTAAATAACACAATAATGGAGATGGTCACCACATAAATGTATAAAATCTGCAGTTATGGGCAATCCGCCTTTTGCAGATAAAGACGTTAAACGTAAACTTGTGGATTTTCTTGTTCAGTTTTTTTTTTGTTTTTTTTTTTTTTTTTTTTTTTTTTTGGGGGGGGGGGGGTTGTTTGTTTGTTTTTTGGGGGTTTTTTTTTGTTTTTTTGGGGGGTTTTTTAAAATTTATTTTGCTTTTTTGTTTCGGTTTTTTTTTTTGTGTTGCTGTTTAATATATTGGGTTTTATTATTTTTTGTTTATTTATATTTTCACTGTTATGATTGTTGTCTTTATACCGGTGCCATGTGGTAGACTCTCTCTCTCTCTCTCTCTCTCTCTCTCTCTCTCTCTGTGTCTCTCTCTCTCTCCATCTCCATCTCCAACTCTTTCTCGCTCTCTTTCTTTCTTTCTTTCTTTCCTTCTCGTGCTAGCATACAATAGCTGACGCCGATTTTCGCTTCACTGTTGTCGTCTTATTAACAATAATCAGTAGGTCTTAGGTTCGATCCCCATTCGAGGCAGGCTGAATGTTTGTGATATTTTTTCTTGTATTTTCTTTTCTGCTTTGTCAGGCTTCATACACATTTATTTATATTTTCATATTCAAACCGTATAAATCACCCCATTTCGAGTCGATGGAACACAATTTTTTAATTCTATCATTAATTTCAATTCTTTTTTATTTTATTTGATAATCGATTTATTTTTATTTTTCAAAAGAATTGAGATTCCTTTACAGGAACAAACAAATAATTGAACACAATGACATGGAATTTCATCGATTGCATACAGAATATCACAATCACGTCGGTTCTAATAATCGTGCTTCTTAAAAATCAATAAGGAGAAGGGAATTGATTCTCCGACCATATAATACACAAAACAATGTTATTTCTTCAGTTTGGTTTGTGGGCAAAAAGATAGTTTCGATGGACCGCAGCCTCTTTAAATCTCCCTGTGTCCAAGGTGAAAAAAGACATGACCACAATAATTATTTTTGTTTGTTCAAAGTTTAACGCAAACTATTGATCGTAAAACGTGCACTTTGCTATGTTTACCAATCACTGCCATTGTTCCCGTTATGTCGAGAGCGATGTTATCTAAATTAATGTATTTTACCATAGATATAGGTCAAAACTTCTCTAGTATTCATACTCAACACCAAACAGTACCTCCATGTTTGCATTAATTTGTAAGTCCGAATGTTGGATCTTTGTTTTATGAATGAAATAACAACTATATCCAATCCATTGCAATTAACATTTCAGTAGTTTGTAACAATTGACCAATTAACTGTCTTACTCTAGAAGAAAAAATAATTTTAAAATTTGCCCAGAAAAAAAACGTCTTTCAAATATCTATCGGTTTAAATGACCCTCATCTTGCCAAAAACTCTGAAACCTGGGACCTCTCGCTTTCCAGACTACGGCTGTTAATTGATAATTTGTGATATAATAAGGAACCAGTGAACTGCCTTACTCTGGAACGGCACATAGCGAGGTCCCAGGTTTGAGGGGTACTTTGTTTTCCAAAATGAGGGTCATTTCAATCGATCAATATTTGAAGGACGAGTTTTCTGGCTACGTTTTTTTTTCATGCGTGTCCATAACATTACGGATGTTAACTGGTTAAAAAGCTTCATTGTTTCCCGATCCCCAATAATTCACACAGGAAGCTTTTGTAGCCACATGGTTTCCGTGACAGAACTGTATAAAACCATAAAACAAGAGTTTAAATTAATCATTTCAATTTTATTAAGCAGTGAAAAAACAATACATTAGATGAACAGCGGCTTTTTGGGGTATTAAAACAACGATTGTGTTAATGAAATCGCTCTGAATTATATCATTATTTTATAGGCTGTCAGTGTGCGACTGTAACGGATTTAGTCGTGATTTACAGTGATTGGCACTCTGCTCTGATTCCCATCAAAGATAAAAGAGAAAGTGTAATGACCAATCTTTTGATGCGTGTATTTAGGCCACTGTTGGTGTAGAAAAAGTGATTAGGTAGGTATTCCTTTGACAGAGTGATGAATAATTTATGCGTTGGACTCAAATTCTGCTATTTCAATCTTAGTTTTTTTTTAAACCTTTATAGACAGACCTCTCAACTGTTGACATCTGCTGGGATTCGATTTCAATCTTACTTTACATTTAGCTACACCATATCCACATTAGAGAACAGTATATAGCAATGACTATCCCGCACAAATCTTTGGGCCTCTTTTTCGCTCACGAAGTGCCCGAATTCGCGTCAAAATATGGGACGAAGCCGTTTGGTATATGCTATTTTTAAAAATTAATTACGACGCTGTTTATCGATGAATATGACTGAAAGTTGGCACACAGTTAGAAAAAAGGTCATTTTAGATTATGCCAAGCGATAAAACTCGTGCGCTTACCAGAAGACCGTTAAAAATAGATTTTTACTCTTTGGAGTAAAATATTTCTAAAACTACCGGGCGTGGAGGTTTTGTCGCTGACAAGGTAATACATGAACATTTCTTCTTTTTGGTTGTAAAATTTTATATGAATATGACGAGTACTTTTCCCTATTTTACAAAACACCATCCTAATTTGCTCTTCAAGTTTCAATCTTTAATCTATTTATTACGCAAGATACAACCAAAGGTCGAAAAAAAATGCCGAAAAAGCGTCCCATATTTTCGCGTTTTTTTCCTCTTTGCGGGTCATCCAAATAAATGACACCTTTGAAACTGTATAACTTGTTTATTTATGAATGGATTTTCAAAATTCAAAAACATTTTTACTCAGTGGAGATAGGGCTTTGATTTTAGACAAAAGTTTCCTCAAAAAGAGAAAAAAACATTTTTCATAGTCATTGCTACAGTATAAACGTCTAATCTTCCTTTTCTCTCTAAGATCTTAGAAAAGCTTGTTTTGAAACAATTACTGTCTCATCTTAAAAATAATTGTCTTGAAGAAAAATTTCAGTCTGCTTATAGGCAACATCATTCGACGGAAACCGCACTTGTTAGGGTTGTTAATGATCTCCTCTCTGTTATAGACAATGGTTCATGTTCTTTGCTGAATTTGCTTGACCTATCGTCTGCTTTTGATACTATTGATCACAATCTTCTTCTCAAACGTCTTGAAATTACTTATGGCGTGTCTGGTGCAGCGCTTGATTGGTTTAGGTCATATTTGTTTAATCGTAAACAGATTATTACGGTGGATGAATATAGATCGGAGGAAATCTTTCTTGATTGTGGTGTTCCCCAGGGTTCAGTACTTGGACCCGTTCTTTTTGTTTTGTACGTTGGCCCTCTGTCTAAAATCATCAGAAGTTTTGGTCTGTCTTACCATCAATACGCTGATGATACGCAATTGTACTGCGTTTCCAATATGAGAAATTTACAAGAAGTATCAGCCAATAGTAAAAATTGTATCCAAAGTGTTAAGAAATGGATGAATGAGAACAGACTGAAACTGAATGATGATAAGACGGAGGTGCTGTATGTGGGGAACAGGAAGTGGAAAAGTGAAACAGATTTGAAGTTGGGGGATGCCTCTATTCAAATTGTTGACAAAGTGAAAAACCTTGGCACATTCTTAGACTCTGGACTGTCGATGGAGCATCAGGTTAATAATTTGGTTAGATCTCTCTTTTTCCAACTAAAAAGATTGCTTCCATTAGACAGTTCATATCTGAGGATGTGACCAAGCACCTGGTTGTGTCCCTCGTACTATCGAAATTGGATTATTGTAATGCTCTGTTGTTTGGCGTTTCGCAATACAATCTGAAACGTCTTCAGATTGTCCAAAACAGCGCTGCCAGACTAGTATTTATGAAGCGTAGGTGCGACTCTGCCGGACCTCTACTTCATGACCTGCATTGGCTGCCTGTTGAGAAAAGAATTAAATTCAAAGCTTGTGTTTTAGTGTATCGTTGTCTTGAAGGTACTGCCCCTTCCTACCTTTCAGAACTAATTGAAAGATATTCAAAACCCCGCCCCTTACGTTCGGCCAGTGATTCCACAAAACTAGTTGTCCCTCGAATTCGGAAAAATGCTGGAATGAGATCCTTTTCTCATTTCGGACCCTCTATTTGGAACGCCTTACCGCAGAGCATTCGTGAAAAAGAATCTTTGTCTATTTTTAAACGTTCGCTTAAAACATATTTGTTTCGATTTTAGTAGATGGTATGAGAAGCAAGATAGGTTTGGTTTGTGTTGTGTGTTGTGTTGTGTGTGTGTATTGTGTGTGTGTGTGTGTGCTTGTGTGTGTGAATGAGTGTGTTTCAGCAAAGTGATTTGTAATTTGAGCGCTTAGAGTCTGGTGTCTCGGAGTTATAGCGCTATATAAGTTTTCAGCATTATTATTATTATTATTATTATACCTCGGAGTTCTCATACGGCCTAAGCGTAGCCTTTGACAGTAATAAAAAGGAATGCGTAAAATTACAAGGTTGGACCACCAAATGGAAACAAATAATAATCAATCGTTCAACAATAACCTTCAACAGTCGTGACGTCACTTCCCTCGTAATGACGCATAGTAACTTAGTAACTGGTTCTAAACTATCGGAACAATGGCGGACGCCCTTATGAAATACTTCTCCGACGAGCATAAATGTGTATCCAGATGAGAAAAACATTATAAATCTGATCATGTTTTGGCCTTTATACATTCTGATCACATGACATGTGAAAAAGTTTTAGCCAGCATGAAGAATAAAAAGTACCGATTTTTTTTTGTTAGGAATGAAGCTGCTTGGTGCTGGGCGGACAACCCACCAGGCGGTGCATTACCTTTAAATTGTTAAAGTGTCATGTGAAGCCTATCGTAGCCATCGTTATCTAGACACTAGAGCCGGACACTAGAGCCGCAGCCATCGTGAACTTATAGCCTGACACTGACCAAAAAATGACGTCAAAAGACAAGTCTTTGACCGCAAAAGAAAACAAATCTTGAGTTATATTCAATAGTTCAACCAATGGAATCACTTATTTCCTTGAGCTCTACTAACCACAACTGCACAAAATTATTTTAAAAAATTAAAATCGGCGTCAAAGCAAAGTCCCTGACCAACAGTAACAACTAACATGTAGAACGAGAAATGACGTCTGTTAGGCGATATTACAATTTTTTTTCCGAAAGAGACAACGCTGTTAACAGCCAGGTAATCATTTTTAACGTGAGTAAGGTGAGAGAATGTGAGTAAAGAGCCTTTTCCAATGACTCAACTATGCGCCAAGCGAGGCTAGAACCCAGAACCTTCCAAATCTTAAAGAGAGTGTCATATCACAAGGCTGTTTAAAGCAACCTATCTCATATTTCAGTCTACCTGATGGATTTCCTTGTTATGAGCAGCAAAGATATTGAGGAAAATATGAAAACGGCAAATCTATTAAAATTGACATCAATAAAATATGGTCAACAATGATCTTGTTTGTCAACGATTTAAATATTAATATTGATACTGCACTCGAATAACTCCATTAAATTCAATATATCCATGTAATTGATTAATTATTCATCATGATGTTCGTATCAGCGTAAAAAAGCAATTTTTGATGTTTGTAAGAATGTTTTAATAATAAGAGACAGGCCAGTCTTTTGGCATTTAAACAACTCCGTTTTAATTTTAGATGTACCCTCTAAATCGAGTCTGCATTAGTTTTAATTTCAATTTATCCTTTCACGTATCGAGTTATAATTGGAGACGTAGCTTTTCAACAAGAGAGCAACAATTTCGATCCAACTCGAGCTTCAATGAATAAAAACCGAATCCCGACTGATCGATTTAGTACTCTATCTATCTATCTATCTATCTATCTATCTATCTATCTATCTATCTATCTATCTATCTATCTATCTAACTAACTATCCATCCATCCATATAGCTATCTATCTATCTATCTCAATCAACGCCTTTTTCATTGAGTAACAATAAAAAAGAGTTCAAGTCAATGTGGCTAACTGAAATAGTTTGGAGAATCCACAATCGTTTGGCTATTTATATATCTACCTGTGCATCCATCCACCATCTGTCCATACATGCATCGAATGATCTATCTATTTATCTTTCTATTTATTCCTTTAACTACCTACATACCGACAGACCTACAGATCTCACACACACAATCATATTCACCCACAAACTCAAACACACATACACACACAATAATATACTATATATCTATATATTTACACACATCAACAAGAACAAAAACAACAATTAATACTTCTTTTCACCCATGCCCCTTCAGAGGCCCTGACTTGTATCAAGTATGAGCATTCACGTAGAAATAACGCAGGAAA
Organism: Berghia stephanieae; assembly: GCF_034508935.2. Taxonomy (NCBI): domain Eukaryota; kingdom Metazoa; phylum Mollusca; class Gastropoda; order Nudibranchia; family Aeolidiidae; genus Berghia; species Berghia stephanieae. The sequence goes on along the minus strand of NC_088360.1, from coordinate 88,843,269 downwards.
AAGCAATTATAATGGTCTTTGTCGCTCTTCCCTCTCTCTCTCTCTATCTCTCTCTATCACTCTCTCTTTTTTTTCTCGCTTTCCCTGGCTTCTTCTTCTTCTTCTGGATCGAACCTCAGACGTCTTGATTACCTACCGGACGTTCCAACTACCAAGCAACCTCAATCTGTAGTGTAAAGGTAGCACGTCCGAGAGATAATCAGGTCTGAGGTTCGATTCCCAGTGTGTGTGTGTGTGTGTGTGTGTGTGTGTGTTTGTGTGTGTTTGCGTGGCATTTTCTTGCCGTTTTAAAGTTGTTTATTTCTTTGATTTGTTTCTATTTCATTTGTTCTTTTTTCTGTAGTTGTTTATTTTTATTATTATTTTTTTCTGACTTCTTATCAACTTGTAATCTCTGTCTTCATTTTTGTCGGGTTTAATCTCTGTCCTAAATAAGCATTGTTTTGAGACCGTGTAGGTCTATATAACAGGCCATAACAATTTTTCCCATGATAACATCCAACCATACTCATTCCTTCACCTATCCCATTGAAAGTTCCCCCCCCCCCCCCCCCCCCCCCCCCGCGCTTTTTTTTTCCAGTTCACTAATCGAAATCACGTTGATCACTTGGGCAGTCAGTGAAGAGAAAAAAATGAGGTACCCCGCACCCAGCAGTTGTCTCCCAGGATCAAACAATTTCACGTGACCCGCAATCCATCGATCTTATCGGTATCGATTACCCGACGCAAGCGAGAGCAAAAGGAGAAAAACGCAACAACCTTTTGTCTCTTTGCTTTTATAGAGCAGTAAAGTTAGGTGCCCCTAACGTAAACAATAACAAGTTGCTAGTGATTTCCGTTAGGGACCGGAACAATTTACGCACAATATAGGTCTCCCAATTTTGTAGTTTGAGTTGTAGGCAATACACTTTCAGTATTGAAAATATGTTTACATAAAATCTAACAGTTGCAGAAATAATAATATAAGGCTAAATTATTATGAAAATCAGGCTCCGAATAATTCTCGTTTTGTTCACACCAGCGCAATAATTTGCTCTGGTCTAAAAATAGATAGACTGTAACTTTGATAAATTTTAGAAAATTTTACCTTTTGTTCCATAAAATATCCATATCTAGACATTATTTGATGCATGATCGAGTATTTATGAATATGTGTTTCTATTGCCACCTAACAGCCAAATTTTAAAGGTTATTTTTTTCTATTATTTACATTGGAACGTGAGCTGTCAAGACAGGAACATGTGGTTTGCCACGTGCTTCTCGATCTTTGTTTACGTTTTGGACACCTAACTTTACTGCTCTATTAAAGGCTAATAATCCATAATACCTACATATTATCATATCGATACCAATGGTATACAGTTGAATAAAATGCTGACAATGTAATCGACACAAAACAACAGCAATGGACAGAGACATCAGTTGCATTTATTCTTTTGTGGTTGAAGACTTCCACAGACAAGTCGGGTGATCTTTCGGTTAATCAGGGAGAGAGGGGAAAGGGAGGGGCAGGCGGCCGGGGGGGGGGGGGGGGGGGGGGGCAGTGTAGGTCGAGCTTATCTTTCAGAGCAATATGAAAAATTGAGCAGGAGTTTATCCCGGATTCTCTAACGCTAAAAGACAATGGCAATACGCTTCAACAGTCATGTCATCACTGCCCTCGTAATGACGCATGGTAACTTAGTAACTGGCTCTAAACTATCAGAACAATGGCGGACGCCCTTATGAAATATTTCTCCGACGAGCATAAAAGCGTATCCAGAGGGAAAAAACATTATAAATCTGATAATGTTTTGACTTTTACACATTCTGATCACAAGGCATATGAAAAGTTCTAGCCAGCATGAAGAATAAAAAGTACGGATTTTCTTTGATTAGAACCACGATGGCCGCCGTTGCTGGGCGACCTGACATCAGACTATCGAATCCAATGGCTTCTTATTCATTAATAGGACGTTCGTTTGTCACAATGAGTCGGTGGGTAGGGGATGGGAGGAGGATGGTGGGAATGAGTCAGTTTATGTTGTCTTCTCTATCCCGTTGACATTGTGCACATGTTTGTTTATCTGTTCTAAATATTTCTTTTTGAGATCGATTCAAAACAATTTTCTGACTGCAAACCACTGGGCTTTAGATTTGCAAAGAAGCGATTCGCCTCCGAAACGTCCATATTAAGAGAGAGAGAGTGAGAGAGAGACAGAGAGAGAGAGGGAGGGAGAGGGAGAGAGAAAGTGAGTAAGTGAGTGTGTGTGTGTGTGTGTGTGAGAGAGAGAGAGAAAGAGAGAGGGGGGTATAAAGAGAAAGAGAGAGATAGAGATAGACACACACACACACACACACACAGAGAGAGAGAGAGAGAGAGAGAGAGAGAGAGAGAGAGAGAGAGAGAGAGAGTTTTTTCACTTGATACTTCACATAAACGCAAATTAGGATTACAAGAATTGGGGCTCCATATCATTTTCCTCAGTTTTATAAAAACTTAAATTGTATGGGGGCAGCGGCGTGGCTCAGCGGCACGGTCTTTGCATCGTCCCCGAAATGTAACGAGTTCGATAGCCCGCCGCTGCGCTGTGTGACCTTGAGCAAGTCACCTCAACTTAGCTCAATTTGCGGTGCTGCACTGCGGCTGACGCCTGGATTATTCCATCTTCCCTTGGAATACACCCTAGAGACAAATTTGCCCTATGGGATGAATAAAGGAAATTTTATTTTATTTTTTATTTATTATTGTGTACAGCCATTTAATCCAGTACCGACGTGATCTCTTCATAATTATCTGTCTACACGCTTTTTACCAGTTTGACGCTGTTGTCACATTAGTGACCCACCGTCTCAAAGCGATATTATGTCAGGTTGATTTAGATGCTACAAACATGTTTATATAGTCGAAAATATGAAATGTGAGTAATATTATGTGTTTTATTGAGAATAGTGGATAAAGTGTGTTATGGTAACAAAAGCTGAAATATCACATTTCTTGTTATTCTAACCTTAAAATCAGTTTTATTTTTACATTTTTCCACCCCTATAAATGATCGTTTTGAGACATAGGTAAATGTGTGTCAGTCCTACCATTTATTTCTGCCCGAATCAACAAAAAGGCAATGATTAGAGAAAGAACATTATAAAATCATCCCCCCCCCCTTCCAGCCCTTTCTTGTTGAAACTTTGGGACAGGAAAGGTGACTAAGTCGCCAAAATAACCAATTTGTGTTTTTACATGCACAATATGTACAACTTTTATATTTACTTCCCCTGAAATACTGTGATGAATACCACTTTACTTGAATACTGACATTACAGCTTTACATTCACATTTGGGGTCCACCTCCTGTAAACGGTATTATGTCGGGATGGGCTAAGTACTGAACAAAATGAATTTATAGCCACAAATGAGACTGTGGTGTTAATTTCTATTCGCTATGGTTAAGAATTAATACAATTGTTTCTTACATCGCAGAAATCTGAGAGATCACATTTCTTATCCTTTTAATTCTAAATTCACTTTGCGGGTTGCATTTATCCGTTTTGGGACGGTGGGTCGCATTTCATTTTAGTTATGCTAGCAGGTAATTGCTGAATCACCGTCTATTGAATTGGAACATTGTTTAGTGTTGGAAATAATATTACTACTCGTACTATACCTTAAATAGCGCCATCCGAAATATGGCTTCAACACTGAATATATCACAATGCTACATGTATTACATATTTATTTTGTGATGTCTTGTGAAAATAAAATTTAAGAAATATTTCTTTATATTATTTTTGGACCTAACACTTCGTTGCTCGAATTAAATCGAAAAATTAATAGGTTTGAGATTTAAAAACTACTAGACTCGGTATAACTTGGACATCGATGAATTTGAGATATATTCGTTTTGTATTGTGACCTTTGACATCCTGACCAATGCAATGTCAATGCACTTTGACCCGGAGCTTTTCCGAAGACAACCTTCAAGTCGTCATGGATTACCCGGAAGTTGTTTATGAACCACTGGTGGACTCCGCTGATGTCCCGACAAGGTAAGTGGTGGATGTTTTGGTGTGAACCGTAGTTGATGTAATGTAAGTTTTGCTGGAATGATAATTATTAGTATCATCATCATCATCAACACCATCATCATCATCATCATCATCATCATCATCATCATCATCATCATCATCATCATCATCATAATGGTGTCGGCGATGGTGGTGGTGATGGTCATAGTAATTATGCTGGAGGTATAGTAAGTAGTGCTGGTGACAATGGTAGTGGAGAAAATTGGCTACACATTTCAATTCAGTTTTCCCCATGCCCCATACCTTGCCTCTTCTAGATTACTGCAAAACAGATTACACCAAGAGCGTTTTCCAGTCTTTTAAACAATAGGCTAACATTCTATATTATTCTGTCGAATGGCAAAAAGATTGCCTTCCTTGTACAACACCACGCCCTCATCAAGGTTATAAACCCGTTTCCGACATATTCAAGACTTTCCTTTGGTTCCAAATGCTTTTAAAGAAAGAAAATATGCTCTTCAAAAATATTACAGTCAATGGACATAAAGTAGACGTGAGCGGACAAACAATATGATAACATCTCTCTCTCTCTCTCTCTCTCTCTCTCTCTCTCTCTCTCTCTCTCTCTCTCTCTCTCTCTCTCTATCTATCTATCTATAATGTAATATATACATTATATTATATTATATTATATTATATTATATTATATTATATTATATTATATTATATTATATTATATTATATTATATTAAACAAATTTTGAAATCTTACTTTTGGACATGTATACCGTCAATATATCTTCAGTAGTTGATAACTGTTGGCTGGCCTTGTTTGGGATGGCAAATAAAATGGGTTGTCTTCCTTGGTTCAGTCTTGTTATCGTGAACAAAATAATAGCTATTAAAGGAATATAGATACATACTATATAAATTTAGATTCTAAATGAAGGGGGGAAGTACATACAAGACTTTCGAGCAATAAAAGTGTCTGAAGATGATGTGGCGAAAACGCAATAGATGTTTGAAGTAAAAAATAAAATGAGGAGAAAATTATATAATATTTACTTACAAAAAAAGTATGTCCATACAAAAATAGTTTCTGTAAACCGCATTGGGCATTTTGACTATTTGTTTGTAAACCATCGCTTCGAGTTGGATATTTTAAGGGCTAAACCAGACTAATAAAATTGAATGATTTAGTGAATTTTTCAAACACCTTTATTTCGGATTCTTTTAGTTTTTGAAACAAAATTGATGGTTTTGGACAAAAGTATTGAAATACAGAAAAGAGCATCGATATAGTCTCAAGGACTACAGAAATGTTAAATTAATATTTTTATGATAACTTCAAGATCTCTGTTAAATAGATTTTAGATTAAAATTTCAGTGTTTCATTTTTAGAGAGGATTTGATATTTATTTTGTTAGCATTTGAGTAAGTACGGCTATGTGCGGCTATGTGGTCTTGTGATATGGCACTCGCTTTCGGATTGGAAGGTCCTGGGTTCGAACCTCGCTCGGCGCATAGTTGAGTCCTTGGAAAAGGCTCTTAACTCACATACTCTCATCGTACTCAGGGTACTAGTAACTCCAGTACCTGGCCGTTAACAGTGTTATATCTGTCCGAAAAAATATATATAATATCGCCTAACAGGCGGCATGTCACGTCTGACATGTGAAGTCTTGCTGTTGTCCAGGGACCCCTTGTAAAGCGCACTGAGCGCGTTTAGTGGATTTTGCTCTATATGAAATCTCAATTTTATAGCACATTTGAGTAAGTCGTGTTTAGCATGGACACTGTTCCTATGTTTATGTTGGACTTTTAAAAAGGGTAGCTCTGCATTCTCAACGCATGTCGTCCTTGTGGTTCTGTGCTCTCCGCAGTCAATATGGTTTAGTCCACTGCTTCATGTAGACTTGATGGGGTTAGAGACTTTGCGATAATATGGAGGAAAAGTCGTTACATCTAGTTTTCTGGTTCCAAAATCCTCTGAAGTGTGTATATAAACAGTCCTCGAAGTAGGACTAATTATGAATAGGTTACACATTTAATTATAAGGCGGCATAACTATTTCAGTAGCTGGATGTATTGGAAGATTCTAGAATTATAAGTGCGAGGATAGATGATCTTTATTGACTACAAGCATATATTTAATCTAGAAAATAAGAATGCATTACTCTGAAACCAGCGTGTATCCAGTCCTCCGGAAGACTCGTTTTACACTTTCAATAAAATAGGAACCAGTTTTTTTTTACATCACACTTTTCTTGCCGATTGGCAATAATTCTGATCTGCCCCAATCTCGGAAAGTTTTGGCCTAATCTAGGACAAAACCTTCCCTAATTAAAATAACAAAGGCCCATTTAAAGACGCCCACATCTTTCAGACACACATTACATATAACATTTAGAATTAATTATAGTCTGTTTTTTTTTTTTCATTTAAATTCCAGGATATTTTTCTACACCTTTGTTCGCAAAATGTCGATTAAATCCTGAGACCTTTTATGATCTTATAAATCAAACACCTGCTTGCCCCAACGGCCTTATATAAATAACGAAAAAGAAAAAGACTTCAACAACGCAATATTCAATGCAAAACTATATATCTAGACACTTTCCTTGTATATTTGATCTTCTCCTACTTTTTGGTACAGGATAACTCCATATAATTATGGAGTCTGGAGCCGAACGATGCTATGCTTTGTATAAATTGCTTTATAATTGCTTTATAAAATTAAGCGATGTTGACCCTTGTCAGCGACTGGGCGGATGAAAATGATCACTAAAGCAAATTCACTAACTGTCTTGACCTAGGTGTAAATGAGTACTAGCGATAGCATTGACCAAACAATAAGAGTGCTAGTACAAAAAGACGTTTTATATGAAAACTGTAAAAACTGGAAATTTGGTTTCCTGAGGTCTGCTTGGGTAAGAAATGAAGCACAGCTAAGATCATTGACCCTGTTGAATCGGTGGAAATACTCTACATTCATATATCATTTTCCTTCTGTTCTCTTCCCTTTTTCGGGATAAACATCCCTAAATAGGGAACAAATGTTTGATGTATAAACACTGGTTCAAATCTCATTGGAAGTGTAAAACCACTCTCAATTGATCTTAAGGATTCAGAGTCTAAATATATGCTGGTCGTCAATAAAGATCATCCATCCTCGCTCTTTTACGTCCCATAATCCTAAGAATCTGCCTATTCATCCTGCTACTAAAATAATTATGCCACCTAATGATTCAATAATATATAACCTAGTCATTATTAGTCCTCCGAAGGACTGGTTATAACACACTTCCAAGAAGTTTGGAAAAGGAAGAGAAGAGTGTGTGACTTCACGAATTCTCTGCCTTATCTAGGCTCCATTTGTTCATTACAAATGTATAAAATACTTCGTAAGACAAAACAAAACATTATATTAAAAACAATTTTACCGAACACACGGACAATACGATGTTCTGGATTGATACAATAACTGTCTCTTCCATTTCTCAATCCGGGACAAAGCAAACGAGTAATATTTCTGCATTATGTTGCAAAAATATCTATCAATCAACGGAAACAAAATCAAATGACCTAGCATCTCATCGCAACAGTGCAAAAAACGTAAACACACAGCTTTCTAAACCTCATATAATTTAAAGTCCTTCAAAATGAGAAGTCACACTATTTAACCAATTAATTACCGCACTCGGTAGCAACTCGTATTTATAATCTTGGCCTGAAAACTCTTCTTTCAAATATCGACCGATTTAAAATGACCGTCATCTTGGCACACACTCTCAAACCCGAGACTTCGCGTACACTAACTGATGGGCACAATATGTGGGCTTACCAAGCGTTACCTTTATCCTGCTTTTTTTAACCTGTCATTCGTATTGGGATAAATTGCGTGACAGGGGATTGTTACCTACACTTGGAATCTGGGTCTTCATTGAGATTCACAATGACCTCCTGATTAACTCTCTCTCTCTCTCTCTTTCGCTCTCTCTCTCCCTCTCTCTCTCTCTCTCTCTCTCTCCCTCTCTCTCTCTCTCTCTCTCTCTCTCTCTCTCACGCACACCCTCTCTCTCTCTCCCTTCCGTCCTTCCTTTCTTTCTTTCTTTCTTTCTTCTTTTTGTTTTTCTTCTTGTTCTTGTTTTTCTTCTCCTTCTCCTTTTCCTTCTTCTCCTTCTTCTCCTTTTTATCCTTCTCTCTCTCTCTCTCTCTCTCTCTCTCTCTCTCTCTCTCTCTCTCCCCCTCCCTCTCTCTCTCTCTCTCTCTCTCTCTCTTGCTATTTGTTTTTAATATATAATGTATTTATATATATATATATATATACCATCTTTTCAATTTCTACTTGGTGTACAGGGGGGTTAGAAAAAAATCTAGGCTGCACCCGGGATCGGCCCCTTTGCGTGTGAAGCGAATGCTCTATCAACTGAGCTATCGGGCCCCCAATTTATAGTTAAATAAGTGATATTTCATAATCGGCTCGATCTAAAACCTATTGTTTTTGGAATGTTTTTATTGGTTGTTGTACAATTTTAGTTTTTATTCTATTTTCCAATGTTTGTTATTTCCTAAAACATTATCGAACGAATTGATCACGTTCAATTCCACGCTATCTATCAGTAATTGCGTTACTAGATCTAATATTATTAGGTCTGTGGAAAGGTACTCTGCAAAAGACATATGCCCTGCCAGAAAACCAGACGCCATAACATTAATGTAACCGGATTTGGGGGTCCCGATAGCTCAGTTGGTAGAGAACTCGTTTCACAAGCAAAGGGATCGAAATCGATCCCGAGTCCAGTCGATATTTTTTTTCTGATCCCTCTCCCCCCTGTCCACCGAGCAATGATTGGGTAGCTGGGTCTGTTAGATCTGATGGGAGTACTTTGCGATAGACTCGCATCCTATCTAAAGGATAGCTAGCAATTACTATTGTCCGCTCCATGGGCCTGGTGGCTCTGAAGGACTACTTTCTTAAACCGGGATAAACTCTCGTATTGGGGTTTTTGCAATGTAAGAAATTGTATTTATTCTCCACCTTAACGAGTAGAAATCAGTCCCACATTTCATGTTTGTGTCTATAACAGTTCAATTTCCAGCACCTTTTTTCACTCCGACATGCTGGGTGGGGTTCCTGACCTCCCATAGTGGGCAGAGAGGAACGTACTGTCTTCTATATTATCTGTTCACCATCATACTTTCTGTTTTTGTCTTGGAATGAGATTACTTGAAATATAGTAAGAGTTTAGAGAGGATATATATTTTTGTCTTGTAAATCATATCTGTTATCATATCTATTTTATATATATATATATATATATATATATACTATATATATATATATATAATGTAATATATGATGTAATATATTTGTTGAGCGCTCTATATGATCCATGTATATCGATTTCTCACATATATATATATATATATATATATATATATATATATATATATATATATATTATTGATTTGTAACCATTAGAGTGTATTCCTCTTAGTATTCCTCTTCCCCTTTGTCTTACTTTTTCTTGTGTCCTTTCAATTGTAAATCTATAACTTTTTGGACTCTTCCATTTTCTTCATGTATCTCATATCCTTCCTTTTTCCTGGCATTGTAAATGATCAAAATGTGTCACAAGCGCTGTAAAACCCTTAAAAACAAAAACAAACAAAAAACAAAAATATAATTACACTTTGAGAGGAGGATCACTTGTATGAAATAGAGATGGAGGATGATTTGTTTCACTATAGTATTTCGTACTTTTTCCACATTGTTGTCTTTGCATTGTTCGTATTATAACAAAACCAAAGTAATTGAGCTTTTATATAGAGCAATATCCACTAAACGTGCTCAAAGCGCTTTAAAAGGGGTCCCTGGACAACAACAACATTTAACATGTAGGGCGGGACATGACGCCTGTTAGGCGATATTACAATTTTTATGGACAGAGACAATGCTGTTAATCAGGTACTCATTTTACAGACGGTGAGAAAATGAGAATAAAGAGTCTTTCCAAGGACTCAACTATGCGCCGAGCGAGGCTCGAACCTAGGATCTTCCGATCCGAAAGCGATTGTCATACCACAAGACCACATAGCTGCTTTATACTTGCTGGTTGATTAATTATTGTATTACTTTAAGGAACATTTTACTTCAACTAATTTATTATTTAACTTTTTAACAGGGTCATTTTTATTGATATACCCTTTCATGGGTTTTCTGGCCATTTAAAAAAAATACATGTTTGTCCAGAGTATGGCATTTAACTGGTCAACCTCCAGCGACCCTTGATTTAGGATAGTGAATGAAGATGTTATTTAAAATGTTTGATATAATCGAATAGTCATGTCCAAAGGATAGAAAGCAAGTGCTATATTGTATTTGACTTGGAAGTTAAGGATAGAAAAAAGAATCTAATTTTACTGGCTGTTTGGAACTGCATGTTAGTTATTGTCGAGTTCAATTCACACTACCTGTACTTGACCTCCCATTGTGCACAGGAGGTCAATTGCTGTGTCTTCTATTCCCTTTTATATGTTTTCTGAGTTGCCTTATGTCTTTGTCTTGGAATGGTATTACTTGGTGTTGTCCTTGCCCTGGCCAGAGTCATTGACTGGGAGGGGAACATTCACAATTGTAGCCATAGAATTGGGAGAAGATATTTCTTAACTTATAAATCGTCTCTCAGTTATGTACTGTTACATGTTTGTATTAAATATATAATGGTTTGTAAACATTTAGGAAGCTGTGTATGTGTTTGAATGAGATTTTTAGCGATCTCAAACAAAGTACACTGATAGTTGGCTCTTGGATCTAGATCTGTTCCCTATATGAACCATTCCCATTTGTCTTACCTCTTCTCGTGTGCTTTCAATTGTAAATCTATAACTTTTTGAACTATTCCATTTTCTTTCTTTTACTAGCACTAAATGACTTTAATATGTCTAAGCGCCGGAAAACCCTTTAAAACAAATAAGACAGTACTTTTACAACATATTTGCCTTGACAAGATCATCGAGACATCTGACAAATTTTGGAGATTAGTAAAGGATACACGTAGAACATTATAAAAAAATACGAGGACATTTTTAAAAAGATATTTTTGAGTGATGCATCTTCCCATTTATTTATTCATTTAAATAATCTTGGTTATTATCTTGACTGCTTTCTCTAAAAATCAACATTTTATGTGTTTCCTTTTTTGTTTGTTAATTTGCGTGCCTTATATTAAGTGCTTTTTCCATACCCGATAAATAAGCTTCCTTATCTTTCTTTTGTTTTCTTCTTAAGTTATTGAAAAATCAAAAGACACTCAGACTTCATTGACTCTTTGGAATTGCGTATTACTTTTAGAGTTTAAATTCGCAGTGCCTATACGCCCCCCCCCCCCCAACCACCCCCACCCCCTTTCCCTCCCTAAATTGTCATCATCCCATTACTGACTGTCTTACTCTAAAATAAATTTTTAAAACACATTTTAGAAACGTTGGTCAGAAAACTAGTCCTTCAAATATCGATCGATTCAAATGATCCCCATCTTGTCAAAATGTCTCAAAACTGAAACTTCTTTGAAGTCCCAGGTTTGAGACTTGTAACTAGATGGGGTTCATTTTAATCGATCGATATTTAAGGGACGAGTTTTGTTTTTTTGTTGGTTTTTTTTGACCAAATTTTTTAATGCATTTCTTTCTGAGTACGGCAGAAAAGTCCTTGCTCCCAGCACATAGCGTGACGATGCATGATGTGGAATCCTCGGAGCGCTCGGCACGCTATGTGCTAATGCTTGGCAGTGGATTTTCTCTGATTGAAAGTCACTGCTTTGTTGGTCCATGTGGAGTTGAGGCTTCTCTCATAACGCCGAGAGTTTGAATATTTTAACACCCCTATAATAGTGTGATTTGATTTTGTTTTCTCCTTGTGTTACTTTAACAGCTCCACAGGAAAATGGAATTACCAATTGAAAACGCGCTTAGAAATATAGGGAGGGGTAGGGGAGTCCCGATAGCTCAGTGGTAGAGCAATCGCCTCATAGTCAAGATCTATCCCGGGTATAGTTGATATTTCTCCCCATACTAGATATCGAAGTATGTACTTTAATATAAACTAGTGTCATATCCAAATGTTAGCAAGCAATTGTAACTTTATGAACTACTGATGAATTTGGCAGTGAAAACATCGGAATTGTCATAAATACATGTGAATCTTTGTAATAATTTCTGTCCAAAATAAACTATTCATTAACAGTCTGTTGCTGCTTTGACTAAAATCCAAATATTTCTTCTTTCTTGATCTTCCTTCTCTCTCTCTCTCTCTCTCTCTCTCTCTCTCTCTCTCTCTGTGTGTGTGTGTGTGTGGGGGTGTGTGTGTGTGTGTTCTCTCTCTCCCTTTCTTTCTATTTCTCTCCTTGATATCCTGTTCTTTCATAAGGCACTGTATTCTACACCACAAATATCATCTATTCTGATCCATCAAAATTCTCTTTCAACCTTAAACCTTTCCCCCCATACACAAATCAAATCATTTCTGTCATTTTGGGCAATTAGGTACTCAAAGTGTGACTGGAGTAGAAGAGGCGGAATGCACCCTTGACAACAGACAGGCCAGCAAGTCTGACCAATCCCCGCTGAATTGTCATCGGTTCAACATTTGAGTGAAGGAGAATCAATATTGTGAAAGGAAGAAAATGGTCGAGGACAAGACAAAAAAGAAAGAAAGAAATAAAAGAATGAGAATTGAATCAGGAAACAAAATTGTACAATCTTGGTCCATCTATAAATGTAAACCGGAAGTCTGGGTCGCCGAACAAAATGTATGACCACGTATTGATCTTGATGTTATGTTTGGTATCATAAGATGTATCTCTGTTGATTATGTCGTATGTAACTGTCTATTTTCTGTTTACCCATCTACCTATCTTACATTCTTCTATCAATCTAATTATTGTTAATTTCTGGGGAAATAAATTTTGAATTGTAAAGCATAGTTATAACCAAAATGCAAAGTTTTTACTAAGCAAAATAAGCTTTACCGGGTTTTGTTAATTCGTTCAGCAGATCACATGTCGTTCTCTTTGTTTTTGAGATGGTATGTTTTCTTTCCCAGGGACACAATGTAGAAACCTGAATCTTTCAATTACGGATACTTACCATGATTAAAGATCCACCGTGCCTCTTGGCAATCGACGGTTTAGAGATCCAGCCACCCATTTTTGTGCTGGATGAACAGACGTTGTGAAACTGTCATTTTTAATCCGTCAAAATGAAAAAAAATGTTTGTAAGGGTATGGTAGAGTAGACTTCAGCATCAGTAACGAGGTGGAGCATGTGGCAGGCAATATATAACTTATGCATGAATAAGTCGCTGGGTTTCCTTGGAAATTCAATTTGGAGACCTTGAACAGGAACGTAAGAAAAAAATGAAATAAAGAGAGACTGTTTGGTTGCGATGAGAAAGAGAGAAAGATGTAAAGAATATGATGATTTAAAAACAACCCCTATTCATGATTCAATGAAATCAACTGAAACGAATTCGATTTAGATATCTTACATTTTCCCTTTTTTAAAACAAAAAATAGTACTAACTACATAAGCAGCTGAACTTTCCAGCTTGTAATGTAAGGCAGTTAATGGTGTCTTAGTTTTGCTATCAGAGGCTGCCATTTGATTATTGTATATTATGTCTGATGTTATCATTTTAGATTATATTGTCTCATTACTATTTTGTAATCAAAAGTTGACGTCGATATATCTAATTGGTCAGTAAGACAATTAATTCGCATTCTATATTTGTTCATTTTAAACAGACCTGGTTCCATTTGTGTTGGATTTTATGATTTATTATTTTTTCTTTGCCTTCTTTGTTTTCATCCAGCTGGCGTAAATGCGTCTGAAAATGTACCGCAGGTCAAAGTTTTAATCAGAGTTAATTGCAGTTGACCAGTTAAGGAAATGTTTTTATATGGAATATTGTCGTTGACTTTTATTATATTGTTATGTTAAATAACCTGAGTAAAGTGAGTGAGGGATGATATTTTGATATATCTGGATTCAAACCTTTTATTTTTGCGATATCATCGATCCTTTCTGAAAATGAATGAATCTGTTAGTACCTGGATTACTATATGCTAATTACCAATGGGAAAATTCTTAAATATATGATAACAGAGTGCATGCTATGGGATTATCATTATTGTAATGAAAATTCTTTTTTTTTTTAGTTCCCAATGGGTTTTTTTTCGTTACAACAATATGGGTCATCGCATCGGTCTTGAAAACTAACCAATTCATTAAGTAAGTCTTACCAAGTCAATAACTTACTCTTCCAGTAGTGCCAAACGACGTATGACTAGATAAAGAGAATTGCACAGATTTGACAATTTCTGAATGAGACTAGATTTCTTGTAAATCCTAATTATCCAATATTATTTCTAGTTTTTATTGTTTGCCATACCATTTCAACAAAATAGCGTGGACAGCAATGCTAATCGAGCCCTGGTTGCATTGCTGTGTTTGCTGGACATCGACGGTTTACATTAAATTAGAATTTCACTAAATCTAACTTCTAAAGGCTTATGGTCAATGATTTTGGTATTATCGTGACAAGCTATCCGTTTCTGCAATGTCCAAGATCTATGGTATTGTGTACAACGAGTTATCGTCCTTGCCCAGCTTCATCAGTAACACAATGAAGACCTTTTGCCACATGATATATCATGTGTGAAATGAGATGAGACGCGGCACATTAGTGACTGATGAATATAGCTTGGCTGAAGAATGAATAGAAGCGCTGTCCTGACAGAGCATTGGGGACATCATATTATTCAGACTTGTATTACCGGCATGACTTGCTATAGTAAGCCGTGATTACCGTCGTAGGTTTGCAATACTTTTAGTAGCCAGGACAAACACATTTTTTGTATCTATGAAAAGATAGACATTTGTGCCTTCGTAACATGATTCCAAAAATGAATGAAAGGAAATAATAATACTTAGCGTAAATAAAATGTTGTAAACTTGGGGTCATGGCAGAAGTCGCATCAATACAACATTCATGATAAAATTCTAGAATAAGTAAACATGCAAAATTCACGAGAGTTATCATCGACAGCAATTGGCTATGTTATGTAAGAAGGTAAATATCGTCCTATGATTTCTCAAAAGACATGATGGGGGAAAGAAGAAGGAGCAGAAAAAGAAGAAGAGGAAGAAGTTAAATAGAATTGTTATCAAACCCTTGTTACGAGATACCAGTTCTGAATTATTGTTGTTCAGCCTGGGATCCAAACTCTAAAAACCAACTAGAAAAAAAAAGATACAACAACAATATTGTACAACGCGATACTTAACGCATTACAAGTCATCCATTACTGGTAAAACAGATGCACGTATGAAACAATTATAAAATTAGGGACTAGGACTAAACTAGCAACACAGAACAAATTATTTTGGAGTGGTGGATAGCGTCAATTGCAGATCTTTGCTCTTGTTGCTAGGTGGAGGGTGCGATTACTGTCGGTCCGGAGATCAACTCTCTATCACCGCAAACGTTTTTATTCTCCATTTTCCTCTGGCACTTCTCTACTCATTTTATTTCTCCTTATTAGCCAAGGATCAGAGGAACATAAAGAGATGAAATAATAGATCAATACCAAATGAAGTCAATCAAGTATAACATAAGCAGCGGAGGTTTCACTTTTTAAAAATTCCCTCCATCTAATGTTAGCAGTTATATGTACTCATATAGAACAACCTACCAGTTGGTATCACGACTATGAGCAATATTGAAATAATCAAAGATACATCATAGACCAAAGTGATATTAAGCTGTTATGAGCTGTTGACTTTAATAAAATAATGACAAAAAATGAATATAACATCTTCGAAAAAGAACACAATAACAAACACGGTCGAACCAAGTATTTATCTCGTTTGGATTTTAAGTGAAATATCAATGTACGTATTGTTTTATATTGGCTGAAGAAGGGTTGTAAACTCGAAACGTTCAGTGTTTGGTATTTTCATCATTTTTGAAGTTGTTATATTAATTTTTGTTCATTACTTATTATAGACTATCAAATTATGTCAACCTATTCTTTCCAACACTCATGGCATCCGCTAAATTTGATTATTAGATAACATAATATTGACACATCACTTCATAAAAAGCCGAAGATCTGAAAAAAATGTGTTTAAAACAGTGCCAGACAAAGCAAAGAAATACCATTCCAAAATCGGCTTGCCTCGACTTGGGATTAGACCTCAGACCTCCTGATTATACCAGTAATCTTTTCTTGCAGTTTTGGTCAGCTGCTGTTTAATAAGGCCTGAACACTATAAGTCTATGCGATTTTCATTCTTATTTGTCCTTTTTGTCGTTTGTCGTTCTGTCGTACACTGAACAAAATCACGTAGATATATAAGATTTGACCATTAAACTCGTCCTTCAGATATCAAAAGCTTAAAATGGCCCTCATCTTGTCAAACCTGGAACTTCACAGAAGTTTTTAGGCCAAAAGTTTTTATCCATAGTACGGCAGCCTTTATCTTGCCACTGATTGAAAGAAATTCATACTTCTCTTCTAACTGCACGTCCAAAGATCTGTTGTTTAGTTAAGTTTGTTTGTGGTTGTCTTGTTTGGTTTGTTTTGTTTTTTTTTGTTTTTGTTTTTTTTTGGGGGGGGGGGGTGGGGGGGGGTGCTCCGTGTTCATGGCCTGATGATCACAATTACAGAACCTGTCCTGAGATTTTATGACTCAAAAACCGATTCTGAAGTCTTGGATGTCATTCAACAAAGGGCGATAATCTTTGGATATCGTCATGAGCCAAGATATAACATAGTTGAGGGTTTGTTTTACGCTATACACATACAACCGTCCTTTTTCTCGTTTTCCAAGTAAATAGTTCTAAACATTAGATAAGACTATAAAAAGTAAGGCCCTAAAAACGCGTTATTCAACAACTTTTCTTTTGCTGAGAAAAGAACATCACTGGCTCCTCAATTTGCACAAAGACATAATATCTATATGTTTTATTACTATTTTGTGTCTTTTAAAAAGAAAATGCATTGTTAAACTGTACTCTTATGGACAAGTTGTTTGTATTCTCTCTCACTCTCTCTATCTCTCTCTCTTTCTCTCTCTTTCTCTCTCTCTCTCCCTCTCTCTCTCTCTATCTGTGTGAGTATGTGTGTGTATCTTTCTTTCTTTCTCTCTTACTCTGTTTATCTGTCTTGCTCGCAATCGCTCTCTCTCTCTCTCTCTCTCTCTCTCTCTCTCTCTCTTTCTCTCTCTCTCTTCTCCTCTATGTATCTCGATCTTCTCTACTCATCTCTCTCTCTCTCTCTCTCTCTCTCTTTCTCTCTCTCTCTTCTCCTCTATGTATCTCGATCTTCTCTACTCATCTCTCTCTCTCTCTCTCTCTCTCTCTCTCTCTCTCTTTCTCTCTCTCTCTTCTCCTCTATGTATCTCGATCTTCTCTACTCATCTCTCTCTCTCTCTCTCTCTCCCTCTCTCTCTCTCTATCTATCTATCTATCTGGCTCGCTCGCTAGCTCTTTTTCTACATATGCGTGAGTTTGTGCTTGTGTTTTCGTGTGACATTTTGATAATCAAGTCTCCTCCTTAATCAAATGTCCAAAACTAATTTCTAAGAAAATTATCGCTAATTGTCATTGCATCTCATTGGTCATCTTAGGTCGGTTTTCCATTTACAGTTTCACTTTGTGTCACTTTACTTGTTAAAGTAATCCTCGTTAACAAATGTGTATATGAACCCTATATATGTTTTTTAAAAAGATATATCTTTCAAAATATGGAAAAAGTGAGAAAATTTCCTCACACTTAACGCATTCTTCAAAGGCACCGTCACCATAGAAACGCGTCTCCATCCTATCGATTTTCGATGTGAAGGCAAATTTGTGAATCAAGCCTATTCCGCGCTTTCCGCACTAGCGTTGGTCTCAGGCACACTCGCTTTAATTGGTGTAGGGAGGCAGGCGCTGTTGTAATCGGTTGTAGGTTCCTCTTACAAAAAAAAAGGGGCGAGGGGTGAAGCACCACCCTGGTTAAAAATCTTGTCCTTGTTTGTTTGTTTTTTTTTTTTTTTTTTTTTTTTTTTTTTTTTTTTTTAATGCGCGTTTCATATTATTTTTGTTTGTATGTTTCTTTTCGTTGTTGTTGTTGTTGTTGTTGTTGTGTTTCGCCCTGTGTGTGCACTTTTCCCGGCATTTGATTTTGTATATTGATTCCAACTTGTGTTTTTTGGTCGTTAAAATTAGGAATTCCTATAAGAAATTAAAAGTTTTGGATTAAATGTCATTGTTACAAATTTGTTGTTATTTTTTTTTATGAACTCTATTGTCTATAAACACAAATGTCTATTATACTTATACGGACGATGCAATCCCACTTCCAGCTGTCTTCTATCCCAAACCAAAGTCTTTTTACTTGTTCTGCACAACAACATCATCAATCATTAATGTCATCATCACCATCGACTACAACAACAACGATAACATCTACTACTACTACTACTACTACTACTACTACTACTACTACTACTACTACTACTACTACTACTACTACTTCTACTACTACTACTACTACAACTACTATTACTACTACAACTACTACCACCACTACTACATACTACTACTTCAGCAATTACTATTACTATCACCAGCACCGCATCCACCAAGCACTTTAACTATCTTGCCCCCTCTCGAGAATTTGATTGCAATTCTGAACGCTGCCATTTTTTAAAACTCTATCGAATTTCGTACATCATATTTTAACCTAAATTCTTAGAGTGAGAGAAAATGCAAGAGCTTATATCCCCTTGGGGAGAATCCAGTTAGAGAAACAGTGAGTGGAAGGACGGTTGGAGCGGAGGAATACAGGCACCCACCCAGCCAAAGTGGATTGGAAATGTGTCGCTATTGGGTCGTCAAAGTTAATGGAACTCTGTCAGTAGTAATTGTATGAAATCGCCAACACACCACAAGCCAGACTCCCTTATATTGAGGTCTGAGGACGATTGAGTGAGATATATTCAGATGTATGAGAAAGAATTGACTATATAATCGTAGTGACTGTGATTGAGCACCAGAATAGATCTTGGGGAAAAAAATCCCTAACCGGTTTATATCAATTTTCAAAATGATCTGATATTGTGATTAATCAAACTATTGGAATGTTGTTTCGTTTTTTTATGCAATATTTTTAAAACATATTTTTATTATTATTATTACTATTATTATTATTATTATTATATTATTATTATTATTATTATTATTATTATTATTATTATTATTATTATTATTATTATTATTATTATTATTATTATTATATCATTTTTATTGTTATTATTATCATTATTATTATTATTATTATTATTATTATTATTATTATTATTATTATTATTATTATTTTTATTATTATTATTATTATATGATTATTATTAATTATTATTATTATTATTATTATTATTATTATTATTATTATTATTATTATTATTATTATTATTATTATTATTATTATTATTATTATTATTATTGTTATTGTTGTTGTTGCTCTACTTTCTAATTACTGGTGGAAAGAGCGGGTTTAAATCAATATAGAGAAAGAGCTAAAATTTATAGCCATACTTGCCAGTCTTGAAGTGCTGTGGAATGGGATGATTTAGACCACCCCCCCCCCCCATGTTAATCTCTCCCTCCCCCCCCCCTCCACACGCAGATTGAACATTATTACACAAATATTGTAAAATATACATCTTATGACAGATTTCACCCGTCCTCACACATTAGAAGAAGAACATCAGACAGGTCAATTCAATGCCAAGATACATTATATATTATATATATATATATATATATATATATATATATATATATTATATATATATATATAATATAATATAAATGGATTCACTCACTTATATGGCTGAAACACATGTTTCTGTGGTTTTAGGCATATTATATATATATATATATATATATATATATATATATATAATATATATATATATATATATATATATATATATATATTTAAAGACTTTGACTTTGACTCAACAATGTGCCGCACAAACCGGGACTCTAACCCTAGACTTGGGGTCCAAAGGCGAGTGTCATACCACAATTTTGTATCGCCGCATATGTAAGTTAAAATGACCAGTAATGTGATATTTTAGAACTTTTTTTACTGGAAAGTCCACAATGAAACAGAACATTTACCAATGTTAGATATTTTTGAAAGAGAAAATCTTAATTTCTAGCTTTTAGATCAACCCTACATTAATAAAGTTCGTGGCTATAAGTCACATATCATGTCAATCAATGCGATGCGTTTAGATAAAACACTCACAACATCCGACAGCCGGATATAGAGTACCAAGACTCAAACCAATGGTTAACCTAATACGTTTATAGTCTGATTGATATAATTTAGAGAGAACTAATCACTAACTAATGTAAAAGTAAAAAGCTGAGTGACGTTAGCTTCTTTCTTTCTCATGAGAGGTTTGGCAGATCGGGCGTTTAATGGGATACTGTTTTGAGAATATTGACCAAATATTGACTATATTGGGAGCATTGATATTTATTATGGAATGGGGACTTTTAGATACCTGAGAGGCAGAATGCGATCTTGAAAAAGGGGGCGGGCGGGGGGGGGGGGCGGAAAATACAAAAGCTGATAAATAAACAACAAAGCCGATTGTGAAAATCGGATTATCGAAACGATGTGTTGTATAGGCACAGGGAAGACGGCGTAGAAAAAATACTAATTCCTGAGTCCTGGAGTGTACTATGATGTCTGATGCTCTTAGCACAGAACTTATAAAAACGTGACCTTTTATAAAGCTGAAGACTGTCATACTCTGAAAAGCAAAACACATTTCATAAATTTTGACCAAAAGACTAGTCCTCCAAATATTAATCAATTAAAATGTCCCTAATTTGGCCAAAAACCCTCAAACCTGTGACTACAGTGAAGTCCAAGGATTTCCAGGATTGATAGTTTTTGGCGATATGTGAGGGTCGTTCTAATCGAGCGATATTTGAATGACGAGATTTCTGGCCAAAATTTTAATGTGCTTTTAGAGTGTAGCAAAACATCGGCTCTAAGTGCTATACAAAGTTACCAAGCTAGGTGTACACATTTGCAAGTCTGATAACCGAAGCCATTTATGGGTTTGATTTAACATTGTTTAAATGGACAATATTTTGCATCCGTTTGAATCTATTTTCGTTACAACAAAGAACCAATAATAATAATAATGATAATAATAATAATAATCATAATAATAATAATAATAATGATAATATAATAATAATAATAATAATAATAATAATAATAATAATAATAATAATAATAATAATAATAATAATAATAATAATAATAATAATAATAATGATAATAATAATAATATGGGTTATCATACATGCAAATATGTACGCGTCGGTCAAAGACATAGCTGATTTGAACACATCCAGCCAGCCAAAGTTATGGCCCCTCAAAATTTTAATTACTTCTAAAAATATTATATCATTCTTTACCTTGTTGCTGTTGTTTAGCTGTTCTTACTTTCTCCTCTTGGCCAAAGGATGGAAATCCATCAGATTGGTCTTGCATTCATTATTTTGATTTTAAAAACAACAGTTTATTGAACATTGCAATGCTATCAAACAAGCGTCTATTTTACGCGAGGTCTCAGACAAAACTAAATTTAAAATTGTTAAAAGCAGGTTGGGATCTTTATCTGAAGGGGGTAAAGTCAACTTCAGGTTCCACTTTTAAAAGGGAATTTATTATTTTTCCTCGCATAATAATCTCTCTGTCATAGATTTCTATAGTATTTTAGTTGAAAGAGAATTACCGTTGATCTGTCCAATGAACAGGTGGAACTTTTAGGTCATCTCAAAATAAGTTTATTGATATATTGCTCTGGTAGCCTCTGGCCCTGTTTTTTCGATTAGTCTCAATTGTCTTATCTTCTTATGAGTTCTTTGAATTGCATAGCTACCATCTTATGACTATACCGTTATCCTCCGTTTTACCGGTGAGAAAATGATCTGAAACTTTAGCAGGCACACTTAAACAACAACAATAAAAACAACCACCACGAAAAATTGAACAAACATGCAACGCAATTTCATACGCCGAGCACGCCGTATCAACATTGTTACCACTTCTGCTTATTCTCGTATTGATTTTGGCCTTATTTAAAAACTTTTGAGTATAATATAGGAACATTATAACCTCTTATGATGGTATGTTTTGATAACTAAAGGGATTTTTTAAAATGAGTTCCTAGAAAAGCATGGTCTTGTATAATAGCAACATAATTTCTTGGCTTATGATTTTTATGATGTATAGTTTTAAGATTATATCATTTTACTTCTGTTCCAAAATAGCACGTCATCATGCGGAGACTCCTGTATAACAATAACACACCCCATTCTGCTTGCATCTTCGACGCTTAAGAGTTTTGCCATCATATTAATCTTTTCACTCAAGCCCAAGTCGTTGAGAACGTTGGCATTGATGGCCGAATCGATTTGTTTATTCACTGGGGGCAAGCCAGGGATATTTTATATTTTACCTTATATTTGATTTTTATCTTGGCTTGGATTTTTTTTTTTCTCCCTTTCTTTAGAAGCATACATGGATAAATATTCTGAAAATATCATAAACCGGAAAATGAGTAAAAAGATTCTGCGTGTGAATTGGCATAAAGAAACACGAAAAAGTTATAAGATAGCATAAATCAGCTTCCTCCTGCTCCCCCTTCTCCTTTCATGTTTATTTTATTGTAACACGAATATAAAAAGTGGTCTTGCTGAGTCGTGAGTCCCACGAGGAATGAGTTGATCCCGATTTCTGTTGCGTTATGGAATAGGAGAGTAACAACAACTTCTCATCCTTTGGAACGGACGTTATGCAATCATCTCTGGATAGATGGAAACATCATCTACACCTACCACTAAAACCAACTTAGCTATCGGGATTGAGTGTGCGGGTACTTATTCATACATGAGTTAAACAGGTGATTGGTAAACAGTTCTTTCAGTCCCTCCCCAACCTTTCTTTCTCTCTCACTCTCTATCAAACTATATATCTATCTATATTTATCTATCTGTCCATTATCTATCTATCTATTTATCTATCTATCTATCTATCTATCTATCGATATGTATCTATCCACCTATCTATCTATCTATCTATCTATCTATCTATCTATCTATCTATCTATCTATCTCTCTAAAATCAAAACTTTACACATAGAACCGAACATGACGACTATAAGGCGCCAATACACTTATTGTTTTTGACAGAGATAACAATGTTACAAGTCAGTTACACCCACATTACAATGCTATCATCTCGCCCCCTTATATTAACATCATCAACATCATCATCATCATCATCATCATCATCATCATCATCATCAATCATCATCATCATCATCATTCATCATCATCATCATCATTTCATCATCATATTATCATTATCATTATTATTATTATTATTATTATTATTATTATTATTATTATTATTATTATTATTATTATTATTATTATTATTATTATTATCAATATTATTATTATTATTATTATTATTATTATTATTATTATTATTATTATTATTATTATTATTATTATCAACAATATTATTATTATTATTATTATTATTATTATTATTATTATTATAAATCTTTAAACAAAATGTTGTATATTAGCTGAGACCAGTCCTCAATTATTTTTTTGCTGTTGTTTTGTTTTTGTTGGGTTTTTTCCATGTGGTTGATTTGCAAGTTAGATCGAATATATTTAGATATAAATGAGTCATCAAATCGTTTGCTGCCCGATGCTGACGAACCAACAAAATTATCTAATATGAGTTCAATTTCCTTTATAGTTGGCAATAGGGGGCAATAATATTATCTTGATAACACTAATAACAACATCATATAATTTTAATTTTATTGCAATTGTTTAGAATTGCCTGTATTAAACAATGAATAAGTCTTGCGGATAGATACGGTGATGATCGTACTAGGTATATACCATCTTTTTAAACTTTGTCCAAAGACTTAAGATCTAGGATGTAAGACTAGGTGCACCTGTTTGCAGGTCTGATAACCGGATGGACCCCATTAAGATCCTGATTTAAAATCATTGTAATGGACAACATTTTTTCATTGATTTGAGAGGGGGTTTTTTTCAGTAGCGTAATGGGACCATAAAACTTTTGGGTCACCAGACCTGCAAATGAGCACACGTCGTTTAAGACTTCTTATCAAATTAGGGGGCGGTGTCATTTTAATTGATCGATACACGAAGTCAAAGTCTTCTGGCCAGAAACGTATTAAAAAGCAAAATAAAAATTATCAATAAATGTATACACAAAAACTTGGCATATTTATTTGTCTGCCCTGCCTGGCAATGTAAACGTTGGGAGGCTTTTAGTGTAGAATTATTGAAAATGTCTGAAATAATAAAAATGGCATGATTGTATTTGGGCTTATCAATTCTGTTATGGACGGGTGGAATTGGTGGATTCGGTGGGGGAAATGGCTGTCTCTTGGCTCGTTTTCAATATGTGGTGTTGGAATGACAAATGAATGAATATAAGGAGACATGAGTTGAATTGAAGAAGTGTTGATTTATATTATTTTTCTTTTATCTTCGTCAGCATATTCGAGTATGGGTGTCCCAATAGCTCAGTTCGTAGAGAACTCGTTTGACACGCAAAAGGACCGAGATCGATCCCTGGTGATGAGAAGATTTGTCCACCCAGCAGGGTTTGGGTAGCTGGATCTGTTAGATCTGGCTGTAACCTTTCAGATTGATGACATCTTATTTTCTAGTCTAAATATAATATGTTGGTTGCCACTAAAGATCATCCACCCTATCACTTTTACGTCCCGTAATCTTAAATAATCTTCCTATACATCTTGCTACTAAAATAATTATGCTACCTTATGATTCATTATGTAACCTATTCAATATTAGTCCTCCGAAGGACTGGTTACATAAACACTTCCAAAGAATTTGAAACCGGAAGAATAGAAGGTATGACGTCATGACATTTCTGTCCTATAATAAGCAAACGTATGTAAATATGATCCGTGCATATATAATTATTTCTTGCAGGCTGCATCTTTAAAATAATCAATTATAGGCGCCCCCACCAAAAGTAATACGTATGCTTTGCACTTAAGTTCGATCTCTCGACAAGGTATACTTTTCTAAAATTAGGTGACTCTTTTCCTTCAAATGCGCACTCCGCTTGAACAATAGCACTTAATGCCTCTATCTGGTCAAAGACCCGCTTTGTCCTATTAAGTGAAAACCCCAAGAAAGAGAAATGGGGCACTTTTATCTGAAAATGTAAAGCATAAGGTGCTAAGATAGTGTGATGGTCGGGGATTAGATGTGCTGAGTGGCGCCAAGCCGATTTGCCAGCGCCGAGGGAGAGTCTTTAGTGTCACCCTGGGTCCCTGGAATCTTCTACATCATTAAGGGTAAGGGTCGAAATTATTGATTGGGTGATTGTACCATTTTATATTGGCTTTACACATTGTTATCATGACTTATTGGCCGAAATGGAATTTTAACCCTCTGCAGACGGGATTCGTATGTTCCAGGTGTGCAGAGGCACGGTCATGGACCTGTTACACAACTTAAATCCACCCCCCCCCCCCTCAAAAACAAAACAAAACAAAAACAACAAAATAAAAACAACAACTTGAGCTTTTATATTGGGCAATATTCACTAAACGCTCTCAACGCGCTTTACAAAGTCCGTAAAATAGATCCGACAACGAGACAATTTAATACTAACGCCCCCCCCCCCCCCCTCCCTTCTCATTTTCTTAATTTACTATCAACGGTGCCAGTCAGATTTCTTATTTTTTTAAAAAGAGAGAAATGCTAAATATGTGAATTAGGTGCCAATGCTTTAATAATAATTGCCAAATGAAATCTGAGCATAATAATAAATGATGTACGACAAACCTTAAATACCGAGGCCATTTAATCTTGGGCATTTATATAAAGCAATATCCACTGAACGTGCTCCTGGTCAACAGTAACACTTAACATGTAGGACGAGACAAGACGCCTGTTGGGCGATACATTTTTTTTCCGACAAACAACACTGTTTACGCCATGTACTCATTTTACAACTAAGAACGGTGATTGAATGTAAGTAAAGAACCTTTTTTTTCGTGGAATCAACTTTGTGCTGCTCATTGCGGGATCCGAGCCGTGGACCTTCCGGTCCGAAAGCGAGTGCCAAGCCACAAGACCACAAAGACAAATGATAATTTCTTCCATTGTTTACCTACTTTTTGCTGTAGACTAAGGGAGTTTCTATTTTCCAACAGAGCAGCAACAACAAAATTGCGGTTTCATAAAGATTCAACTTGTTTTGCTGTTTTCCCTTGGAAAATCAATGGAATACACACATTTAGTTATTATACCTCTATCAAACTCGTAAAATATGGGTTTTGCAAAACACGCCTACAACATCCAAAATGTTAAACTGTGATTCACTGCCTCAGTTTGGAACTATAGTGCAGTTAAAGAGATTTCAAAAATTGAGCCTAAAGTCAAAATGCTCAAAATTACAAATTTTAGATCTGCTTTTTAAGGAAATATCGACAAACCATTTATTGAGATTATACTTCACAATTTGGTATTTAAATTTAATTTTCAGCGTCTGGTTCAACTCGACATCATATCACATTGAGGCAAGCGGTTACCATCTGTTTTATATGTCGAAGATTTGGAATTTTGCATTAAATTCGCCAAATTGGCATATCTGCTTGCTTTATTTTCGTAAAATGAAAAACGCATTGTTTTCATTTGGCCATATTTTTAAGTGTCAATTATCAATGAATTAAATTAACCCTCAACTTTTCGTTTGAACTGTCAGGTTTAAGAATCTTTGAGGAAAAATAGATGTTAATCATCATATATCAACAGCTTAACAAAAACATTTTTTTCTGAAATGGAAAAGGCGTTTAATCAGTGTTTGGTAGTTTACGTATTACTTAATACTATCCTCTTTAACTGCCAAGGACTTCCTTCAACCAGACATGTTTACATGTCTCTTTCTCTCTTCCTCTACTCCTGTAGATGATAACACACCCATATCATAATGCGTTAGTCGATTTATCATGTATTTATCAAGCTTTATAATTTTTTAAAAGTATTTGTACAACCAAGAAAGGTGGGACCGGTTGAGCTCTAACCACATCATTATTAGAATGAATTCAGTCAAATGCACTTGGGTGGTGGCAATTCGTCTCCTGGTGTGTTGGGGACGCTATTTAATGTGACATCTATCCCCCTTTTCCCATTCTTATTTCTTTCTTTCTTTACTGCATGAGTTTGGGTCTTAAATGATTCTTACTTATGGAAAAGTCAAACAAGGTTCTAGAAGCGAGACACGAGCCTGGGTTTTCAGACCTGCTGTGCAATATGTATTCATTTTGCTATCTCACCCCAAGATGCGAGTATTCCTTACCAATTTCCCATTTCAGAGCCAAGATGTAAAATTACATACCTTTGAATGTTTGAAACAAAACCCACTTATATCTTGCTGTAAAGAATCCATGATGCAATTATTTTATACTATCGTAGATAATACAATGGGTCCAAAATTCTGATCGTTTCTTCGCCAGAAATAGATCCTCAATTTTCGTGAAATTTCTTTTATATTTATTCAGCGGTCGTGAATGCACATTTATCTGATATCATAGGGCATTGAAAATTTAGTCATTTAAACAATACAAAAACACCCAAATCATCAGTAAGATTGACTCCGAAGCAAAATCGAGATCAAAATCATTTATCATGTACTCATCATCCCTTCCATAATATCATCTTGAAGCAAACCATAATATAATGTTCGATTTAAGCAAACCATAATATAATAAACTCGACTTAAGCAAATCATAATGTAATATTCTCGACTTAAGCAAATCATAATGTAATATACTCGATTTAAACTTTGCAAAAGTAATTTCACGAAGTACCAGGTTTGAGAATGTTTGCCAAGTTGAGGGTCTTTTAAATCGATCAATATTGTAGGACGAGTTTTCCAGAGTACGGCAGTTAACTGGTTAATTTCGGCTTCACAACGTTCTGCATTCAAAGTAAAAAAAAATTTTTAATAGCTGTGTTGTACGAACTTTGTTTTGTTCCTTGTTTTGCTTTTCTTTTGTTCTACCAACTGGCATGATGTCAGGGTAAACTCAGAGAAAAACATTTGGTTTTTTAATGTTTTTTTAACATTTGAGTCATCTTTAATGTCTGGGTGGGGTTCCTTGCCTCCCATAGTGGGCAGGGCGGCACTTACTATGTCTTCTATCTCCTAACAGCTGTTTTCCAACATGCTTTCTGTCTTTGTCTTGAGATGAGATTACTTGGTTTTGTCCTGGCCCTGGCTGGATACCCTATCTGGGAGGGAAACAGTCAAATGCATAGTTATTGTTTTAGGGGATGATATTTATTTCCTTGTAAATCATCTCTCTGTTATGTATTATTATATTTGTTATTTTGAATGTTTAATGTAGTATTTGAGTGCATTCCTCTTTGTTGGATCTTGTGCTTGTGTCCAGATGAGACTTTTATGTGATCTCAAACTAAGTACATTGGTGGTATGCTCTTGGAATCTACATCTGATCCCTATTTGTTCCTAATTTCCCCTTGTCTTACTTTCTCTTGGGTGCTTTAATTGTAATTCTATAACTTTTACTATCACAATTTTTCCTTTTTACTGGCGCTGATATAACCTAAATGTGTTGCAAGCGCCGTAAAACTCATAAAAACAAAAACAAACACCTTTAATGTTGTTAATGAATACAATGAACGTAGATAGTGGACTTTAATCACATAACATTTAATTTGTGCACCTTTGATCAATTTAGTTTCAAACTCAATTTCTTCATCTGACTAATCCCGACATAGAGAACAAAATTGACACGTATGCCACCCATAACTATCGTCGACAAATAACTATCTAACACGATTATTTTTCACATGTCCTTCCATAAATAAATCTGCAATCAATTATCTTACAAATCGTTTAAACAATGCGAATGTGATTACTTCGGCACTTCGCCGGCCATCTCATTTGGAACGGTCGGTTGGGATCTTCTTTGTTTTCATAATTTATTGTTCCCTCTTGAATAGTCTGTGAGAAGCATTAGCCTTGTTTTGACTCTACGAGTAATCCTCTTTTAGAGGGGGTCGTCGGGATGAGGGACTCCTTATGATTTCGTAAGTCCCCGGTGATCCTAGATGAGAGTTGGAACTTTTCTGTCATTTTGATTCATTAATGGACGGTTGATATTCAGATACGGATTCCGTCTACACGAACTAGTGCCGATAGTCGATAAGACCACATTAACACCATCAGTGTAGAAATCAACAATTCTAATTCATTATGGGCGCGTTTAACTCATTACTCAACAATAGTATAATATTATGATACTTACTATTAAATATTTTTGATTCAGTCATATTTGGTTACAATAATTTGGAATATATTCCTTCGCAATCAGAATAGTCTCGAGGTTCGATCCCCAGCGAGGTAGACGGATTTTTTAGGGATAATTTTTTTTTCTTGTATTTTTCTTTCTTGTTTTGTCTGACTCCGTTCATACATGCTTGTTAAGATCTTTATTCCTTCGCAACAAATACTTTAAAGCCTTCTTAAAAATTGGAAAATGAATTTTGTATCACATTGTACAAGCACTCCAGACCGTTGTTTTACAATTTTGAGGCAGTATGTTTACATGAAGTTAACTTCACAAAAATAGTATTATAATTTCAATTTTTTCCTTCATGTCTTCAGGTCATATTTATTTTGCAAAAGGCTCTACTCGCTGATCAGTAAAACGTTCACAATTCCGTCGTGAAACAAGCTAACATAAATAATATTATTAAGTGTGGTTTATCTGAATTGTGTTAAGTGCTCAATTGAATGCTTTTGCGTCTTCTAGCTATATTATTTGTATTTTCTTGTGATAATGCATTCCATTAAAGAAAGGTTCTAGGAAATATAACTTAATTTCTATGAGTTGGTTTTTGAAAATGGTTGTAAGTAGTTTGATGAAATCATGTGATATTTCTAAACCTAGTGGTTTATTGATTTTTCTTTTATATTTGTAAAGATCAAAGCGGCTACCCTAACACTTTTAGAAGATTGGCAAAAAAGGGTAGGGATGTGAATTATTCCCATTTTTATGATTTCCGTTGTTAATTCTTGAAATCAAAAAGTATTGCTTATTTTATCTAATTTTTGTTTTAAAATATTCATAAAATTGGTCATTGTTTGAAAAAGAGAACTACCCAGCTAAACTGGTGGGTTAAAAGCGACGAGTACTTATTTGAAGGTCTGATAACCCAAATCGTTATGGACTCCTGTCATGATTGAAATACTCTCAAAATAAGGCAAATTGTTGTCCATTACAGCAATATTAAATCACGCCCATAATTGCGTTCGGTTAACATACCTGCAAATATGAGCACAATATTGATAAAAGTCACCAAAATCAAAAAATAGATATGTTCGCTTTAAGTCAAGGCTACCTGATATCTTATATTAAGCAGCTAAGAATATTATTGCTAATGTCCAGACGTGGATCCAACCTAGTTGAACTCAAAAGTTAGTAAATGGTTCTTTATACTGCATCAATCTATTTTACTAAGTTGACTGAAAAGTGAGGCAAACGCAAGAAATAAGAAATTTAAGACCTCTCTTTCCATCTGCAGTTTGTCCAACTGTTACTGAAACAGTCTTGCTTTTGCCTCTATGCCAAAGTCTTTTCCATCTCTTTCCTTTCGAGTGTGCATGAAACGGTGCCAGACAAAGCAAGAAAGAAATACGAGAAAAAAACCATCCCAAAAAATCAGCCATCCTCGACTGGGGATCGAACCTCAGATCTTCTGATTGCCGGTCAAACGTGCTACCATTACTCCACCAAGACTCCGGATAGTTGGGACAATTTTAATTCCTATATTCTTCACAAGGGTACGCGTTTTACCCTGTGATCCCTCACTTGCATCAAACAACGCATACACGAGAGGACGAGGATGAAGACATTTGAGTTTATCCATTTCTATTTCTTGGTCCCCAATTGCTTAATTCCTTTTCAAGCCACATTAATTTATTCCTGTCTTGGTTTCTGAGTATTTTTATAGGATATCACTTTTAGCCTGAAGGGCGAAACGTCTGACTGTAACTCAGGGATTTTATGTCCGAGTGTCGTTCCCTCCGGCGTTTGCATGTCTCATGCTGATGAATTAAGCTTTACGGGAATTCAATCAAGAGATATCGTTCCTTAGGATAGGCTGCCATCTTGGTTTGCTTTACGTGACTGTCGTGGCTCCTGTTGCCAAGTATTTAAATATGTCAACCACAGAGAATAATGCCGTACTTTGGAAGAACGCCTTATTAAGATTTTGGTCAGAGAGCTTTTACTCCAAATATCAATCGATTAAAAATTTTTATCTTGCTAAAGCCCTCAAACCTGGGAATTCAAAAAAACGTTTTTTTGCCAGAGAGTTGTTACTTCAAATATAGATCGATTGAATTGGCCATCATTTTGCTTGAAACTCTCAAACCTGTGAAGTCCCAAGTTTGAGAGCTCTTTTTTAGCAAATTGGGGATCATTTAAATCGATCGTCGATATATATGAAGAACCAGTTGTTTTCTGTTATATATATATATATATATATATATATATATATATATATATATATATATATATATATATATATCGCTGTCTCTGTTTTAACACTTAAAATGGAGCACAGGTATGTGGTTTAAATAGAGAGTATCAATCAAAATTAGTTGGCTCAAACTTTGATTACCAGCTCTTCCGCTTGTCATCTCTATTATCATTTAGTTATTTTTATCTTTAATTAGTTACTGAACGTAGAGTACAGCTGATTTTGGTCTCCCTATGTACGCTACGTTGTTAAATAACAGCACGTCAAACAACACCGATGAGAATAATTTCAAATGTTCTTTGATGTAGAGACAGTTGAATCAATTTGGCTCTGGTGGATAATGGAGAAATGGTCAATTTAGAAGGAGCAGATTTTTGCAATTATCCATCGTGCTACAAAATGTGGATAGTTGCCATGCTCTGAATAATAAGCGTCTTTCAAATATCAATCTTCAGGTTTGAGAGTTTTAGTCAATATGTGGGTCGTTAAAATCAATCGATATTTGAAGGACAGGTTATCTGGCCAAATTTTTAAAAAGCGTGTTGTTTGCTAGAGTACGATAGAATGAATATTGGTTTGTTGGGTTTAAATTGTTTGCTCTATGTTGTACTCATCCACCTTTGTAGACTCTCAGTTAAATAAGATGCAATGTAATGCAGTACAAATCGATGTTGAACTATTGATCAAACAAACCATTTACATTTTATTTTCTGACATAAAAGTCGGATAAGCGGGATTGTGTTTATTTTACTATAATATTAAGGCTTGACTGGGAATAACCAACCTTATTTAGTCATAGTTTCTAGGTTAGCACTTTGGATAAATTTGAAATAAGTAGTCCGTCAAAGCCATCAGACCCACCGAATGAAAATTTATCTTTATATCCTTTTTGCTGAAAGAATAGCAATAGCTTTTTTTAAATTGAGCTTTTATAGAGTAATATCCACTAAACCTGCTCAAAACCCTTTATAATGGGTCCCTGACCAACAGCAACACGTAAGATGTAGTTAGAGACACGACGCCTGTTAGGCGATATTACAATTTTTCCGACATAGAAAACACTGTTAACAGCCAGGTCTCATTTTACACATTGAGTACGGTGAGATAATGTGAGTAAACAGCCTATTCCAAGGACTTAACTGTACTCCGAGCGTGGCTCGAACCCAGGACCTTCCGATCCGAAAGCGAGTGTCATACCGCAAGATGACATAGCCACTCTGTGGATAGGACACTAGTACCAACAATTAGATCTAATAGACTCGGCTATTCAATTATTCTGGGTGGACAGAGGGGTCAAAAAAAGTCTGCAGAAACCCAGACCGATGCCTTCCCCATTTCTTTGCAAAGGGTCGTGCATTTTACCAATCAAGGTAATACAAAGGACTTCAAACAGATTCAATACTCTTTCCATTGTGCCAAATTAGGGTGCAGGCTCTAAGACGATCAGAATCTGAAATGGTGTGCTCGAAGAAGAGTGCCAACTAAGCAAAATTAAGAAAAATGTCGGGGCTGGCAGAATCTTTCTGCTCTTTCTGGTACTTTTTCATGCAAACCACTTCAGGTTTGTACTCTTTACATTGTTAATTCAGAAAAGTGAGTGGAGCAGGCACTTATGTTGGTAACAACAAGATATGAAGTGAATAGAAAAGTGCCAGAAGACAATAGAGAATAAAAAAAAAATTTTCGCGGCGGTGGTGGGGTTTGAACCTGCGACCTTATTGGTACGACAACTCCGCCTGGCAGGTGAGAGCGTGGCTCTACCGTGTGAGCTATCCACGAACACAAAAATATTCGTTTCAAACTCAAAGTCATTACTAGATCCCTCTCTCACCCACTTCTTGAGACCGCCGATTCGTTCGTACACCACCATCGCGAATAATTTTGACCAGCAGTTAAGCTTAATAGCCAATATTCTCAACACAAACATATAACATAGAAACGATTGAGACATTGAGTATGCTCCGGTGTATGGGGTGAATTTTTAATTCAGAAAAGTGAGTGGAGCAGGCACTTATGTTGGTAACAACAAGATATGAAGTGAATAGAAAAGTGCCAGAAGACAATAGAGAATAAAAATTTTTTACTCTTTACATTGAACATTTCGGGTGAAATACACCTTTAAGTAAAAGACTAAAGTCCAAGTCTAGGGTTCCAGTTTTAATGTCACTTGAAATGGCAATCAATCCAAAGTATTCGAATATGTGAAAAAGAAGTGTTCTATCCAAAATATATAAAGGCGATTTTAATGCACAGGATCCTGGTATTTATTCAGAGCCTCTATATTGATATGTGTCTTCATTGAAAGAAAAGTTTACATTTTTATATTTAGGGTAAATGGTGTTTTACACTATAAGTCATTATAATGTGGATTTGGCATACTCTTAACCTACTTTATTAAATGTTTTAAATCCTATGTACTAAATCTAAGCACGTTTAAATTAACTGTCGGATTCAGGAAAAATATAATACATATTTAAAAATTTGGTAAGTAAACGCGTCCCTCAAATATCGATCTATTTGAATGAATCTCATCTTGGCAAAAACTCTCAAACCCGTGTTTTCACGAAGTCCCAGATTTTTTGGGAGAATGTTTGCCGAGATAATAAGGACCATTTAAATCGATCGATATTTGAAGAACGTGTTTCTGGCCAACTTTTAAATAAGTATTTTTCTAGAGTATGGCAGTTAACTGGCATGGTTAATTTCCATTGTGTCCGTGCACCACATCGCAAAATAAAGGATTACGTTCTCGTTTCTATATTAGTGGGAATCCCGGAAGCTCAGTCGGTAGAGCACTCGCTTCAAACGCACGCAAAGGTACCGAGATCGATCCCGCGTGAGTTGAGACTTTTCTCTGTTCCCCTCTATCCACACACCAATGCTTGGGTAGCTGGGTCTGGTTAGATCTGGTAGAAAGTGCTTTACGATAGACTAACGTACTATCCAAAGGGTATCAAATAGTTGCTATTGTCCATTTCATGCTAAAGAAACCGGGATAAACTCTGGCTCCATGGGCCTTGTGACTCTGGAGGACTACTTGTACTTTACTCTCTTTTGTTGTCTTAGTGAGTCTTTTTAAGTGTCTTTGGCATCTTATCTGTAATCAATTTAAAGCAGTATTTGAAGTTGAATTATTAAGCCAAGATCAAAGATTGTGGAGTTTTAGTATAAGTTCAACAAGAAATGACTACATAATTTATAAGAATGCGTTATTCAGTTAGTGGACGAGATTTATGTGAGAGAGACTTTTAGACTAAATAATTCATAAGCGACAATAACAATTATCTCATCTGAGATTCGAATAGGCGACCTTTCAATTTGAAAGATGAGTTTATTGAGTGATCCTAATAGATATTTACTATAAGTTTGCAGTAATTCTTCTCTATCGTAACGAATTATTTTTTTTAGGAAGTTAGTAATAAATAAGTATCAAGTCCTAAATCGAAAACCATACTATGGACCACAAATGAAATTATCACCATCATCAAAACAAGGAATGATGGAAGCAAATAAAAAAGAGAATAAAAGAGTAAAAATGGCTCATATAAAAATTGCAACAACAACAACAAAATGACCCCTCGGCCTCTGGCCTCTAAATGAAACTTTGGCCTCCAATCGGAACACTAACAAAACAATTAAACATAGATTTGTGACGAAGTTTTTGGACTGTTTGTAGGCATTATAAAAAACAAGATTTCTTTCAATTGACCCCGAAACACATGATGTAAACATGTCATAAAAGAAAGTTCATTCATTAACTTAATCGCAGGTCTGATAACCCAAGTTATTTATTGTTATCTTGTAAATCCTCTCAAACCAGCACAGAATATTGAAGTGGTTTAAGTTCCGAGACATGTAAAAAATGACCCACATCGTGGCAAAAACTCTCAAAGCTGGGCCCGCGCGCGGTCTTCATCAATACCCCAGGTTTGAGAGTTTTTTCGCAAGATGAAGGTCATTCAGATTGATCGATTTTTGAAAGGCGAGTTTTCTGGCCAAATTTTTAAATACGAGTGGTTGTGGATGACGGCAGCAGTTACCTGGTTAAACGTGTCATGTAGGGGTGAACAGGATTCGGAAAGTTAAATTATAAGTGAAACCGGTTAAAATAGCAACAACAAAAAAGTAGTTTGAGAAAATGCATTCGCCATATTCTGGCTTAATAAGATCAAAGAGAAAGGGAATGGGGATATCACATAATGGACGATGTCCCCGTTTCGAGCCGAAATAAGTCCCAGCACCCCTTGTACGTAGATTCCCTGACTTCGGACAGAGCTGCATATACGAGATGGAAGTCGGTCTGGACGGATTGAATCCTTTGAGGGGGCGGGGACATCGATTCCTCGAAACTGGGGGAGAAGCTGCCAGGCTTTTCCACCAGCAAGAGGAGACTAGACTAGCCAATCGGCTTCGGTCGAGAACCTGCACATTTTGTTCCAGGTGGCTCGTGATGTAGGACTGTTGCCGAGAAGGCTGATCGGGACATGCATATTATGAGCTTCTGACTTCTGAAAGTCTCTTATGTCTGTAAAAAAATACCCCGATGAAAACAAACAAGAAGAGGAAATAGATTAAGATGTCTGTGCTTCTTCGCATGCTCAGCTGGAAAAGTAATAGTAGCGTATGGCTACACCTCCAAATTTATTTCGTCAATCCAGCTTCTAAAGTCTTTCTCCGCCCTAAGGACGGATTCGTAGCCACCTTCAAGTTTAGTGACTGGGCAGTGGAGGACGATGTGATCGCTGGTCTCTGGGGCTGACTGGCATTTCTGGCAGGTATCACTGTTTCGAAGTTTCCATCTGCACATATTTGATGCAGTTCTGTCATGTCCAGTTAAGAGGCGATTTGAGGAAGTCCAGTATTTCCTGGCGTTATTGAATGCAGGCACTCTTTTGGCTGGGTCTTTAATGATGTTTCCTCCTCTTGGTGTTTCCCTCTTCCACATTTCTCTCCAGTTTTCCTCCACACTGAAGTCTGCCATTTTTGTTAGGTGGAAAAGTCTTCTCGATTTGAGTCTTGTTGTTGAAGGTGCCTGCTTTATTATTGATTTTATGGGAATGTTGTCTGTGGCTTCGTCAATCCTTGCATGCATCCTTTGGTTAGCTTCTTGTCGTCTAAGACTTGGTGTTGCAATGCCGCTCAGTGTTGGGAGCCACTGAGTTGGAGTTGACTTGAGACATCCTGTTATAATTCTCATTGATTCTCTTAGTTGGATGTCAATGCGGTTTACATGTATGCTCCTCATCCAAACAGGGGCACAGTATTCTCCGACACTATAGCACAGTGCCAAAGCAGACGTTCTCAGTACCTCTGGTGAGGCTCCCCAGGTTGTACTTGCGAGTTTTCACATCAGGCTGTTTCATTTTGCGATTTTATTTGCGGTTCCCTCAATGTGTTTGCGATAATGTAGTAGTCTGTCCAATGTAATGCCGAGGTATTTAGGGTTGGGGTCTGGGAAAGTAACACATGCTATGACGTTTTGGCATACTTTTCCGGGGAATCTCCTCAGTAGTCTGAGACTTCGCACACGTAGTCCGAGACTTGATAGCCAGTGACAAAGTCTCTATGAATGGCTTACTTTTCGTAGGCTCGGACTGATTGGGTCGATCGTCATAACATAGTAGTGTGAGCACCGTTAGAAGCTGATGTCATATTTTGAAAGAGGCGAATTACTTCGACTAAAATTTCATATAATATTTTTCTAGACCTAAAAGTCAACATATCCTTACATAAAACAGGTATGGAACAGTAGGGCACATGTCCATAGACTGTCCAATGTTACAGAAACCATGTGGAAATCAAAGGACAGTATTAGTCTATTGCCACAGATATTATTAATATTATTGCCATTATTACCATTATTATATTAATATTATCATTATTATTATTATTATTATTATTATTATTATTATTATTATTATTATTATTATTATTATTATTATTATTATTATTATTATTATTTTTATCATCACCATCATCATCATCATCATCATCATCATCATCATCATCATCATCATTATCATAATCATCTTCATCATCATCATCATCATCATCATCATCATCATCATCATCATCATCATTATTGTTATTATTAAAAGTATGCTGTGGGTTCTGTCTTTGTAGCTCTGTGTGTGTATGTGTATATGTGTGTGTGTGTGTGTGTGTGTGTGTGTGTGTGTGTGCGTGTGCGTGTGTGTCGTGTCGCGTTTGTGTACACATGCTTGTTTTTTCTTCTCTGTTGATGGCTCATATAATTTGTTTTTGGTCTTAAGGTTACGTTCAAACAGCGGTCTGTCTCGAGTATCAAGTCGAAGTGACTCTTAAATCAACAAGTCACAGACGGCGTCTTCTGTCTAAAGTTATGTGTCGTCATGAAAATCCTGAAAAAGTATGTTTCAAAGATTTTGGCCATAAAAGATATCGGTCCATTAACATAACCTTCAACATCCAAAAACTCTCAAACCTGGGTCATTTTCATCGATCGAACCTTGGACCACAAGAAGGAAAGTTTGAGATTTTTTGACAAAGTGAGGTTGATTTTAACCGATCGATATCTGAAGTTTTTTAGCCGAACTTTTTAAAATTTGTTTTTTCAGAGTTAAACAAGATTTGTGGGCATGATATGCGGGGAGAGGCAGTCAGCTATGGGAATGATTCATGGGTTTTACAGATATTTTCAATGGAAGGAATGGATAGATCGATAAAGAAGATAAAGTGACTTGATTAGGATATTGGCCTTTGCCCGCCCAATGAGTGATGCTGTCTTCCAAGGAGCTCCTCTATGTCTAGGTTTCCTGAGTTTTTGCTCATTTTCTCCTCCTTCGATGATAACCTAAGAAAGAATTTTGATACAAAATGGGGAAAAAACCCAAATATGACAACGCCTCAATATTATTCCGGTTTCGGCGTGTACTTATGTGCTCGTCTGATAACCCAAATTGTTTATGGGCTCGTCGTTGACCTCTCAAATCATCGCAAAACATTGTCAATTACAACAATGTTACATCAAGCCTATAATTGCGCTCTGTTATCAGACCTGGAAATATATGCAGGCCGATCGATGTAGATTAGATTTTAAGAATTTAATCAATAGTTAAAAATATGAAACGCGAGGAAAAGTTTTATTACTATTAAACATCAAATTCTAATATCAGATTCTTGATCTCTTGCCACATAAATGTCACGTCTATCTTCAGTACTGAAGCTGCAACAGTATGAATTTGTTTGGATTGGATCTCCTGCGTCAGGAATTTCGAACGAGTTAGGTACCAATGCCGCTGCGATCTTTTGAGCATGCATTGGGAACAAGTTCAAAATTTCAACCTCAGGAGTTCAATAATACATATTTTACACCCTGCCCTCCAATTGACCTCAACCATAATATTATTTCTTATCAAAATATATCCTTTTTTTACATCGATTATGTAGTTCTCAAATTTAACGAGTTAACCTTACCAATTAACCATTATATTTTTGACCAATCAAAACATGGAACTTGTGACACACCTTCACACGTGTTTGGACAAACATAGTTGATTGTTTATAAACAATAACGTGCAGGAAATCGGCATCCCTCTGGTGTTATTGTTTTTGTACCGCCAGATGGGAGACATTTATCACACGATTTTCTCTATCATGTTACAAACGTTTAAGTTTACACAATGGCTTTTTTGTGTTTGTTCTATTGATCAAGCAGTAGAACAGTGGGTATTTAACTTAAACACATATCATATCGATAGTAAAACATGTGTTGTTCGCTGTATTACCTATCACTGACATTGTCTACATTATGACGACGGTCCGAGAGACGTGGTTATCTAGGTATTTATTGTCATTGTTATCAGAATATCATAAAGCGTCAAAATTTTACGATCGGCGGATCAAAACCCTGGTGCGCCGTAGCTCGTATGTAGACTTCAGAGGTTTGATCCGCTGATCATGAAACTCGAGACTTCAGAGGTTTGATCCGCCGATCGTGAAAATCGAGACTTCAGAGGTTTGATCCGCCGATCGTGAAAATCGAGACTACAGAGGTTTGATCCGCTGATCGTGAAAACCGAGACTTCAGAGATTTGTTATCCGCCGACCATCAATATATCTCGACACCTACGTTTTTCATTCTTTTTATACATAGGATAGTAGGGTCGCCTTGTAATATTCTTACTAATGTACTATATCGCAATCGGGTTTTCACCAACATGAAAGGAGTATAATAATGTAGTTTCTTATAAAAAGTGATGAACAAAAATGAATATACAAGCTTCGAAAAAGTACGAACTACCAAACACGGAACTTTTCGGGATGAAAACCATTTTTTCAGCCAATAACAACCGCAATAAAAACGTTGATACATTACGTAAAATTCAGACAGATGGCAAAGGCGTATTTATAGCAACAATAATAACAACAATAATAATAATAATGATAATAATGACAATATTAATGATAATAATAATAATAATTATTATTATTATTATTATTATATATTATTATTATTATTATTATTATTATTATTATTAAGAAGAAGAAGAAGAAGAAGAAGAAGAAGAAGAAGAAGAAGAAGAAGAAGAAGAATGATACAAACTATATTATAATTCTTCAAAGATGATAATATCGATAACGGTTAGGATACTATTAATCATACTAAACCCACAACCTCACGAGTCATTTGGTAAGTAAAATACCACGAGATGATTGGTCGCCCAGAATAAAAACATTTACCAGGACTAATTAATAAGTTCTAGCGTGAGTACTCAACCGTTCACAATTAGACCCGTGCTTTTAGCCTTTACAGCTCGTACGTCCATTCTGCTTTCCATCCGTCTCTGTTACAACAGCCACGGGAAGTATTCCATCCAATCCATTTCTCAAAAGATTAGATTTGCCGAAATTCGACAAAACACATCATGAAAAATAATTAAAGTTTTCTCAGAGAAAACAACAACTTTTGTTTCAAACATTAATCAAGACAACGACCCTTAACTTGTCAATAAATTTTAAATTTCGAACATGATAGTTGAATGAAGTCTTGAGTTTGAGATTTTTTGATCAGTTGAGGATCATTATATTTGAATGATTATTTAAGTCAATGCATTCTAGCCACAATGTGTTTTGTTAGAGTTTTTAGAGATACATGTACAAATCTAGAGAGAAAATAAAAACTCGGAAAATGGAAATAAAAAGTATGGTTAATCCATTACATGCCGGATTTGATTTCGCTTCAAACTGACACTAGATTTGCTTGCCATCTTGAGAGCACTAACAGCGCCTACGCAAGACGCGCAAGACGTGAGGTAAAC
>NC_088360.1:88769712-88797212 GCF_034508935.2 Berghia stephanieae | reverse complement strand
CATAATACTAATATTCCAATGGCATTTGTATAACCTAAACAAGAGTAAAGACTTTCTTACTCCAGAAGGATGATGATATTTTCAGTTGCATTCGTTATTTCTTAACGAGTCATAAGTTACTGTGATTCCAACTGTTCGGTTTTTTCCCCTGACACATTCATTAAATTTTCAGCCTTCCTTCAACTGTCGATCGATTGAAATGACCCTCAACTTGTCAAAAGGTCTTTGATTTGAGACCCAACTTGAGACTCCAACGAATCTCATTCTTGAGGTTTTCAGACAACTGAAGGGTCATTTTACTCGATCGCTGTTTGATGTAATAGATTTCTAGCCAAAATGAAATAGTGTCGTATGTTTTATTATTTAGCTTTTAATGCTATGGATCGTTTGATTATTTAGCTTTGGTGCCAAACATTGTCTTTGGTTCTGTATACTTATCCTTATCTAGCTTTGGTTCGTTACGTTCAATATCTAGTTTAATTTTCACCGTTGTAAGTTGTCTTGAGTATCATATATCCCATGATGAACTGAACTACATACAATTGGAAGATTTTAAAATTTAATCTTAACATCGATAATCGGCATTTTTTCGGACATACCACGGCAGAATTGTATCAAAAAATACAATGGATTTTTATAGTTTTACCCGCTCTCTGTTTGGATGTTTTGAAAAGACAACAGATATAAACTTAAAGACGTATCTCCTACCCGACTTGAACTTATTTGCAGGTCTGATAACCCAAATTGTTGTCATGAATTATTACTCTCAAACCAGATATAAATGTTGTCCATTAGAAACAGTTCAAACAGGGCCATCATTGCTTTCGGTTATCATACCTGCATATATGTACACGTCGCTCCAACTGCATTTCTACTTTGTGTCAAGACAATTTTGTGAGTTGCGTGAGAGGATAAGGGAATTCCTAAGTTAGCTTACATTTATAGTGTTCATGTGTTTATAAATTAGATAAAACTGTGTTTATAGATCATTTAGAAGAAAATGGGCTTCTTCTCCTCCTCCTCCTCCTCCTCCTCCTCCTCCTCCTTCTTCTTCTTCTTCTTCTTCTTATTATTATTATTATTATTATTATTATTATCATCATCATCATCATCATCATCATCATCATCATCATCATCATCATCATCATCATCATCATCATCATCATCATCATCATCATCATCATCATCATCATCATCATCATCATCATCATCATTAATTATTATTATTATTATTATTATTATTTATTATTATTATTATTATTATTATTATTATTTATATTATTATTATTATTATTATCATTATTATTATTATTATTTTCATTATTATTATTATTGTTATTATTATTATTGTTATTATTATTATTATTATTATTATTATTATTATTATTATTATTATTATATTATTATTATTATTATTATTATCCTTATTATTATTAATATTATTTCTATTATATGCTGATACTGCCACTTTTACTATTTCTATTATTATTATTATGATATTATATTAACTACCTCACTAGTACTACAACCACGACAACTACTACTGTATGTGTGTATGTATGCCACTGTGTTCGAATGTGTATGTGTGTGTTT
Source organism: Berghia stephanieae (assembly GCF_034508935.2). Lineage (NCBI taxonomy): Eukaryota > Metazoa > Mollusca > Gastropoda > Nudibranchia > Aeolidiidae > Berghia > Berghia stephanieae. The sequence continues at coordinate 88,795,619 of NC_088360.1, read as the reverse complement.
TATTATTTTGTGTGTGCCTATATGTAACCTCTGTGTTTGGTGTGTGTGTATGTTTCTTTTTTGTTGTTGTGTGTTTGTGTGTGTGTGTGTGTGTGTGTGTGTGTGTGTGCTTGTGTGAGCGCGTATGCCTACTGATGAAATTCATGTGAACAAAGAAATAACGCTAATATTGTGAGTTTGCCTGATTATGATCTCCATACATGAACCCTAATCGTGAATAGGCCAAATCCATATTAACTCGTGTAACAAGTCAGTATCAAATCTGAAAAAATCGATTTCTATTCAATCCCATTGACCTTTATCTTAATATTTTTGTTTTAAAAAAAAAAGATCGTTGGTTTATTTTTCTCTCTTTTTTATTTTGATTAGCTTTATTTCTTTTTCTTTTTTATCGATTTCTTTTAAGCCTTCCGTCGGGGGAACGATTAAGCCTTTTGTAAAATTCATGACACATTATTACACTACTACTGATAAAAAGCCTTTTGGACGAAGCAATGTGTACGCTACGAAATCTGAATTCTAGTCATCTTTATCTTTATCCTTTGGAGGCGAGAGACGAATGTCAACCATTGAAAATTCAGCAAAACAGGCAGCATCTTATAAGTTAAAATGTGAGTGGCGATTCCATTACGAACAAAAACTTTAGAAAACAACAATGGGCTACTCTGATTCAACTCGTGTGTTTGTTGGTCTTGGATTTAACAACAACGGTTCCTCGACTCATTCCTCTTTGTTTCCTTGGAACACAAAGAAGGCTTTATGAAGAACGATGCAGCATCGATGACGTAAGTTCCTTTTACTTTCTCTACAATTCTTTACTTTTCTACTGCAAATTGATTTCTTCTTGTGTCTTGCAATTCAGAACTTAAAAACCAAGGCTCAAGATGAACTTCTATCAAATCCGTCGGATAATCTCAACATCTTCTACTTTAGATTTTAGATTATAAAAGCTATCTTTATAATTCCTACAAGTCTGATGGCTTTTGGCCGAAATAGAAATTAGACTAATTTACTTTTAACCAGTTAACTACCGCACTCCCCGAAAGACAAGCATTTCAAAACTTTTACCAGAAAACGCGTCCTTCAAATATCAATCGATTTAAATGACCCTCATCTTGGCAAAAACTTTCAAACCTGGGACGTCGCGAGGTGCATTTCCAGAGTACGGCAGTTAATTGGTTACATATGTTTAACCAGACAAGATATTGCAACGCTTCAATTCTGAGGGAATATAACATTTTCTGGGGGATTTTTTTCTATTTCTGTATTTGCCAAATGTAATTTAAGAATTATTACCGGAAGCGTTGTAAGGTAAATATTAATAACACATGAAGCATTCTCAAACGGATATGGCTAATCTGGGAAAGAAAGAAAGAAGGTACATGAGAGTGTGTGTTTGAGAGAGAGAGAGAGAGAGAGAGAGAGAGAGAGAGAGAGAGAGAGAGAGAGAGAGAGCGTCTACCTCAATTTTCTAAGTTCATAAACCTTAGGGTTGAATTCAACTTCGTCTATAATTATTTTTTTTATTGTATATTACTTCAGCTTTAGTATTCATTATAAAAAAGCGTAAATAGGTGTCCTTGACTTTACTAGCGGGCCAAAGAAGTCTCTTCTCGTCTCTTTTGAGCTCCTCATATCTGGTGCTCCTTCATTTATCCATGTTTTAGAATAAGACAATTTGGTTTTGCCCTGGGCTCTACCAATGGCCTTTTGATTAGGATATAGTGAGATGGATTTTTTCATGTGCAAATCACGTCTAAAGAATTATTGTTATATAAATAGAATGAAGTTGACGTCACTCAGGATTTTGTTATTGTTTTTTGTTTTGTTTTTTTGCCATCCGCGTTTATGAGTAATTCTCATTAAACTGTATTCACCAGAATACAAACGGTTCATGGTTACACATAGTTTTGTGTGTTGGTCCGTTATAGATAGAATGCGCTTGGCCAAGGAGTTCACAACATTGCCATCCGGAAGTATAACGGACCAACACACAAACTCTGTGTAACCATGAACTTTTATAGTCTGGTTAATACAGTTTAGTGAGAACAACTCACAAACGCGGATGGCAAAAACAATAACAAAGGCCTGAGTGACGTCATCTGCATACTATCTATACTTCCAGATGGCAATGTTGTGAGCTTCTTAGTAACCGTGAACGTTTATAGTCTGATTAACAGAATTTAGTGAGAACTACTCATAAAATTGCGAAAAAACAATAACAAAGAGCTGAGACGCAAAATTCGCATATCTCTATTCAACTTATGCTCTATATCTAAACTGGTCATCCTCCTGTCGTTTTTTTTTTTTTTTTTTTTTTTTTTTTTTTTTGGGGGGGGGGGGGGGCTGTATCATTGTAACTGTAGGAAAGACTAAAAGCGTGATCAAGCGTGCTCAAATAGTGTTACAAAGAGTCCCCATCCAACAACAACATTTAACATACAGAACGTGACATATATATATATATATATATATATATATATATATATATATATATATATATATATATATATGTTATTAGTTTTATTATTCCATCGTTTCCTATTTACCGGTGAAGAATGGCATTTAAAAGTTTTACGAGCGCCATAGAACAAAGCCATAGTTAACTTATAGCCTGCCAGTGACCTAAAAATTACGTCGAAATACAAGTCTTTGGCCACAAAAGAATACAAATCGTGAGCTGTATTCAATAGTTTAACCAATGGTATCACTTGTTTCCTTGAGCTCTACTAACGACAACTCACTAGACGCTGCACACACCTAAAAAATGACGTCAAACGATACGTCTAAGATGGTTCTAGTGTCAGGCTATAAGTTAACGATGGCTGCGCGTAGAAGCTCTACAATAATAAGTACGAAACATGTTGACCAGAAAATTGATCACCAGTACCAATGTGGATGATCTATATTATCTTTCCATGTGCTCGAGGCCATTGGTCACGTTGCAATATGAGCTCAAAGTGACCCACATAGTGAAAACTGTACACAGCTTTTGAAATATCCAACTTCACGATTGGTCATTTTGTTCAACTTGCTTGACACATGGGTATATTTACAACTTTTATAGACAAAACAGCGTATTTATATTTTTTTAAAGAAATATCCAATCGTTCGGCAGCAACAAATCATGTGATTGATGACTTGGTTGGAGGAAAACCTCAATATAGATTACTCCCATTCAATCAGAGGATGAATGATTTTTTATTCTCGTAGAAATAATATTTGTTTCCTTTTTCTCCGATACTTCATTGCAGTCACAAATCATTACATACAAAATGCATTTTACCTGTATATTGATTAGTCTCCTTTTAACGCTTGAGATATGTTCACGTAGACGATCATGTGGTTGATTTTCTGAAAGTCTCTTTTCTTGGAAAGGCGATCGATTGTATCTAAGTTTTGTGGAATGGCCTCTAATATTTGAACTACAATGTGACCAAAAGCCTCAAAATGATATGAAAAATCATACCATTACTACTACTATTACTACTTCTATTACTACTACTATTACTACTACTATTACTACTACTATTACTACTACTATTACTACTACTATTACTACTACTATTACTACTACTATTACTACTACTATTACTACTACTATTACTACTACTATTACTACTACTATTACTACTTCTACTACTACTACTACTACTACTACTACTACTACTTACTACTACTACTACACTACTACTACTACTACTACTACTACTACTACTACTACTACTACTACTACATACTACTACTACTACTACTACTACTACTACTACTACTACTACTACTACTATACTACTACTACTACTACTACTACTACTACTACTACTACTACTACTACTACTATACTACTACTACTACTACTACTACTACTACTAATACTATACTACTACTATACTACATACTACTACTAACTACTACTACTACTACTACTACTACTAACTATATAATAATAATAATAATAATAATAATAATAATAATAATAATAATAATAATAATAATAATAATAATAATAATAATAATAATAACTTCATTGTTAAGAGTTAACCAACAAATTTTATATACAACTTTAGACTATAATGTGAATCTTGTTTTACGTATAAAAAAGTGTTAATGACACATTGTCATTTCTTTCCAGTTTGAATTTTAAAATCCATTTTTTTTAAAAATGTGTATGGCTTTGAAAACAAAATCAAGAAAATGCCCGGTGATTTGAAAATGAAGAATCCTTAATATATATTTTCTTTACATTTTCATACTATATTTTTATTATTTTTCTTTCATGTTTCTGAGCGTCTATGTTTTCCTATTTATACATAAATCCCCCAAATCTTTCCCACCCCCACAACAAGAAAAAAGGCAGTGATTTACGTATGAGACTGCCCGATCAATACCAGCCTTGTAGAACACGGCTTACAGACTTCTGGTCCCTTTATCCTAGTCCTGCTTTACCACTAACCACTGTCCCGACAATCCGTAATGGGATCTTGTGTCCCGGCTCTGTTACGTAACATTGGTCATCCCGCCGACGAGCTTCCTCTTCCGGAAGATGGTCAAGGCTTTTCGTGTGAGGAAAGCAGTGCAATTTATATCAAAACGTGTAGTTTCTCTTTCCCTATACTGCATTTCACGTAGAACCGACTTCCTGTTTCTCGTGGCGTGTTGTTTTGATCCCTATGTCGACGTAATGTGTTTTAATCTGATTATTGTTTATGACTCATTGCGTCAGGAATACATTCTTTCTACGAAGATAACAATACTGAAAAAATACACATGATGTTAAAAAATGTCGTCCAGAAAATTCTTTCTATAAATTATATCAATCGATTGATATTTTAATTGATCGATATTTGATGGACAAGTTCTTGCCAAAATGTTTTTGATGTTTGTTCTTGGTTTATTTTTATTTTTTTTTTTTTTTGTTTTGTTTTTTGTCTTTTTGTTTGTTTGTTTTTGCTTTGTTTTTGTTTTTCATATTACGTCAGATTACCGAAAGGCTTTAAAGGATAAATAGAAATCTATTTGTTTTTCGAATTTCTTTACTTTCACTCCCTTTGTTTAAACGTCGAAGCCAACTTTCGTAAAGCAAACAATGTCAGTGTTTCATGGTAAACGTAAAAATATTTTAAACAGATGATCTTTGAACAGAGAGCAACTTTTAAAAAATTAAAATTGCGTTTCGTCCAGCAAACCAACGTCAATATTTCAAGTTCAACATAATAATCTTTTTAAGTGGATGATCTCTTAAAGAATAGATGCTCAAGTTAGTTTTTTCCTTTATTTTCTATACCTATTAAACGCTCTACCAACTGAGTCACTTTGACCTATGAAAATCGCTTTCTATCAAGGCTTAGAATGCTTTTGATTTTATACATCTTCCTTAACTTTACAAATTATCATCTATAAATCGATCTGATAATACTGATAACACAAGTAAGATAAGCTTACAACTTAAAAGTGTAATTAAAAATTGTGGAAGTTCTAAAATACCGTATATTTAGACCAATCATCGTTTTTACTAACAGATGGACATTAAGAAGGGGGGGGGGGGGGGGGGGGGAAGGGACATTAAAAATGACTAAATTAGACCCAGTTCGCTAAAATTAGATTTTGGTGGGATGTTGTCATGTGACCATTTCGTCTGCATAAAGATTAACAATGGGAACTTCATCTTCAGTATTTTCTACTCAAAATAACGTATTTTGTGACCCATTGTATGGTTAAATCCATCCCAATTTAGTTTCAGTGGAAAGGAATGACTGATTTCGTGAAAGAGTATCATTTCGTCTTTATAACAAAAATATATCAGTGAAAAGTAAAAACTCTCCTCTCTCTTCAACAACCTTTGTTCTTAATTATGTCATGTGCTCAGAATCCAACCAGAGAGAGAAGTCTGCATGAGGAGAGTTTTTCCCTAAACTAGTTTACTTTGACTTTTTTAAATGCGTTTTTTTCAAAACTACAATTCTCGTCACTAAACATCTAACTCCTCCCTCAATGTTCAAGCAATCTTAGTCATAATTTCTCCAAATGAGTATTATACAAAAAAAATCAGGTCCTCTGAAAGCCGGACTTTTGGAGAAAAAATAATCGTATGAGTAATATACACTTATGTAACTTTTTTCAAGGGGAATAATCAAGTAATAACTGACTTTAATTTGTAAAGTTTCTAATTAAGACATCAAAAAAGCAGACTTCTAGAGCCTCTCTGTTTTCCTTTTGTCTACCTGTGGCCAAAATATTATCTTAATAAAAAAAACGCTTTAGGCCTTTAAAGGTTTATTGTTCATTTTCCAATATGGCGTCGTTTCCATAACAACGGGCAACTTTTTTCGAAACAAGTTGTATGCAATCGTCCTTCCCAAACATATACATTATGACTGTGCATAGAAGTTTTGGATATTTCATCAAATAAAAAAAATACTCTATAGTGACGCCCCCCCCCCCCCTTTCCTCTTAAAGGGAATATTATCCTTGGCTTCCTATTTTAATCCCTTATCTGGGGATTGAATTACATCCTTTTTTTCTACATTGAGGGTAGTTTTCATATTAGATATTTTAGATATCAATTATTATGCCTCTTTAGTATTGAGGAAAACCGATTTTATTAGTATAATAGCAAAAACATTTCTGAGTCATACAGATGATCCTTTGTGAAAATTAACGTATCAGTTAAAGATATAATCATCCGCTCAAGGATTCGGTTTTACTCTAAAAAGAATTTGGCGCGAAATGATATCATTAAAGTAACCCATCCGAGCCATTAGACCCATCGAGCCGGTGTTTATATCGGTATCTGTTGCATGAAACGAACAATAGCAATTGTTTGCTTTCCTTTGGATAGATCGCTGGTCTCTCGCAATGTATTTTCCACCAGATCTAACAGGTACAGCCGACCTAATCACCGCTGGGTGAGCCGGAGGATAAGAACAAAAATCTTCTTGGCTTCATCCAGGATTGATCTCGGTCCATTTGCGTGTGGCGCAACTGAGCTGTCGTGACCCCCCAATGATATCATTAACACAATGATAATTCTTTAGCTGTCGGTTCATTTTGTATCCAATCGTATAAATAAGGACAAACCTTGATGGGAAATAACATGGGTGAAGTCATTGAAGATGTATGATAAAATTATACTTGTACTATTGCGTTTGAAATTTCGAATTTGTACCCAACTCGCGCTTCCAGGGTCAGCATCGGTATGCAGTACTCGTTCAAATCTCCAAAATTATGAGTTCAAGAAGACTAAACTTCCGATTTAAATGTCCGTCCAATCTCACCTCTTAAACTGGGTCTTGCTAGTTTTAAAGACTTGATGTATATACGATAATTTACTATTTATTCAGTTATATATTTTTAATTCAAAGAGCCTCAGGTCTGAGAAAAATAATTGGACATTTGGGATTTATTTGGGTTTATATATTCCTATATTTACACTATAATGGATCTGGACAGAATGTAAACGGGTTTTTATCCGTAAGCGACAGTACAGAGTTATGGCTCTAAAGGAATTTTTGAGAGGAAAGTTAACTTTTGCACTAACAGCAAAGCCAAGCGTTGTGTCCTTGGGGAATACACCCTAACCATACTCTTGTAATTTATATTTATACAAATGCTATATAGTTGTAAACAATGACTAATTTTTTAATGAATTGATAGTCGCAAATGAAATGTGGTTTATGATATTAATGTTATCTTCTCTTTAAGTCAACGAACAAATGTATTATTGTAAACATTGCTGCACGTCGTTTAAGCCGTAAAATCGTGATACAAGTAAACATTTATTTTAATTTTCCGTAGTTTAAAAAAAATATATATATATATAAATATATATATATATAATATATATATATATATATATATATAATATATATATATATATATATATAATATAATTATATATATATATATATATATATATATATATATATATATATACATTACACTGGTCACGAATCTAATTTATAGCAAGAATGTCTGCCCCTGGGTTATAAGAAAAGTAGAAACTATACCAAACTTATTTGGCAATACTCCAAGTCGATCTTTTAAACTTGTAATTTGTAACCTGATTGATGAAGGATCAGCCTATTTCCAACCAGTAGTCCTCTTAACTACATTGCATTACGTCTAGACTTCTCTAATCACATTAGAGGGAAACACGTCGTGTATTCGGGGATATAAATTCTCTCCTGAGCATTGCAACTCTAATTCCCTAGTTGTTTGGACAACATTTATTATTATCAATTATTCGTATTTACTTATGCAGACTCAAACGTTTATACTTCTTTTTGGATGGTACATTGGGGAGGAGTCGAAGTCCCAGGTTTGCGAGATTTTGCCAAGATGAAGGCCATTTAAATCAATCGGTATTTGAAGGACAAGTTTTCTGGCCAATTTATTGCGCAGTTAACTGTTTAAGAGTCATAAGCATAACTTGATATTAATGTTTTATATTTTGTTTAGTTCTATTTCATGTAACTACTCGTGTTGTTATTCCTTCCTATGTTACATCCAAAAATCTCGAATATAACACTTGATTATTTATTGTGTACTTGCGTTATTACAATAGGAGACTCGTTTACAAGTCAAAACCCGAATTAATCTCACTGACTTTCATTACTAAAAGATACACCTTACCAGTGAACCGTCGACGCCACAATAGCAAAATAAGTTCGGTTGGAAAGATCAATCAATATACTGAAATGTTTTCAGCTAACTCTTGGGGTAAAAACGAAAATCAGAGACAGAAATTAAATCACTGTTTGTTCATTGGTCATCCTTTTATCGATCCCAATCGTTCAATTCATTCCTTTCATGAAACGAATATAGGAATCGGGGATGAATCAGCGATTATATTATTATAACGTTGTTATAGGAGTGTGATGCAATGATTCATCCATCAATCCAGGGCACCCCGTCCATTGCAGGCAGGGGCATCCAATCAACCCAGTCATGTGTTGACCTCTGGGAATCTAGGATGACGATAAAAAAAAACGGCCTGGAATGAAAATATAATTTCCGATGAAAGGAATCAGCATTCTCAAATTCAAATTCCCTCCCTCTTCCATATTGATTGTTTATTATTTATAACAAAATCATTAAAATCTACTGAGAAAGTTTGTTGCTCTCGATCAACAAAAAGTGTCTTATTTTTTGTGACCACCTGATATATCTGGACAAAGAGTTCAAATCTCAATTGTGTTATTGTCCCAGGCTTCTAGAAGCCTTGAATCCCTTTGCATCATTCATACATCAATTATAAGGTCCCTCTATAAAAACGGAAGTTCACAATACGAGATTTTAAGAGGTAAAAAGCCTCTTTTATTAATTAATATAAATGATGATGTAAAAATGTTTACTGTCGGAAGCTGTCACGGATAATAACCAATTTATTGACTCTGCAAATAAACTCAGCCAATAAAATAAAAAGGCTATAGTACGAAAACAAGAACGAATGAAAAGTAGAAAAGAACGGCACCATTCTGAGTATAATGTCTATAAAGTTATAAAATGACAAAACGCCTTATCTATTTTGCTAGAAAACTCGGTATCTTATTATCATATGACTTTGGATAACATAATATATCTAAAACCTGAGATTTCTACTATTTTTTGGGTTCATTTTGCTAGAAAACTTATTTCGTATAACAATATTTTATTATTTTATTTCTCGTGAGAAATGTAGCTTTAATATGATATTCTCAATTTTCAAGTTTCTTTTTTTTTTTTTTGTGTATGTTTATTTTATTTTATTCTTCTATTTTCAAAAATATAGCGTGTCTCTTCTGAGATTACTAAGGCTCTATTGCAATTTTCTCGACAGACAACTTTTCGCCGCCCCGCATCTGAACTCGAACATAGGACCAAAGATGAGGCCGAGTCTCATGCAACAAGACCACAATGCCACAGTTTTAATATGGCTAGCACTATTCAGTATCTGATACTGAATAGTGGTTTTGCACTATTCAGTATCTGATACTGAATAGTGGTTTTGCACTATTCAGTATCTGATACTGAATAGTGGTTTTGTACTATTCAGTATCTGATACTGAATAGTGGTTTTGCACTATTCAGTATCTGACACTGAATAGTGGTTTTGCACTATAATACGGTGTTTTTTTCCGAAACCCGACAAAGTTATGGGAAGAGGGCAGCTGTGGGAGCAGTGGCGTAGGGCCTTGAAGGCTATTAAGGCTAAGCCACAGGTCGTCATTGTCTTGAAAGTATGTAAGAATTTAACAATAAAAAGTAACACTTTTAATTTTCTGTTTCACAAACAATGAAATTCATTGTTGACCTGGTGTTAAAAAACCCTTACAGAGCCTCAAAACTTGGAACCAATCACACCGCTTTGAATTTACTACAGCTCGAGTTGTACTCGTGCCACTGACCAATCAGTACAGCGTGTGGCTTTAAAGGTTGAGAAAGCTTTCAGCCATATTCCCACGGTACAACCAGGCGATGCATTGCATGACTGTCAGACTGTGGGGATCGTAGAAAACGGTAAGGGCTGCCTGAAGCCGGTGATCGTAAAATACTAACGAAAGAGTGAAAATGGAAAGGCTTCGTATGGGAACAAAACAGACAATGGACGTTTCGGGTACAAACCCTTCGTCAGCACAACAATACACAAATAAACGTGGAAAACAAATAAAATATAATGAAAAATAACTTGTATCGTCTGTACTCAATGGTGGTTGCAGTATGAATGAAATGTTAGCGTGGCGTGGGTAGAGGATAGGGTGCCCCAGGGGGGTGATCTAATTGATAAGCAAAGGTCAGCGTCAGGGAACCGAACTTTCCAGACTATAATGGAAGGTAAAAGACATATTGGGCATCAAGAGGCATCTTGACGTTGGACTGAGTCATTGTGGCTGTCTTACTCGCAGCCACACACAATGACCTAATTGTTCCGTTAATGACAATCGTGTTGTACCTGTTACCCATCCCTCTTTGAGGCGTGTCAGGCATGTGATATTCATTCCTGGTGATATTGAATTCCCCATTGTCCCTTTTAACTTGAGTGTGTTGGCTATCAATACCAGTTCTTTGAATAGGGAAAATAAACTTTTGATTAAAAGTCTTGGTCCCCATCAACCAAACGATTTTGTACTCACTATTAAAGACGGGAAACAGAATCGGTCGTTTAATTTGATAAAGATTGGTATAGTCGTTTTCCTTGGCTATCGGTGAGAATAGAAAATAAGAGTTTATTTTCTTTTAATTGTATTTTGTTTGGCGATAACAGCAATACAGAATTGTCTTGGACAAGAAGTGGATTTACCTGTTTGAAAAAATTTAACACAGAGAGCATTGAACCATCAGAACTTACATTTAAATATCACCACTAGATTGAAAACCGTTGGTACTCTTCACATAGGTGCACAGATTGACAGTGGCTATCGCTTATCCTTAGCCAGGCATGATGAACAAGTTACAAAGAACATACAATTTGTATTACAAATTTTGGTAAAATAATTGAGTGCATCATATTCTCTCTCTCTCTCTCTCTCTCTCTCTCTCTCTCTCTCTCTCTCATATATATATATATATATATATATATATATATATATATATATATATGTGTGTGTGTGTGTGTGTGTGTGTGTGTGTGTGTGTGTGTGTGCGACAACCAATCTCAAATCCAGCCCCATGCTCCTAAATGACCAGGCTACGCCGCTGTGTGGGAGTGAATCTCGGACTCAGAGAAGTGTACAACAGTGGGGAGTGAACCTGGGACTGGGTTTCAGCGGGTTTCGTAATAAAAAGCCGGACGACACCTGGCAATATCCGACAAAGTTATGGGACGTAGGCAGCAGCGTGTGTGTGTGTGTGTGTGTAGAGGCTGAGGGGGGGGGAGGAGGGTGAACCTGAGATTCAGGGAAGTGTACACCAGTGGGGAGTGAACCTGGGACTCTGGGTTTTATAAAAAAGCAATCACAAATTGGGGGGGGGGGGGAATTACTTTTGTACGAAACCCGACAATATGCGGCAAAGAAGTGGAAAGTAGGCAACGCGTGGGGAGTGAACCTGGGACTCAGTGAAGTGTACACCAGTGGGGAGTGAACCTGAGACTATGGTTTTCGGCGAGCTTCAGCTAGTTTCATATAAAATCAATTACTTTTTTACAAAACCCGACGACACCTTGCAATATCCAAGAAAGTTATGGGTAGTAGGCAACAGTGGGGAGTGAACCTGAGATTCGGGAAAGTGTACACCAGTGGGGAGTGAACCTGGGACTGGGTTTCGGCGGATTTTGTTATTTTAAAAAAGCAATTACTTTTTGTTTACGAAATGCGCCAAATGCCAACAAATTGGGGCAAAGTTATGGAAAGTAGGCAAATAATGGGGACTGAACCTGAAACTCAGGGAAGTGTACACCAGTAGGGAGTGAACCTGAGACTCTGGGTTTAGGCGAATTTCAGCGAGTTTCATATATAAGCAATTACTTTTTTTACGAAACCCGACGAAACCTGGCAATATCCGACAAAGTTATTGAAGTAGGCAACAGTGGGGGGTGAACCTGAGATTCAGGGAAGTGTACACTTGTGGGGAGTGAACCTGGGACTCTGGATATTGTAAAAAGACAATATCAAGGGGGAGGGGGAATTACTGTTTTACGAAACCCGCCAAAACCCGACAAAGTTATGGGAAGCAGGCAGCAGTGGGGAGTGAATCTGGGATTTGGACACAGATGAGGATTGAACCTGGGACTGCGAGAGGCTGATACCAGTGGACAGTGAGCTCAGAATGTACTTTTATTTCGAAACCTACCGAAATTATCAAAAGTTATGGGAAGTGGGCACCATTGGGCAATGAACCGGGACTCAGGGAAGTGCACACTGGTTGAGAGTGAACCTGGGACTGTGAGAAGAGGATATCAGTGGAAATGAACCTGGGACTATGGGACTACAATAATAATAATAATAATAATAATAATAATAATAATAATAATAATAATAATAATAATAATAATAATAATAATAATAATAATAATAATAATAATAATAATAATAGTATAATATAAACATTAAAATATATTACAAGCAAATAAAATGATTAAAACAAAAATATTGGGGAAAAATAAAAGTTAACCCTGCCGGGATTTGAACTCTCGAACCTTAAGTTCAGAGTCAAACAGCTTATCCACCAAGCCATGGTGTCACTGAACTTTTAGTGACATTTAATCATGTCTATTTAGACATTAAAAAATGTATTTGAATGCCACTCTTATTTTGATATTTTGAACTATGTTAATTGCACAATAGCAGAAATTTAAAAATAACGATCAAAATATTTCTACAACTTTGAATCGGGCTGTCAGTTACTGCACGTGTTCAATCTGGTAGTAGGTCAGCAGTTTATTTACATTCAACTGAGATTGTCGCACTTTTCACTCTCTCTATAATAAAAGAGTTCCTTATGGATACTGAATAGTGGCAAAGCACTATTCAGTATCTGATACTGAATAACCACTTCCTTTTAATATATTGATACTATAGAACAGTAAAGTTGCTGCCCCAAACGTAAACAAAGGTCGAGAAGCACATGGCAAACCACATGTTCCTGTCTTGACAGCTCACGTTCCAATGTAAACAATAGAAAGAAAATAACCTTTAAAATTTGGCTGTTAGGTGGCAAAAGAAACACATATTCATAAATACTCGATCATGTATCAAATAATGTCTAGATATGGATATTTTATGGAACAAAAGGTAAAATTTATCAAAAATTACAGTCTATCTATTTTTAGACCAGAGCAAATTATTGCGCTGGTGTGAACAAAACGAGAATTATTCGGAGCCTGATTTTCAGAATAATTTAGTCTTATATTATTATTTCTGCAACTGTTAGATTTTATGTAAACATATTTTCAATACTGAAAGTGTAATGCCTACAACTCAAACTACAAAATTGGGAGACCTATATTGTGCGTAAATTATTCCGGTCCCTAACGGAAATCACTAGCAACTTGTTATTGTTTACGTTTGGGGCAGCAACTTTACTGTTCTATTAGGCTTCCTAAGTCGTGACGTAATCCTGCGCAGCAACGCATGGCAACAAACCGGCTGGCTCTAAACAGTCGAGAAAAATGGCTGACACGAACTCTATTTCCATCACCGCCCTTATGAAATACTTCTCCAATGAGCATAAAAGTGTCTCGCGAGGTGAAAATCATCATCAGTCAGGTCCTGTTTTGACTTTCACTTACTCAGATGGCTTGATGTTCGGCAAAGTTCAAGCCAGCATGAAGAATAAAGAGTATTCTGTGAAGGTAAGTCATTTCGTCTTCTCATTCTCACTCTCAAAATCTCACATCTCCGTAAAACTACTGTTGGACAATAATCAGTTTACTTTGAGTTTAGGCAGATTTAGTATATCCAATGGAAAGATTTAACTGTTTACGTTCGATTTTAGTTAGGGAGAGAGTGAGGGAGTCATTGAATTATTGTGTTTTTATCTTATGGACCACGGACTTTGAGTCTTTGAGGTCTTAGTCTTGCTTCGCTAATTTTCGTTGCTATTGACTATAGTCTACTACGTACTATTTAGTATCGTGTTGTAACCTTTATTATAATACTCATATGAGCATCACAATCACCAATCACGCTAGACATTTTATCATACTTCATGTGGGGCAGCGTGGATCAGCGGTACGGTTTTTGCTTCGTACCCGAAAGGTACCGAGTTCGTTCACCCGCCGCTGCGCTGTGTGGCCTTGAGCAAGTCACCTCGCCCTAGCTCAATTTGCGGCGCTGCACCGTGGTTATTCCAGTCTTCCCTGGGAATAGACCCTAGAGATAAATTTCCTCTATGGGATGAATAAAGGATTTATTTAGACCAGTGTTAGTCACGGTAAACTAAACTTCCTATTGGGTTAAGGTGTAATGTAAATGTTGCTGCTTGAAACTCGAAGAAATCAATAACATTGTGAAATTGAATGTGAACTTCAATTTAATATACGAAAACAGATAAAATGGACGTTTCGGGTTTCCCCTTATCAACAAAGCAAGATGAATGAAAGAATCACTTAATTTGTTTTTTTAATTGAGTTTTTATACAGCGTAATATCCACTAAATGTGGTCAAAGTGCTTTACAAGGGGTCCCTGGCCAACAGCAACATTTAACATGTAAGACGGGACATGATGCCTGTTGGGCGATATTACAATTTTTTCGGACAGAGACAACGCCAGGTACTCATTTGACACCTGAGTACGGTGAGAGATTGTGAGTAAAGAGCCTTCTCCAAGGACTCAACTATGTGCCGAGCGAGGCCCAAACCCAGGACCTTCTGATCTGAAAGCGAGTGTCATACCACAAGACCACAACAGACGTTTTATTAGTTTGTTTGTTTTTTGCCTATTGAGCATGGTCGCAGCTCTAAATTTGAATCTTTTATTCTTTTACTTCCACAGATCTATCTTGATGATGCCTTGGGTTGATTCAGTCCAAAACTAATTTGTGTGGTTTTATTTAACAATGTTAATGACATTGAACATACATTGATACAACAATGCCATAATTTGTCATGTTTATCATGTAAAATCATGTATGGACCTACAAAACCATTATTTTGAATGGTGATTTGATGATGATGAACAAAATATGTGTGTTGTACAAAATAAATGGCAAAGCTAACAAAATGCAATCTCCTTAAAAAGAGGAGACTGGGGATTGACAAGTGCTGCAACAAATTGAAAAATAATATCAGATGTTTCTCTTAACATGGTTGGAATATATGAGAGGATGTTAACATTTTTCAGTTTTTCATTAGCCCTCTCAACATGAATTCTACATGAAGCAATTTCTTTTGTTAATAAAATCTCATTTTCAGTAAATTTATTATGTAAAAAGGGAGGGATATTTACAGTTACTCCTTGAGGTAAAATATCTTGAATCAGGATGGGGTTTTACCTTTATTACCTTTATCTGCTAAAATTAATTCTCCAGGGCTTAAAATTAAAAGTTTTAGTAATCCACAATTTTGTACAATGACCTTATCCGAGACAGACCCTGGATCATGTTTAGAAATAAAATTTATCACACCATTTGGACTTAGACCAACAAGAGCTTTAACAGAATTCATGGACCTATAAGAAGAATAAGTTAACCGTTGTTTATCCATTTCTTTAGGAATAGCAATTTGGTCATCTGTACAATCAATGATCATTCTGCAATTTGGAAATCTTAAAAATGATGATGGAGCTGATAGTTTATTTTTATGTCTAGAAGGGCATGTAACCTTCATAACATTTTCAAAGAGAAGCGTATGGCTTATGTAAAACATGAATAAAGTTTGTATAATATTTGTTATAGTACTTTCACTAACGCTAAACAATTGTGAAATATGAAGGTTAGCGTAGTTCTGTCTAAGTTTCATAAGTGTAATAATGAAAATTTGGTCTTTTAATGCAACTGTCTCTTCCTGAACTTCCCATCTACTATAATAAATAATGTTACCTCTAAAGCACTCAACATATTGAACAATAATATTAAATATTTTAAAAGAATGTACACCTGTCTCCATTCGAAGAACTTTTTCTGTAAGGCTTGAAACAGTGTAAGTGCGTTGAATCTAACTTAGTTGGGTTTTTTAAAGCTAGCTATTTCCTTATTTTTGTCTGTAATTTTTTGTTCTTGAATTAAATTTGTTGTTCTATTTAAAATATCCTCACTTGTTCTACAATCTGTTTTTTTTTTAAAGATGGAATCCTGTGATGATGGTGACGAGAGTTGAGATGATGATGAGGGAGAAGATAATGAGGATGATGATGAGGAGGAAAATAATGATGATGAGGAATCTGGTTTTTTTAAAGGTGGGACTTTGTGATGATGATGAAGAGAGTTGAGCTGATGATGATGATGATGATGGTGATGATGATGATGATGATGGTGGTTGTGGTGGTGGTGGTGGTGGTGGTGGTAGTGGTGGTGGTGGTGGTGGTGGACTTCTTGATGTTGGTGCCAATTGAGATGGGGTGGGAATTCCTTGTGTCACTTTTCTTTTCTTTCTTTCTGGCTCTGATGGAAACAATTTATTTTTATTTCTGTCAAACAATTCAGGGAGGTTGGCTTTGTCACCATCTCTGAAGTGACAAGAACACACTCTTGATGATGATGTTGGATCTTTTGTCCTTTCACCTGAAATGAAAAGATTAAAAAAAAACAATAATTCTGTTGGGCATATTGGGTATATTATTTAATTTGATAAGTACTTTGTTTTAGACTATCTTGTTTGACACCAGCTCAATGCATGATAAATCAAAGGTGTGCAAGAGACTAGGTTACTGGTGGGTCTCTCGCCTGTCTTTTATGAAATCGCACATTCAGCAAAATGTCGCACTTCCTCATTACTTCTTTTGATGATTTTGACTAGGTATATATAAAAATAAGAATTCTTAAATTTACAGTTAAAGTTGATCTTGGGGTTGAGTGTGGCAAGACTTGCGTTTTCTCTTTATTTCAGTCAGTACTGTACTGGACAGTGCGGTGATGGAAACTTTGGAGTGTCAACAATCGGGCACAGGTAAAGGAGAGAGGTCCCTGCCGCCATCTTGCTTTGTTCACACAGAGTTGCCACCTCGGCTGTCGGGGAGGGGAGGCATGGCAGAGAATCAGAGAAACTTTCCAAAAAAAAGAGGAAAGTATGTGTGTTTGTGTGTGTGTGTGTGATGAGGAGAGAGAGGAGAGAGAGAGAGAGGAGAGAGAGAGAGAGAGAGAGAGAGAGAGAGAGAGATCTGCGTGAGGGGAGGGGGGGGGGAGAGGTTGCGTTATTTTATTTATTTATTTTCATTTTGCCATAAAGGTATCGAGTTTAAAGTAAGATTTTAACAAATATTTTATTCTCTTTCTTCTTGTTCTCCTTTTAAAAAAATTATCACTTATCAGTAGAACTTAACTCTCATTCAGTTTATCAGCCTTAACATCAAAACGATTGAGATATCATTTTTGCTTCAACTTCAATAAAAACCTAGTTTGGAATGTATTTTTATTTATAATTTCGTGCAATTGTACACTTTAATCATAAAATATAGGTCTATGTAAGCTAGAACTTGACCTAGATCTGGACTACGAACTCTATCAAATGTTCGACGAGGCGTGCGTGCTTACCTGACTAAAGTGGTCCACTTTTTCTTCAATTTTTTGTCTGCCTGTCCATTTGGAAATCTGTAAAACTTGCAGGAGTGACTCTCTGACTGGTGTAGACAATCTGGTACAAAATACTGGACCATATTTAAGATAAAAATTGTTTTTTTGAGCGATTTTCCAATTATTCCTTGCCTGGACCAAGCACGGATTTTTTTTGTTTAGAGCCAGCCGATTCGTTGCTAGGCGGACTTGACGTCAGACTGTGGAATCCTATTATAGAAGGAACGAAATTGACGTCACTCAGCTTTGTTATTTGTTTTTAGACATCCATTTTAATGATTAGTTCTCACTAAATTATATCATCCAGATTATAAATATTCAAGGTTACGCATATGTATTGTGTATTGGGACGTGATGTCCGGCTGGCGGATGTTGTGAGTATTTTAGCTAAGCGCATAGTCTCAATATGAATTAAACGTTTTTTCCGTCCAAAATAGAGAAATGACGTATTGTCACTGTATACGTCAGTATTCTAGATCTCTTGTTTTGCACTGCCTGAGACAAATTGCCAATGATTTGTTTGACATCTAAATGGAGGACTCGTGTCGTGTGCCTGCTGATCACACATCGGCACCCACACTGGGTCAACACCGATTCTGATTATCAGTCAACGGGGATTGATAACACTCAGAACTGTTCTGTTCTCACCTATAATGATTTGTCTCAATTACAAGCTGAGTTTAGAGGGGGGTCCTGCTAGCTCATTTGTTGGAGAATCGAAACGCATACTATGCAAATGGTCCTTATAAGGCCCCCAGAGCCGGTCTATTCCGATTGCGATAGCGTTCAAAGAACAATGGCAATTGCTTGCTACCCTTGTGATAGGGTGATTGTCTAGATCTAACAAACCCCAGTTACTCAATTACTTCTAGGTGGGCGGACAGGGTTGTCAAGAAATAAAATCTCGACTGAATCAGAGATCGATTCCGGTCACTTTGTGTGTGGAGCAGATGGGGTGTGTCTTTTTTACGAAACCCGCCGAAACCCTGCGAAACCCGCCGAAACCCGACGAATCCCGACAAAGTTATGGGAAGTAGGTGGCTGTGGGGAGTGAACCTAGAACTCAGGGAAGTGTACACCATTGGGGAGTGAACCTGGGACTGGGTTTCGGCGGGTTTCGTAAAAAAGAACCAGTGCTTTTTTACGAAACCCGCCGAAACCCGGCGAAACCCGACAATATCCAGCAAAGTTATGGGAAGTAGACAACTGTGGGGAGTGAACCCGATACTCAGGGAAGTGTACACCAGTCGGGAGTGAACCTGAGACTAAGGTTATCGGCCGGTTTCGGCGGGTTTCGTAAAAAAGAATTAGTGCTTTATTACGAAACCGCCGAAACCCGACAATATCCGGCAAAGTTATGGGAGTTTGGCAACAGTGGGGGGTGATCCTGGGAGTCAGGGAATTGCATACCAGTGGGGAGTTAACCTGGGACTGTGTAAAAAGGATATCAGTGGGAAATAAACCTGGGACTAAAGGGAGATGGATACCATTGAAAGTTGAAGCCGGATATGGGAGTTGAGTACCAGAGGAGAATGAACCTGACACTATAGAAGGTGGGCGCCAGTGGGGAGTGAACCTGGGACTCGGGGAATTTCACACCAGTGGGGAGTTAACCTGGGACTCTGTAAAAAGGATATCAGTGGGAAATAAACCTGGGACTAAAGGGAGATGGATACTATCGAAAGTTGAAGCCGGATATGAGAGTTTGGTACCAGAGGAGAATGAACCTGACACTATAGGAGGTGGGCGCCAGTGAGGAGTGAACCTGGGACTATGTAAACAGGATATCAGTGGGAAATACACCTGGGACTAAAGGGAGGGGGATACCATTGGGAGTTGAAGCCGGATTTGGGAGTTGGGTACCAGAGGAGAGAAAAACCTGACACTATAGGAGGTGGGCGCCAGTGGGGAGTGAACCTGGGACTATGTAAAAAGGATATCGGAAATAAACCTGGGACTAAAGGGAGATGAATACCATTGAAATTGAAGCCGGATATGAGAGTTTGGTACCAGAGGAGAATGAACCTGACACTATAGGAGGTGGGCGCCAGTGGGGAGTGAACCTGGGACTATGTAAACAGGATATCAGTGGGAAATAAACCTGGGACTAAAGGGAGATGGATACCATTGAAAGTTGAAGCCGGATATGAGAGTTTGGTACCAGAGGAGAATGAACCTGACACTATAGGAGGTGGGCGCCAGTGAGGAGTGAACCTGGGACTATGTAAACACGATATCAGTGGGAAATAAACCTGGGACTAAAGGGAGGTGGATACCATAATCATTGGGAGTTGAAGCCGGATTTGAGAGTTGGGTACCAGAGGAGAGAGAAACCTGACACTATAGGAGGTGGCCGCCAGTGGGGAGTGAACCTGGGACTATGTAAACAGGATATCAGTGGAAAATAAACCTGGGACTAAAGGGAGATGAATACCATTGAAAGTTGAAGCCGGATATGAGAGTTTGGTACCAGAGGAGAATGAACCTGACACTATAGGAGGTGGGCGCCAGTGGGGAGTGAACCTGGGACTATGTAAACAGGATATCATTGGGAAATAAACCTGGGACTAAAGGGAGATGGATACCATTGAAAGTTGAAGCCGGATATGAGAGTTTGGTACCAGAGGAGAATGAACCTGACACTATAGGATGTGGGCGCCAGTGAGGAGTGAACCTGGGACTTTTTACATTGTCCCAGGTTCACTCCCCACTGGCGCCCACTCAGGTTCATTCTTCTCTGGTACCAAACTCTCATATCCGGCTTCAACTCCCAATGGTATCCATTTCCCTTTAGTCCCAGGTTTATTTCCTACTGATATCCTGTTTACAGAGTCCTAGGTTCACTCCCCACTGGCGCCCACCTCCTATAGTGTCAGGTTTCTCTCTCCTCTGGTACCCAACTCCCAAATCCGGCTTCAACTCCCAATGGTATCCACCTCCCTTTAGTCCCAGGTTTATTTCCCACTGATATCCTGTTTACATAGTCCCAGGTTCACTCCCCACTGGCGCCCACCTCCTCTAGTGTCAGGTTCATTCTCCTCTGGTACCAAACTCTCATATCCGGCTTCAACTTTCAATGGTATCCATCTCCCTTTAGTCCCAGGTTTATTTCCCACTGATATCCTGTTTACAGAGTCCCAGGTTCACTCCCAAATGGCGCCCACCTCCTATAGTGTCAGGTTCATTCTCCAGTGGTACCAAACTCTCATATCCGGCTTCAACTTTCAACGGTATCCATCTCCCTTTCGTCCCAGGTTTATTTCCTACTGCTATCCTTTTTACATTGTCCCAGGTTCACTCCCCACTGGCGCCCACCTCCTAAAGTGTCAGGTTCATTCTCCTCTGGTACTCAACTCCCATATCCGGCTTCAACTTTCAATGGTATTCATCTCCCTTTAGTCCCAGGTTTATTTCCCACTGATATCCTTTTTACATAGTCCCAGGTTCACTCCCCACTGGCGCCCACCTCCTATAGTGTCAGGTTTCTCTCTCCTCTGGTACCCAACTCCCAAATCCGGCTTCAACTCCCAATGGTATCCACCTCCCTTTAGTCCCAGGTTTATTTCCCACTAATATCGTGTTTACATAGTCCCAGGTTCACTCCTCACTGGCGCCCACCTCCTATAGTGTCAGGTTCATTCTCCTCTGGTACCAAACTCTCATATCCGGCTTCAACTTTCAATGGTATCCATCTCCCTTTAGTCCCAGGTTTATTTCCCAATGATATCCTGTTTACATAGTCCCAGGTTCACTCCTCACTGGCGCCCACCTCCTATAGTGTCAGGTTCATTCTCCTCTGGTACCAAACTCTCATATCCGGCTTCAACTTTCAATGGTATCCATCTCCCTTTAGTCCCAGGTTTATTTCCCACTGATATCCTGTTTACAGAGTCCCAGGTTAACTCCCCACTGGTGTGAAATTCCCCGAGTTCCAGGTTCACTCCCCACTGGCGCCCACCTTCTATAGTGTCAGGTTCATTCTCCTCTGGTACTCAACTCCCATATCCGGCTTCAACTTTCAATGGTATCCATCTCCCTTTAGTCCCAGGTTTATTTCCCACTGATATCCTTTTTACACAGTCCCAGGTTAACTCCCCACTGGTGTGCAATTCCCTGACTCCCAGGATCACCCCCCACTGTTGCCAAACTCCCATAACTTTGCCGGATATTGTCGGGTTTCGGCGGGTTTCGGCGGGTTTCGTAATAAAGCACTAATTCTTTTTTACGAAACCCGCCGAAACCGGCCGATAACCTTAGTCTCAGGTTCACTCCCGACTGGTGTACACTTCCCTGAGTATCGGGTTCACTCCCCACAGTTGTCTACTTCCCATAACTTTGCTGGATATTGTCGGGTTTCGCCGGGTTTCGGCGGGTTTCGGCGGGTTTCGTAAAAAAGCACTGGTTCTTTTTTACGAAACCCGCCGAAACCCACTCCCAGGTTCACTACCCAATGGTGTACACTTCCCTGAGTCCTAGGTTCACTCCCCACAGCCACCTACTTCCCATAACTTTGTCGGGATTCGTCGGGTTTCGGCGGGTTTCGGCGGGTTTCGGCGGGTTTCGTAAAAAAGACACACCGGAGCAGATGCTCTATCAACTGAGGTATCGATATGTCAATATGGAAATGGACATGAATACGAATTTGGGCAGATTCCCGTCTGGAGATAGATAAATAGATAGATAGATAGATAGATACATAGATAGATAGATAGATAGAGAGAGAGAGAGAGAGAGAGAGAGAGAGAGAGAGAGAGAGAGAGAGAGAGAGAGAGAGAGAGGGAGACAGAAGAGTAGAGAGGAAATGAGATGAGGAGGGGAGAGCACTCCTCTTGTCTTTGTTTGTGATCCACCCAGTTAGTTTTCCTTCGATGTTTCATCAACAAAAATAAATGAAATACTCCGAAACGATTAGGTTTATTTTTCCTCTTCAATAGCAAGCAGATTGGGTTATTGACAAACGTGCTTTCCCATCACCATAACGCTTTTCCTCCTGTTCTGAGATCCTCATTGCTCCTCAATAAAACTAATACTACTACACAATCGTTAATAATAAAGCCAATCTCCGCCTTGTTATTCATGATTCACGATTCACCTTCTCTGATTTCCTTGAAATGTCCTACTCCGCGTATCGAATTCCCAATCGCTTTGTCTGGCTAAATATACATATAAATTAAAGGAACTAGAATAGACGTATTTTTTTGTAACTAAGGATTGGGGAAAGTTGAGAGAAAGGGGGGGGGGGGGGGGCAAGGTGGCCGAGTAGATAAGGCATTGTGCTTGCGCTATAGATTCAACGTTTGAAAAGTCTGAAAAAAATGTCATCCATGAATCCATGAAAGGAAACAAAGTAACAATGGCACTCACTAACATTGCAAAAGGGTTTTTGGGGTTTGATAATAAATAATGTTTTAGCATATTATACTCCTGTCACGTAAATTTACATGTGAGTGCCTTTAAAAAAAATAAAGTGTTACGCTATCTTAAAGATACAGAAGTAAATGCAAGTACGCGCAAAACTCGACAGCGTCAAAATAGACTTAACTCAGCGTCCTTAATAGTTAAAAAAAAGCTTAGCGGAGGTTGTTTCGGTTTATATTAGGAAGAATTGAGTGACAACAAAAAACGTCAACCGGAGGACCAGCCTGCATCATAAAAGCGAAAAATGCTGGAGGTTACAGCTTGGCATTAAGGACAGGAATCATCTAAACGGGAGATAGTACGAGTACTAGTGAACGGTTATCTTACAAAACAAATAGCGTTTAAAAGATTATTCAAACCTGTGCTAGGATTGAAGATAGATTTTTTCTTTTTGGTTTTGCGAGACAGTGAACTCTTCTTACCCATCTTTTTCAGTAATTTCCAAAAATGGCAGGTTTACCCAGCAGAAAAATTGATTCTTTAAACTCAAAAAAGCTCTATAAAACAACATTATGTTGTTATTAATCAAACAAAGATCATTCTTCAAAGTTTGTGATGTACAAAATAAATCCGAATAAGAAAAAATATTGTGTCGTAACAACTGTGACGATTTTGATGCAGGTGGTAAGGAGAGGGATATCGAGCAATTATTGCTCGCTAAATCCTTCAGGAGCAAACATGATTTCAATATTTTGCTTGCTCAAACCCTTAGAGCATAATATTGTGCAATGCTCTGGACGACACGTTCATTACTTGTCCTAATCAACAGCTAAAATACCGCTGCATAACCTGGAAAATGTTATTGTTTTAGAATGGAATAACATTCATCAGTGGTAGTCCTTAAGCAAACGTTTAGTCCATACCATGCATCGTCGATGCCAAACTGTCATAGCAAGAGGTGATCACATACGATATTTGTCTTTTCACTTTTCAAAGTGACAACCTCGTTGAATACATGTTATCCAAGGCCTTCGTCCAATACTATAAACTGTATATACGCATGCATACTATATTATAGATTATTGATCTCAATTTAGATTCTAGAAAAATGGTTTACATTACCATCATGTTAAGATTTAAATTCCAAAGTCGGGACATGTTGGAGATTTTTTTAAATCACCAATTCGTCTTAATAAAAGTATTCATCGGGCCCGTATAATAAACCCGATAGGCTAGGGGGAGATGAAAAGAGAAGACAGTTGTTTTGCAAAGGAAATCGGAAGGGGACGTAGACAAAATAGAGGAAATTGTGGAAGACGAATAAGTAAATGCAGGATAAAAGGAATAAAGAAGAACTGAATGTGAATGTAAAATGGGAAAAGAAAGGGCTGTTTTCGGTCGTGAGTGAAGGACTTTGCCTCAATGGTTTTTGCCGAGCGTCTCTTATTGAAGTACTCCATCCTATTCGCTGTCACGCCCTGCACTGGCTAGCAAACTTCGTTTTCCTATAAACCAATCAGCTTTGCTCTTTGCGGCCAACCGGAGCTAGTTCTTTATTATGGCATGGTGAGGAGGAAGACGTTTTATTTTTATTTGTTTTTTGTTGTTTGTTTGTTTTTATTTTGTCTCATTTTTATTTTTATTCTTAAGAGTTAGATTTTTATTCGCATTTTAGTTTAGTTTAGTCAATAAACAAAAATTGGGTGCAAGGATCACGTAAAATATCTACTAGATAATTGGACATCTGGAAAGGTTGCATATGAACATATTTCGATTCATTCGATTTAGATATTCATTAGATTCAGTGCATCTTTAATTACGTTCACGAATGAATAATGATAAAACTGATTTAATTAGTTCCAAATTACGGAATGGGGGGGGGGGTGTCTCCTTTTTAAAGAAAAACTCCAGTGACAGCGTTCTCAGAGCATTCAGTTCGTTGTCTGTTGTGATATGGTGACCTACAGGTCCTGAGTTGAATTCCGCTATGGACAGCACAAAGTTGAGTCCTTGGTATTGGTTCTTTGGTCTCATTTTCTCACCATACTCGAGAGTAAAGCTAGTATTTCGCCAATAACAGCGTTGTCTCTGTCCAAAAGAAAAATGAAACATGGCCCAACAGTCGTTTTGTCTCCACGTTAAGCGTTGCTGTGGTCTTTGGACCCCTTTGCATTGTTCAAGTCATTGGCTTTCTGATTCATATTAAATATAGCCGTCTTCTTTTTAACATCACCGTCGCCTTTTTAATTTATTTGTCAAATTAAAAAAAAACTATTGATTGCTGGTATAAGATATTAATATAGAAAAGAATTACCAAACAAAAAAAGTTGATATAAAAATAGTGACAAGATAGATAAATCAAAGAAAATAAAGATAACCGACCAATTCCGCTCTAAACATCAGC
>NC_088360.1:88752212-88762212 GCF_034508935.2 Berghia stephanieae | reverse complement strand
AGTTAAGCTTAATAGCCAATATTCTCAACACAAACATATAACATAGAAACGATTGAGACATTGAGTATGCTCCGGTGTATGGGGTGAATTTTTAATTCAGAAAAGTGAGTGGAGCAGGCACTTATGTTGGTAACAACAAGATATGAAGTGAATAGAAAAGTGCCAGAAGACAATAGAGAATAAAAATTTTTCGCGGCGGTGGTGGGGTTTGAACCTGCGACCTTATTGGTACGACAACTCCGCCTGGCAGGTGAGAGCGTGGCTCTACCGTGTGAGCTATCCACGAACACAAAAATATTCGTTTCAAACTCAAAGTCATTACTAGATCCCTCTCTCACCCACTTCTTGAGACCGCCGATTCGTTCGTACACCACCATCGCGAATAATTTTGACCAGCAGTTAAGCTTAATAGCCAATATTCTCAACACAAACATATAACATAGAAACGATTGAGACATTGAGTATGCTCCGGTGTATGGGGTGAATTTTTAATTCAGAAAAGTGAGTGGAGCAGGCACTTATGTTGGTAACAACAAGATATGAAGTGAATAGAAAAGTGCCAGAAGACAATAGAGAATAAAAAATTTTCGCGGCGGTGGTGGGGTTTGAACCTGCGACCTTATTGGTACGACAACTCCGCCTGGCAGGTGAGAGCGTGGCTCTACCGTGTGAGCTATCCACGAACACAAAAATATTCGTTTCAAACTCAAAGTCATTACTAGATCCCTCTCTCACCCACTTCTTGAGACCGCCGATTCGTTCGTACACCACCATCGCGAATAATTTTGACCAGCAGTTAAGCTTAATAGCCAATATTCTCAACACAAACATATACAATCGTTTCTATGTTATATGTTTGTGTTGAGAATATTGGCTATTAAGCTTAACTGCTGGTCAAAATTATTCGCGATGGTGGTGTACGAACGAATCGGCGGTCTCAAGAAGTGGGTGAGAGAGGGATCTAGTAATGACTTTGAGTTTGAAACGAATATTTTTGTGTTCGTGGATAGCTCACACGGTAGAGCCACGCTCTCACCTGCCAGGCGGAGTTGTCGTACCAATAAGGTCGCAGGTTCAAACCCCACCACCGCCGCGAAAAATTTTTATTCTCTATTGTCTTCTGGCACTTTTCTATTCACTTCATATCTTGTTGTTACCAACATAAGTGCCTGCTCCACTCACTTTTCTGAATTAAAAATTCACCCCATACACCGGAGCATACTCAATGTCTCAATCGTTTCTATGTTATATGTTTGTGTTGAGAATATTGGCTATTAAGCTTAACTGCTGGTCAAAATTATTCGCGATGGTGGTGTACGAACGAATCGGCGGTCTCAAGAAGTGGGTGAGAGAGGGATCTAGTAATGACTTTGAGTTTGAAACGAATATTTTTGTGTTCGTGGATAGCTCACACGGTAGAGCCACGCTCTCACCTGCCAGGCGGAGTCGTCGTACCAATAAGGTCGCAGGTTCAAACCCCACCACCGCCGCGAAAAATTTTTATTCTCTATTGTCTTCTGGCACTTTTCTATTCACTTCATATCTTCTCGAAGTCTCAGGTTTGAGAAAGTTTACGAGATGAGTTTTATTTTACAATAGGTCCCTAGCCAACAACAACAACACTTAACAGAGAGACATGACGCCTGCTGTTAGGCAATATTACAAATTTGTTTTCGGACAGAGACAACGCTGTTAACGGCCAGGTAGTCATTTTACACCTGAGTACGACGAGAGAATGTGAGTAAAGAGTCTTTTCCAAGGACTCAACTATGCGCCAAGCGAGGCACGAACCCAGGACCTTCCGATCGGAAAACGAATGTCATACCACATAATAATCGATCGATATTTGAATAAAACCAAGTTTGAGGCCAAAAAAGTTATGTTTTTTTTTCTCAGTACTACTATAGAATAGCCACTGAGAACTTCTGCTCAATCAAAACCCAAACACGATCCTGTGACTCCCAACAACAACATCGACTCGTATTATGTGACTCACACTGTGTCGTAATAAAGCAGCGGCCAAAAAAGGATTTAACCCTCTCCTTACCAGCCATTTTCAGGATTTCCCCTAACACTTCACACCAACTAACACAAAATAGATTTTTTATCACTCAAACACAATAGCAGTAAGTTGTTGCGATACATAATTTCTTAAGCAAAATATGCTCTACAACACACTGTTCATTTTCTTTAAATTTTATGATGTACAAAAGATCTTTGAATGAGAAAAAATGTTGGCTGTATCGAAACGTATGTGACGATTTTCCCAATGCGAGCAAATCAACCATAGTTTTATACTTTTGGCTATTATCTTTATTCTGTTCCCGACCCCTCCCCCTCCCTTATGGCAAATTTGCGACATGATGGGATAAAAGCGTCATAAATACGAATGCAAATGTTATGAGAGGCAGGGCTGCAAGATGTCCACGCACGTGGTAAATTTGGCCAAAATTGACCACACACTTAGAGTCGAATTATTTTATCAATTTTCATTTATTGATTTATTTTTTCAGTAACAATTTTTTTCCTAGTCCAGTTGAATTTATGTATGTCAAAACCCACGAGTGTTATTTTTTCAAAGGGGGCTGTAATGTTTGACCACGTGAGGAATTCTAGCAGTCCCGATGAGAGAGCGCATCATCCATTTTGGAGAATTATCTGGTGGGAAGGTTAAACTTGGAACGCAAGAACCATCCCGGTTATTTGAAAAACTCATTCTGTAGACGTGAAGGCTGTGACTGTTAAGTAAGTCAAGACTAAAATTGGTTTCGACATGGGGCGACACGATTTATCTTGGGCAGGCAGGACTCTCGTTCCACCCCCTACCCCTCATCACATTTGCCCCTACCAGACAATATGTTCCACCGATCTCTCTCTCTCTCTCTCTCTCTCTCTCTCTCTCTCTCTCTCTCTCTCTCTCTCTCTCTCTCTGGACCACTTCAACAAACAACAACAGACAACAAACCAAACTCATGTAACACACAGTCCTGACGATGGCTGATTAGGCCTGAAACATCGATGTAGACTGACTCCAACATTGTGGTAAATATTAAAATAATATATATATATATATATATATATATATATATATATATTATATATATATATATATATATGTGTGTGTGTGTGTGTGTGTGTGTGTGTGTGTGTATTACAAACTTTCCAATAAGAGTAGGATTGGTTAGTGGCATACATTAACAATGACGAAAAAGTCACAAGGAACATAATTGACAAGACATAAAACAGAAGTAAAATTTAGCAGTGAGTTTGACCTACTCGTTTGCACTTAAAAGTTTGTCCAGAACAAAAAAAAAACATCACACAATCCAAACAGCACTCACCAAATGTAATGTATAATAATAATAATAAACCCAACTAAAATTAAAAATTGATCATTTTCATACTGTGACATTATAGCGTACATTACTGTCTCGTTCATCCATTCAGTATTTTATGGCCAATTCATGACCAAAAAAGGGCATAGAATAGGATGAGTGGCATAGACAACACCATGAATACAGAGGCACGATGGGATGAAAGGGAATTCCATCATTTTTGGAGAGAATTCCCTTGAGGCATGATTAAATTTAGGGAACGTAAGAGCTTGTCAAGGGGAAATAGGAAACGTCAGCCTACCCTGCCTTTCTCCCAATGACAAAACGCATTTTCTCATTTTGGCCAGAGTATTTCAATTCAAACAGAGATCCCAGCATGATGACCCCCAAATAATCTAATTAAGAGTCTCCAACCCTCCAACCTATGATGTCTCAAAATCCTCGGGTTTGAGACATTATGACAAGCTGGAGGTAGTCTTAAATCGACGGATGGCCGAAGTAAAACTGTTTAGACCAAAATGAGGAAATGTGATGCTTCAGTGTGCGGCAGTACAGTCGTGGGGACTGAGACTGATATGTCCAGAGTCTTGTCTTGTTCGACATGATAAAATAATTTCTTTATCTGTTCTCCCACATTTTGTTTTCTGTTACTAGTTTCTCACTGTTCTCTCTCTCTCTCTCTCTCTCTCTCTCTCTCTCTCTCTCTCGCTCTCTCTCTCTATCTCTCTATCTCTCTATCTATCTCTCTATCTATCTATCTCTATCTATCTATCTATCTAACTATCTATCTATCTATCTATCTATCTATCTATCTATCTATCTATCTATCTATCTATAAATTATTAAAACAAAAACCATGAAATAATAGTGCTCAACTTTAGGATAAAAGGAGCTATTTAAAAACATTTGAAAGATAATTAAGATTGTTTGACTTCTACAACGTTGTAGAAGTCAAACAATCTTAATTATCTTTCAAATGTTTATCTATCTATCTATCTATCTATCTATCTATCTATCTATCTATCTATCTCTCTCTCTCTCTCTCTCTCTCTCTCTCTCTCTCTCTCTCTCCCAACTCTTAGATACTCGTACCATACAGACTAATTTAGATAGCGAACATTCAACTAATTAATAAAACGAAATGTAAGTAATAAAATCCATCTCATTATAAAGCCGAGACAAATGGCGTATATCCCGATAAAATGGTGACGGACCTAGAACACCGGGCAAAGGGATGATTAGAAGAGTCATGTATGGCGTCCTTTTCAGATGAAAGCATCTACGTATAAAATGAACAGCTAAAAGCTTGAGCTTTTATAAAAGACAATATAATGTGTGTGCTAAAGGCGTTTTATAAGTGTCTCAAGTCAACAACGTGTAGGACGAGATACGATGTCCGTTAGGCTGTGTTATATTTTTTTAACACTGGCATCGCTGTACGGGTTAGGTACTCATTTTACACCTGATTGCCGTGAAAGAATATGAGTAAAGAGCCTTTGCCCAGGGACTCAACTTTGCGACGCCCAGAGCGTGATCAGAAAAAGAAAGATATCGATTCAAAACCGAGTGTCATACTACAAGGCCACAAAGCAATAAATAAGACGATAGTTGATATTGTAAATCTAGATAAACCCGCCTAAAAAAATTATGCCTTTTCCGCCACGACATCATAAGACATCGTCACCTAGGCATTCCACGAAGGAAGATAGATAACTCATCAAACAAGATGTCTGATGTCATCAGAAATCACCCATGTTGTCGAAGTGAGCAAATTTGGGGTTAATAATCTTGCTCAAGGAAAAAAAACGAAAGTGCCTGAAGCGGGGCTCGAACCCGGGTCCTTCCAGGTCACAGTGCAATGCCTTAACCACTCCGCCACTTCGCCCCCCAAACCCGCATAATAGTTTTTATTTACAGACGTTTTCCATCCCTTAGACGCCTTAAGAACTCTGACTGAAACTATAGGAACCAAAAGAGTAGAGGGTTTGATGTCACGACTTTCTTCCTCCCTATTGTAACTATGAATTAAATACGTAAAGCATTACGAGTATCATGCATTAAAATTAAGGAAATAATAGATGTTTGTATTCAGTTCTTCATGTGATGACATCATTTCCAATTCTTTAATCACAACAATACATGACAAATCTATTCTTTTTTTAAAATATGGTTAGGGGATCAACATTGTTCTGTAAAGCCAATGTTAAATTTTCATCATCGAGCACAGAATTACTGGCAAATCTAAAAATTCTAAAATTATTTTTTACAGATTGATATACAAGTAACTTCAAACCTTTCATAAATTAAGGTTGATTTATTGCCCCGTTGAGTCAAATGATTATTTAGAATATCAGCTAGGGCGTAATCATGAGTCCTTTGGTTTAGATTCGCCCTAATCTATGCTCGACACTTGGCCCCTGAAATCGCAATTTCGTCGGCCACAAGTAAATTTAAAAAGAGCTTTCTCCTTTATTTACTGGGGGAAAAATTTTTGACCAAGTAAAAGTATAGTGATTAGCATTTAAGATTATAATTTTATTTTTAAAACAAAAATGTTTCTCCAAGATATATTTTATTTGTCAATATAATGAGCATTATCAAAGAAGTTAGTAAAATTCATAATTTTGACAGTCTTCGTAATTATTATAATTATAATAATTATAATCAGTATATTAAGAAGTATCGTTATCGAGGCTCTTTATAAACAGCGTGTTTGAATTTTTTTTTGTAAAAAAATTAGGCGAATGTCCTTACTCGGACACAATGATTATGATCGATCATTTGACCTTGTTAACCGCCATCTGGTCAGCCAGAATTCATTTGCGCGCACCTACACACATTATAGCCAACTGATCTGGATCGTTGATTGCCTCGATCTATATCAATTTCCACAATATGGTAGTATTATAGGTAAAAAAGATGAGTGTCTGTTTTGTAATTGCCTTTATTTCCCTCCAAATATTGTGGGTTCTCCACTAGTAAAGAGAAAAAAATAGTGCTGTTAGCTAAACCGTGGTCTTCATTATTATCAATATCATCATCATCGTCATCATCATCATCATCATCATCATCATCATCATCATTAGCATCATCATCATCATCATCATCATCATCATTAGCATCATCATCATCATCATCATCATCATCATCATCATCATCATCAATGCCATAAAATCTTCAAAATTCTATATCCTTCATCATTCGGACTGCTACTTATGCCTGACAATGAAAACGTAAGTGTATAAAAAGCCCGGATGTTGTGTATATTTGTGTAAATATTTGAGAAGAGTTCACCATTTCCATTCCGTGCACAAGAGGTCTTGATTGGGCCGCTCTCACCAGCCATCACCTCAATCCATCCCGATATTATTTACTCGTAATTCACCGCCACTCTCTCCTCTTCAACTCCTTCTCCTCCAATCCTTAAGGCACCTCCATCAACACTCCTGGCAGAAATCTGATTGTGGAAACCTCTCTCCGTTTTATAGGACTCCATTCAGCCCGTTGCCCTGTTATTGGTTTAAAAGTCCCCGGCCATGGAGCCTTTATTGCTCAGTCGATAGAGCGTCTTACCACTGGACACATTATTTTGGTTGAACGTTAAAAAGTAACGCTATTATCAAGAGTCCCAAAAGCCCCTGGCACCGATGTGAAATGTATAAAACGTATATGTAAAACGTTGGTCAATCGCAAGGACAATTTTATCAGACCTGACAGAGCTATTAATAAAATCACTATTAGGTGGACTTTGACGGCTGTAAAAGTCATACTTATTATAATATCCCTTTGATTTTTAGGGTAAATCAGATTTTACCATAGCGTTAAAGCAACTATAATTAACCTTTGTAAAAAAACAAAAAAACGAGAAATTCTTTTTCCCCACGCATCCGGTTTTACAAAATATAGATTTTGACACGTACGTAATGAGATCCTGACCACAGTGATAATTCTTAATGGCAAATTCTTCAATTCGATAACCAATCTATTCTTTATAAAAATAGGATCTGGGGTCAAAATTGTTAAATTTTTGCCATCGAGCACGTATTACAGACAGAAAAACAAAATCATAAAACTATGTTTTACAGATTGATATACGCCGAACTTGTAATCGTTTTTAAACTTGAGGTAATTCTATCTACCCCCTGACTCAAACGATTATTTATAAAACCTACTAGGTTAAAATGATCGGTTTTGTGATGTTGGAAATCGCCATCTGGCCGCTATGTTGCCAGATCGATTAGCACGCACCTGCAGATTTTATTAGCAGATCGATTTTGATGGTTGATGAATCGAAAGATTCGTCTCGATCAATGTTAATTTCCACAATACAGTTGTATACTAGTTAAAATAGGTGAGTGTCTGTTCGTAATAGGCTTTATTTTGAAATCGTTCCCTTTGTGCGCTCCCGAGGCCGCACTGCGGTTTTGAGAACTTGTTCGAAATTTTCAACGCAGGAGTTCAAGAATCTGTCATTTCTCTATGTCTGTATCATTGTTCTCAACCCACTGCAGCTACTCTGACGACCCGGCACTGTCATTTCTCTATGTCTGTATCAATTTGTTTCTTCAACACCACGCTGCAGGCTGA
Source organism: Berghia stephanieae (assembly GCF_034508935.2). Lineage (NCBI taxonomy): Eukaryota > Metazoa > Mollusca > Gastropoda > Nudibranchia > Aeolidiidae > Berghia > Berghia stephanieae. The sequence continues at coordinate 88,754,290 of NC_088360.1, read as the reverse complement.
CTCTGACGACCCGGCACTGTCATTTCTCTATGTCTGTGTCAATTTGTTTCTTCAACACCACGCTGCAAGCTGACTCTGACGACCCGGCACTGCCGTCCTCTGCCGTCTCATCGGGCACGGACTAAATACTAAGAATAAAGAGAAGAGCCGCTAGACCAACCCATACCACGCTCCCGTCGTCCTCGGCCGTTTTTGTTGGGGTTTTTTCGAGCTCGGTATGGGTAGGTCTAGCGGCTCTTCTCTTTATTCTTAATATTTTGTCCGTGCCCTACGTCTTTATCTGGAGGACGGCAGAGGATGGCAGTGCTGGGTCGTCGGAGTCGGTCTCCGGTGTGAGTTAACCCTAAGGCGGACGTGTACGTTTGGTGGCATAGTTGTCAAAATTCACCCAAATGATCAAAACAGTTTTGTGTTTGGCTTAGGGAACCTGATAAAGTAATCATCAATCTCGGTTCATTTGGTTGTGAAGCGAGTGCTCTACCAAATGAAAATCGGGACCCTCAATATTAACACTTAAGTCTCAAAATATTTTATTCTTTCATCTATAAATGCTGACCCCGATCTCCTTTTTCCACAGTATTAAATTGCCTTTCGGACTAGCACTCATCATTTTCTCATTCACGATTCAAGCTTTGATTAACGCCAAAAGCTTTTACATATAGACAGAACGTCTAGACTAGAACAAAACGCGTGCTTTTATTCATGGGCTCCTGAATTAAAAGTCCGAGAACATATCCCGCAATGTCTCATGGCAAATGTCTGTCGGAAGTGTCTTGGTGAGGAAAGGATGTGCCAGGTGTTCTTGATTGTTTCTCTCGCCAAGTCGCTGGTTTGCCAAGATGAGGTCATTTAACTCGATCAAATTTTAAAATACGTGTCTTTCCAGAGTACGGCAGTGAGTGGACTAGTTAATATGTGACGCATTATCTCAAGCTGTGAGCTGCCTGTAGAAGTGGATCATAAAAGAGTGCCGCAAAAACGAATAAAAACACCTTATAAAAATAAATGAATAATATAAGTAAAAAGGAAAGTGTATGTTCAAGTTCTCTTTCGACAGATAATATTTCTTTTGTTTTCCCTAATTGTTTGCATCTTTTCTTCTTGTTTGGCTCTGTTTTTAATTATTTTTGTTTGTTTTGTGTTCTGTTTGTTTTGTTGGGTGTTTTTGTGGGTTTTTTTTTTGTTTGTTTGTTTGTTTTAATCTGATTAATGCATACAGTTTTATTCAATACTTTTATGCTGAAGAAATAATAGTTGGAGAAGGCTATCTTATTGTCTTATCTTTTTGTCATTATAAGCAGTCCCCACAATATCAACAACAACTCTACAATGATAATGAAAATAACAGTAACAACAATATTTTGTTAAAACAATGATAAAATATATTTATTTAGATTATCTTCATGTTTAATTGATGCAAATAATGCACGACTTTTATCGTCGCGTCAAGCCAGACATCCCAATCATATTACACCCATGCCCTGCTTGCAATTCCCAGCATAAATCATTGAAAGCATAATGTCTGCCGCAATCTAAGTGAACTCATGATGTATTTAGCAACACAAAAAATATATGGACATTTATATAGTACATTTCCACTGGCTCACTTGAGCTTGAGCGTGCTCTAGGAGTGTGACACTCGCTTTTGGATCGGATCGAAAGGTCCAGAGTTCCAGTCTCGCTCTGAGCGGCGCATAGTTAAGTTCCTGGAAAAGAATCTTTACTCACATTCTGTCACCGTACTCAGGTGTAAAATGAGTACACGTTAACAGTGTTGTCTCTGACGGGGAAAATGTAATATAGCCTTACAAGCGTCATGTCTATTCCTAAATGTTAAGTGTTGCTGTTGACAAGAGATCCCTTGTAAAGCGGTTCGAGCTCGTTTAGTGGATGTTGCGCTATATAAATGCTCACGTTAACTCTCTCCTTGGTAGCCATTTTCAGAACTCTTCCCAAAACTCCACACCCACCCAATAGAAAAATATTTTTTTTACTCAAACAGAAAATCAACAAGTACATTTGTATTAATAATATTCTTCAGCAAAATGAGCTCTACAGCACTGTTTTGGTGTTCCGCT
>NC_088360.1:88739712-88747212 GCF_034508935.2 Berghia stephanieae | reverse complement strand
TTTGTCTACTTTCCTCTATTGTTTGTAAACATCCACCTTTCAAAAACGGTAATCCAAATATACAAAAACGATTGGGTATTTATTTTTTGTCTGGAATTAATTGTAGAGGATAGACGCTCAGCAATAATAAATTCTTTGAGATGGTGCTCCACAGAAAGAATGCGTAGCGTTTCACTCGATATTGTTGCTATGCGTTTAGGTAAAATACTCACAACATCCGCCAGTCAGCTTAAACATACAAATACACAAAACTGTGTGTAACCTTGAACGTTTATAGTCAGATTGATATAATTTGTGAGAACTTATAACACCAAATGGCTATCTACTACAAACAGCAAGAAAAAGAAAAAGCTGAGCGACGTCAGTTTCGTTCCTTCTAAAGAGATGTTTTGAACCTGACATATATTACACTCCCTGTAGCAATTATACATTTTGTCATAAGCATTGCTTTTGTATAATCAACAGAAATCTTCTACTGAAGCAAATGTCCAAAAAATGTAAAAACTTATTTTTTTATGAAACCTATGTGTCTAATTACATTTTTCAGGGGGAGGGGGATCCAATAGCTCAGTTGGTAAAGCACTCTCTAACACATAAAGAGGCCGAGATCAGTCCAGGGTGAAGTCGAGATTTTTCCGACCTCCGTGTCCACCCAACAATGATTGGCTAGCTGGGTCTTTAAGATATGGCGGAAAGTCCTATCCAAAAGGTAGCAAATAATTATTAGAGTCCGTATCAAATTATTATTATTATTATTATTATTATTATTATTATTATTATTATTATTATTATTATTATTATATATTATTATATTATTATTATTATTATATTATTATTATTATTATTATTATTTATTATTTTTATTATTATTATTATTATATTATTATATATATATTATTATATATTATTATTATATATGTATATTATATGATGATGATTGATGATGATGATGATGATGATGATGATGATGATGATGATGTGATGATGATGATGTGATGAGATGATAATATATGATGAATATAATAATAATATATAATATAATAATATAATAATAATAAAATAAAATAATAATAATAATAATAAATAATAATAATAATAATAATAATATAATAATAATAATAATAATAATAATAATAATAATAATAAAATAATAATAATAATAATAATAATAATAATAATAATAATAATAATAATAATAATAATAATATATATATAATAATAATAATAATAATAATAATAATAATAATAATAATTAATAATAATAATAATATAATAATATAAATAATATAATAATAATAAAATAATATAATAATAATAATAATAATAATAATAATAATAATAATAATAATAATAATAAATAATAATAATAATAATAATAATAATAATAATAATAATAATAATAATAATAATAATTATTATTAATAATTATAATTATAATTATAATAATATAAAATGATAACGGTTATAGTTATTAAAATGTTTTCATGGTGTTTGTATTTCTCTCAATTCCCCAATCCATTCTATCTGTTCATCCCATCTGTAGACTGGTCTACATTTGGTTCGTGTTTGAAAACATTCACCATTGTAAAATACACAGACACCCAAATAATCAAAAGTCACGTTGGCTTATTGATTGCTTGTCTGGAAATTTAGAATTTGCGAAGATTGTTTACGACAATCATCTTTTTTGTTATAGTACAGGGTGTCCATAACGTCTGGGTACATGGTAATAGTGCGAATTCCTCTTTAAAACCTCTTAAAAATCTTATTCGATTGAGATGTAAATGAATGATGATGAATAATAAATAATAAATAATAGTTTTTTAACTATACATGACCTCATCTTCAATGAAGAAAAGCATCATTCAGCCAAATCCCCACAATCTATAGCCTAAATGAATAAATATAAATAGATGGGGAAGTACGACATGTGCCCAGACTTTGTGGACACATTGTATATTATATTAACAAAGGGACTTTGCTCTTTGCAACAATTATTTCTTTGACTTTTTATTACGTCATGCAATTAAAAAAAAAATTGCCTTGTGATGTTTACTATTGGGGTCAGGAAATATCCAAGGCAATGGTGCGGCTACGTGGTCTTGTGGCATGACACTCGCTTTCGGATCGGAAATTCCTGGGTTCGAGCCTCACTCGGCGCATAGTTGAGTCCTTGGAAAAGGCTTTTACTCACATTCTCTCATCGTACGCAGGTGCAAAATGAGTACTTGACCGTTAACAGCGTAGTCTTTGTATGACAAAAATGTAATATCGCCTAACAGACGCCATGTCTCGTTCTATAGGTTAAGTTTTGCTGTTGGTCAGGGACCCTTTGTAAAGTCCTGTTAGCATGTTTAGTGGATATTGCGCTATATAAAAGCTCATTTTAAAAAATTGTGTGTGTATGTTTGTGCGTGTGTTTATGTACATCTTTTGCAATGATAACTTTAAAAAACAAAATTAATGGCATTGATTGTTATCCTCATCTTGTTCCAGAGATGTAGCTCTAACAAAGTGAAGGTCTAATTGCGTATTGCCAAGGTGGAGAAAGTAGAGGATAAAAACTTTCGCGGCTAAACGTGCTCAAAGCGCTTTACAATGGGTCTCTGGCCGGCAGCAACACTTAACATTTAGGCATGACGCCCGTTAGGCGATGTTTCAATATTTTTTATCAGACAGAGACAACGCTGTTTACGGCCAGGTACTCATTTTACACCTGAGTAAGGTGAGAGAATGTGAGTGAAGAGGCTTTTCCAAAGACTCAACTTAGCGCCGAGCGAGGAGGCTCGAACCCAGGACCTTCCGATCCGAAAGCGAGTGTCATACCACAAGACCAAATAGCCGTCTTCTGGCACTTTTCTACTCACTTCATTTTGTGTTATTACCAACATAAGCGCCTGCTCCACTCATATTTCTGGAGAAAGTAGTTTTTCCAAGGCCAATTAACCAGGTAATACCCGTTCTCTGGAAAAACGCGTATTTGAAAATTTGACCAGATATCTTTCAAATATCGATCGATTTAAATGACCTTCATCTTGGCAATCACTCTGTTCCGTCTTTTCCTAGATATTTTCAAGTCGGAATAGTCGGAATCCTCTGTGGTGTAATGGTAGCACATCTGACCGGTAATCAGAAGGTCTGAGGTTCTATCCCCAGTCGCGGTCGACTGATTGTTTGGGGATGGGTTTTTTTCTTCTATTTTTATTTCTTGCTTTGTCTGGCACCTTTCATACACACTTGTTCAGATCTTTATCCATTTTTATAGGCAGTTCTATCAGTCATCAACAAATAACTACAGCTTATAATTACCTAAATCGCCAACACAAACCCACTTCTAATCGTATCTATTACCACCACAATCAATTCCATAAATCATAGCCAATCATTATATAAATCAATAATTCCCTTTCTTTACATGATGGATACGGATACCGACAACTCTATCGTGCATTGACAGAACGCCCAATTTACATTTTGGTCAGAAAACTTTTACTTCATATATCCTCCGATTAAAATGTCCCCCTCCTCCTCCGACGTATACTCATTTACAGGTCTGATTATCCAAATTGTAATGGGGTCATTGTTGTATTAATAATTCTCTCAATCTATATTATTCAATGTAAAAAGGATGTCCGTTTCAATAATGATAAGGAAAGTCGATAATTGCATACGCTTAACAGATCTGCAAATATAATATTTTCACATCACCCTTCCCCCCCCCCCCCCCCCCCCCCCCGTAAATAATCGAGAGGATTTAAGAATACCATGCTAGTTTGAGGTCATTTTATTTGATGTAAGTATGAAGTAAAATGTTTCCTAACCATTCTGTAAAAAGCTGTTTTGTTACTGTGTGGTAAAATTATTACAGTTGGTTAATTGAGATTGCAATCACTGTATTGGTGTTTAACATTGTCGATCAAATGATGGGGAAATAATTATTGTAATTATCTCTCCGTTATTATCAGTTCCACCAGCTTTAGAAAACAAATCATCTTTAGTATAAATGATGGTTTTCGAAGTGATAGCAATAACAATATCGATTATAATAATAGTGATGATGATGATGATGATGATGATGATGATGATGATGATGATGATGATGATTTTGATGATGATAGATGATAAGATGATGATGATGATGATGATGATGATGATGATGGTGGTGGTGGTGGTGGTGGTGGTGGTGGTGGTGGTGGTGGTGGTGGTGGTGATGGTGTTGATAATCTTACACTGAAAATAATCATGTTTTTCACCGACACAGCAGATGAACAATTATATCACTGTCATCAGCATCAGCATGATCATCATCAATGTCATCATCATCATCATCATCATCATCATCATCATCATCATCATCATCATCATCATCATCATAATCATTATCATCATCATCATCATCATCATCATCATCATCATCATCACCATCATCATCATCATCATCATCACTACCACCTCCACAACAACCACCACGGACACACCCATTATCAAAATACATCATTGTCCTAATCCTATAATTCGCGAAACAACGATATTTCTATCAGTCTTTCAACACGAAAAATTAGTCATGATGTTGTCTTTATGGATCACGCATTTGAGATGATAGTTATAGAAAACACAAGCATTACAATGGGAGTATTTTCTTTTTTACCAAAAGTCGGTGTATTTAAAAAATCCACTGCGACTGTTTATGCGGAGTGAAATTATATAATTATGCCATTGTTCCTGTTGTTGCTGTTGATGTTGTTATTGTTGTTGCCACCTGCACACACCCATATTAAATGCCAAAATCGACAATATGGATCCGTGCAGCTGGCAACCAAAATAACAGCAACTCAACAACAACAACAACAACAACAACAACAACAACAATAATAATAGCATAATAATATAATTCCACTTCGCATAAACAGTCGCAATGGATATTTTTTTGATGCGAAAGAAATCATACCATTATTGCTTACACTTCCTGTACGAATATTAAGTCTGATGTTTTGTGCATGCCTGTAATCAAATCACGTTAAATAGTGAGAAGGTTAATGAAAAGCTATCGAATTTCTTGTATGAGTTAAAGAGAGCATGTACAAACATGAAATGATTAGTTCTAAACTAACAACGACGACAACTAAAGAACAAAACTTCAGTGTTGAGGAAAACTGGAGAGAAATGTGGAACAGGGAATCACCAAGAGGAGGAAACATCATTATGTTCCAAAGATCCAACCAAAAGAGTGCCTGCATTCAATAACGCCAGGAAAGATTGGATTTCCTCAAATCGCTTCTTAACAGGACATGACAGAACTGCATCAAATATGTGCAGATGGAAACCTGGAAACAGTGATACCTGCCAGAAATGTCAGGCAGCCCCAGAGACCAGCGATCACATCGTCCTCCACTGTCCAGTCACTAAACTTGAAGGTGGCTACGAAACCGTCCTTAGAGCGGAGGAAGACTTTAGGAGCTGGGTTGACGAAATAAATTTGGAGGTGTAGCCATTCGCTACTACTACTACTAAGAACAAACCAAACGGCTTTGATTCAACCCTTCCTTTACCGGGACAAGGGGTTCACACTAAAGAAGAAAATTAAATTTATAAAGACCTCAGCGTACTCTAAAAATCACGTATCAAAAATTTTGGCCAGAAAACTAGTCCTTCAATTTATCGATAGAGTAAAGACCCTCATAATATTCTTTAGTATAGTCTGGCATCTTTCTATTCACTTCTATTCACTTGTTGTAATCCTTATCCGCGAGGAAGCAGTCGATGAGTATGTCTGTTAATATCCGATTGATGACCTCCCACCCACCCCACCCCCTTTTTTCTGTATCTCTGTGTGGCTATGTAGTATTAATATATGAAATAACCCGTGTTTCTCCTATTTGGCGAGGATCCCCGGCCGTTCTGACAACGGGCATCCTCCCATGGTGGTCAGGAGATCACTTGCTGTGTCTTTTATCTCCTGATCGCTAGATTTTTCCGAGTTGGTTTCTTTTCTTTGTCTTGGATTGAGGAGTCCTTTGCTGAGATGGGCACAGTCAAATGTTTCTTGTTAGTTTTGGGAGGTGATTTTTTTCCTTGTAAATCATACCTCTGCTATCTATTGTTAGTTATGTTTTCTCTTTTGGCTATATTCTGAAGAAATTAGAGTGTATTCCTCTCAATGAGATCCCGTGCTGGTATCTGGATGATACTTTTATGCGATCTTAAACTAAGTCCACTGATAGTGTGCTCTTGGAATCTCTACATCTGTTCCCCATTTAAACCAATTCCACTTTGTCTTACTTTTCTTGGGTACCTCATTGTAATTCTAAAACTTTTTGCCATTACATTTTCTTCTTTTTTTACTGGCGCTGATATGGCCTATTTGTGTCGCAAGTGCTGTAAAACCCTTAACAACAAACAATAACCAAACATGATGGGCATGGGTAAATTGCTGCTAAGATCCACTTTGTAAAGTACCCTCTGTTAATGACACTTTCTTTGATTCCTGTGGCCTTTGTAGACAACGGACTCTACCTCTATCTAAATGACTCAGTTTCCAACAGTGTCGGCTTTTTCATTTCAAAGCTGCATAAAAACCCTAAATTAATGTGTCGGATCCTCTAAAACTAAAATCTTTTTAAACTCATCGGATAGATTGTGCGAGAGCTCGTTGGCTCATGGTACAGTGTTTCAAAATTAAAGCAATTCTGAGCGTGTTCAGTGACTGGATTAGTGCTTAACATTGCAAATTCTGGCCGAAGATAGTTTACTGGACATACTTCAAGTGAAAAGGAGTACAAATCTGATTTATGAGTAAGACCGACTTCCTATTACGTTTTCGAGTTCTGTGTAAATGATTGCTCAGACATAAACACCTTGAGATAGATATATATTTTAGTACCTAGAAGAATGCTTGGGGTGTGCTGTGCGTGCTATGTAAACACCCAGAGGGAGGAAGAAGTTTTCCCGAGATTATGTTCTGTTACTTTTTTAATTTATCACTTAACTGATTAATTTATCTATCTGTATCCTTATCTATTTATCCATTATTTTATTCATTTTTGTAATTGTTAATATTTTATGAGACACAAATAATGATCAACGAATCAATGAAATGGGTTGTGTTATTGCAGCCATGCATGTTATGAGCTAATCCATTGCACAACCTTTCCTATCCCCCCGAGGATTACCTTATGCCATAATTAAGGAACAGAGATGAGAAAATAATGTTTAGGTCCGTTTTATCACTCGGAGAGAGGTCTATAATATTGAATCTGCATAATTATAACATAACAAATGATTTTCACGAATTCATTTAGCTATTGGGCAATATAATATTCGATCTATAAAATCTAGAGGATAGCAAGCAAATATCCCCAAATTATATTTCACGTCACAAAAACCGTGGATGAATTCCAGGTCCTGGATTTCGTGACTTTGTAACATATCATCTTTTTTATGATAGGCATTAATGAGCATGGCCATCACATGAAGATACATTTTTTTTAAAAGTACCTCTTC
>NC_088360.1:88692212-88737212 GCF_034508935.2 Berghia stephanieae | reverse complement strand
GTCTGATTGATAGAATTTAGTGAGAACTAATCATCAACAAGGCTGTCTTAAAAACAATTACAAAAAGTTGAATGACGTCAATTTCGTTCATTCTATTCACCCAGCGGTGATTGTATGCTAGGTCTCCTTTGCTCAGGCGAGAGTAAAGTCGACGTCACCCTATGCATCAGAATGTTGATATAGGACTTTGCCCCACATATAGGGAAGTCCCCTAGACCTGTTTGGACACTTAATTCACACAGCCATAAATTTGGTTCCCTTTGCCCTACTGGGGGCATGAATAAATCATTGTAAGCATACGAAATCACAGGAATGCCATAAATGAATATGCATGTTTATTCATCATTGATCTGTTCTGCGCTTCCTGCGTAAAATATTCTGCCACATATTGATAAAACGTATTTATCCGGGTGGCGTCTTTAGACCTACAATCGTGGGAGGAGAGGTCACCCTTGCTGTGTCTTCACTCTCTATCCCCTTCTGTTTTCTTTTGCCATGTTGCTTTCTGTTTGTCTTGGAATGAGATTAATTGGTTTCCTGGTCCTGACCTCAGCCCTTGGCTGAGGGGAACCTACTCAAATAGCTAGTATTAGTTTTAGGAATCACACTTTTTTTCCTTTGTTAATCACCTCTCTGAAATGTTAAGTTATAGTTTTTGCTTGTGTTCAAGATAATATTTTGTAAGCATTTGTGACTATTCTACTCAATGAGATCCTGAGCTTATTCTCCATGAAAGTATTTTGGTAATATCAAACTAAGCACATTGATGGATTAATTTTGGAATCGATGTATGTATGCTTTCTGAACTTGCCCTATTTTCTTACATTTTCTCGTGTGTTTTCAACGTAAATCTAAACATTTTAACCATTCTAATACATAGTGGGCAGGGAGGCACTTACAGTGCTTTCTAACCCCTCCCCCTATATCTGTTCTCCAACTTGCTTTCCTGTCTTTGTCTTGGAATATGATTACTTGGTTTTGTCCTGGCCCTGGCAGGATACCCTGGCTGGGAGGGAAACAGTCAAATGTATAGAGTTGGGGAGATGATATTTTGTCTTGTAAATCATCTCTCTGTTATGCATTGTATTATTTTTGTTTTACATAAATATGAATTGAAAACATTTGAGTGGGTTTCTCTTATTTGGGACCCATTCTTGTGTCCTGATGAAACATTTAGGTAATCTCAAACTAAGTACTCTTGGAATCTACATCTGTTCCCTATTTGAACTAATTCCCTTTTGTCTTCCTTTTTTCTTGGGTACTTTTTGTAATTCTATTACTTTTTACTATCCCATTTTCTTCCTTTTTACTGGCGCTGTTATGACCTAAATGTGTTGCAAGCGACGTAAAACCCTTAAAAACAAACCAATATCTACCTTTTAAAAACTGGATTTTAAATGACCTAAAAGAATCGTTTGCGCCTAAGAACTCTTTAAAAACAAGAAACGCATACATTTTCCATTTTAGCCAGTAAACTTTTATCCAATGATCTAGCCGAATCTCCAGTCTGAGAATTCAAAAAATGTTGTCAGACACTTTTTGACAAGTCGATGATCATTTTGATCAGTCAGTATGAGAAGTAGACTTTTTCTTGGAATAAAATATGTCTTGTACGTTACTTGGGGTCCCAGGTTTGAGAGTTTTCGACAGGGTGAGGGTCATTGTAATTGATCGATATTTGAAGGACGAGTTTTCTGGCAAAACTTTAAATTCGTGTCATTCCAGTTAACTGGTTTAAAAGAATGGCTGAAAAATGTGAATTATTTTGGTTTGGGTTGTCTGGACAAGACGTGATTATGTGTAAGAAAGAGAGAGAGAGAGAGAGAGAGAGAGAGAGAGAGAGAGAGAGAGAGAGGGGGGGGAGAAAAGGGGGTAAGAGAGAGAGTGAGGGAGTAAAGGGGGCAAGAAGATAGAGAGAGATTGACAATGTATGTGCATGTATGTGTAAGAAAGAGAGAGAGAGAGAGAGAGAGAGAGAGAGAGAGAGAGAGAGAAGAGGGGGTAAGAGAGAGAGATAGAGATTTACAATGTATGTGTGCGCCTGTAAGTTTTCGTGTGCGTGTTTTGAAGTGCGGCGTGTATGCGTGTTTTAATTGGTAAATTGCAACAGATTGACAATTCATAAACACACACACACACACACACACACATATATATATATATATATATATATATATATATATATATACATTTATGAGTGTTGGTGGGTACTCGTAGGTACGAAAGTGCTCGATAATGATGGTTAGAGCTAATATAGAATGCAAATTGTCACTCACATTTTTTGTGGCCGAGACGATTCGAATGCCAATACACATCAACACTAATCACCACTACACAACGAAACCAAGATCAAGCAATTAGTTTGGAGTAAGAACTTTTCTACGGACATTACTAAGGATTACGCCGACTGAAGACGTGTAAGACACAGAAACGAATCGTCTCGGCCACAAAAAATGTGAGTCACAATTTGCATTATGTATATATATATATATATATATATATATATATATATATATATATATATATATATATATATATATATACACACACATTTTCACACAAACAGAAAGACAGAGAGAGAGAGAGAGAGAGAGAGAGAGAGAGAGAGAGAGTGAGAGAGAGAAAGAAAGAGACTCGTATGAATACGTGTGAATGATACTACATCAGCATCGATTTTGTTGAAATTAATTTTTGTGAGGTTATAGAAATCTGTGTGCGAGTATGTTTTTTTGCTCGCGTGCGCACGTATTTGTTGTGTGTGTGTGTGTGTGTGTGTGTGTGTGTCTGTGTGTGTGTTTGTGTGTGTATTTGTGTCTGTTGTTTTTTTATACATGTAAGGAGTTTGTTACCATATAATGGAAGAAGAAGAACTTGTTTAATATGAAGAGGCATGAGCATGCGTGTGTGTATGTGTGTATTCTAATATGTGTTTATATGTGTGCTCGTTTTGTGTATTGAAGAACTTTGCGTGAGCGCCCGCGTTGACAATTTAAAACTCGGTATTTTCTCCCTGTAACTTTCTAATACTAATCCTACTGACGTACTAACTAGAAAATAACGCGTTTTTTAAAACATAATTTTGTCCAGAAAACTCGTCCTCCAAATATCGATCGATTTAAATGATATTTACTTTGGCAAACACTCTCAAACCTGAGGCTCCGCAAGGTCCCAGGTTTGGGAGTATTTTCATAGATAAGGATCATTCTAATCGATCGATATTTATAGGACGATTTTTCTGACCAAATTTTTTAAAAACGTGTTTTCTTCTCACAGTTTGGCAGAATCAGTCTTAGGAAGTAAGAAAATGAAGGGAACTGGAAGGGGAGAGAATTCCAGCCAGGGACTGATGATAATGTCATAAGCCTCCACTAAGCTTCTGTACGCATCATTAGATGTTTGCGACTATTTAACCATTTAGATTTGGAGTTCGATTTTAGTCTTGTCGAACATTACATCTTGTCGTTTTCACTTGTGCGGCTTTGTGATCGTGACGTGCGGTACGACGCTCAAGTTTTAAGTCTGTGGGTCTTGGATCTAGTCCGGCTGTTAGCGACGCTAAGTTACGTTGAGTCCTTGAAAAATGTTCTTCACTAGAATTATGTCATTGAATAATTAACCAGTTAACTGCCGGATTTGGAGAGAGAAAAATCATCCTTCAAAAATCGATCGATATAAAGATCTCATCTTGGAAAAAACTCTCATACACGAGACTTCAAATATTAATCGATTAAAAGAACCCATATCTTGGCAAAAATTCTCAAACCTGAGAATTCATGAAGTCCCAAGTTTGAGTTTTTGACAAGATATGGTTTATCTTAATCGATAGATATAATTTCAAAGACGAGTTTTCTGATCAACTAATTTTAATAGGAAGTTTTCCAGATTACGACAGGGCTCGGGTTTTGTTGAATGTTGCTGTTAAAGGGGTAATTCCAGGAGTAAATCATCTGGAATTATGTTGTTGCAGATTGTTATTGAATTTGCGTTGGGCATCGAATGCCATTTCCTCCACCGACGCGATTATGCATAATCGACAAACTAGACTAAACGGTTGGCTGGTTGGTTTGATGAGTTGATGGATGAATGGATGGATGGATTGATGGATGGATGGATGGATGGCGATGGCATGGATGGATGAGTTGATGGTGAATGGATGGATGGATTGATGGATAGATGGCTAGCGATGGCATGGGTGGATAAGTTGATGGATGAGTTGGATGAATGGATGGATGGCTGGCGATGGCATTGATGGATGAATGGAAGGATGGATGGATGGATGGACGGATGGGTGGGTGGATAAATGGATGGGTGGGTGGGTGGGACGGATTGGTGGATGAATGAATGGATTGGTTGGTGAAGGGATGAATCTATGTATGTATGTATGTATGTATGTATGTATGTATGTATGTATGTATGTATGTATGTATGTATGTATGTATGTATGTATGTATGTATGTATGTATGTATGTATGTATGTATTGTATGTATGTATGTTGTATGTATGTATGTATGTATGTATGTATGTATGTATGTATGTATTGTATGTATGTATGTATGTATGTTGTATGTATGTATGTATGTATGTTGTATGTATGTATGTATGTATGTATGTATGTATGTATGTATGTATGTATGTATGTATGTATGTATGTATGTATGTATGTATGTATGTATGTATGTATGTATGTATGTATGTATGTATGTATGTATGTATGTATGTATGTGTGTATGTATGTAGGGTATGTATGTAGGGTATGTATGTAGGGTATGGATGGATGGATGGATGGATAAATGGATTCGTGGATGGATGGGTGGATGGATGGGTTGATGGATGGATGAATGGATGGGTGGATGGATGGATGTATAGATGAATGGATGATGGATAGAAGGATGGATATTAAGCCCCCCATAGACGCCGACATCCGCTGATAGCGGGACGGATGACCTATCGCTGTGACCCGATCCCTGCGTTTATCGCAGATGATTTTGGCCCACATACGGGGAGATATTTTTTAGAGGCGATCGGCCATCGGGGGCGTGGCAGTATAAAAAAGTGGACAATTTTTTTCGGATTTTCGCTGTTTTCACGTCGGATTCGTGATCAGCGTCAAATTTACAATAGCTTTGATACTAAGAACTGTGTGTTTACTCCAAAAATTGGTGAAATTAGAAAAAAATTTTAATTAATAGTGAGGCTATGTGGCCGACAGAACCGATCCCAGTTACTGTCTGTTATTCTATCTTTCGTCTTGCGCACAATAGTGATTACTTCTCACTAAATTATATCAATTAGACTGTTGAAGGAACGAAATTGACATCATTCCACTCTTTGTTATTGTATTTAGGCAGTCATTTTGGTAATTAGTTCTCACTAGATTATATCAATCAGACTTTTAACGTTCAAGGTTACTCGTAGTTTTGTATGACGGTACGTTATTTCCGACTGGTGGATGTTGTGAGCATTTTACCTAAACTCATAGCATCAATAACCGTCCAAGATATTCGCATCATATGTAGCAATAGCTATAATAATCTAACATGTCGAGAGAGAGAGAGAGAGAGAGAGAGAGAGAGAGAGAGAGAGAGAGAGAGGGAGAGAGAGAAAGAGAAAGAGAGAAAAATTTACTTGCGCTATATATACCGCTATATTCAATAAAGGTGCTCAAATCACTTTATAAGGGTCTTTGGCCAACATAAAAACATGTTAGTGTTAGACGAGACATGACTGTTAAGCGATATTGCAATTGTTTCCCGACAGAGACGACGCTGTAAACAGCGAGGTACTCATTTTAACAGTGAACAAGGTGAGAGAATGCGAGTAAAGAGCCTTTTCCAAGGACTCAATTATGCGCCACTCAGAGCGGGACTCGAATCCAGTACCGTCCGATCCAAAGGCGAGTGTCATTTCACAAGATCACATGCATAGCCGCACAAAAAAGTGATGAGAGAATAGATTCATATGTATTGAAGGAGGAGAGAGCGGATGGAGTGAGTAAAGTTCTTGGATATTTATAGAAGGAACCAAATTGACGTCACTCATCTCATTGTTATTGTTTTTAGACACCCATTTTTATGATTAGTTCTCATTAAAATATATCAGACTATAACGTTCAAGGTTAGATCTTTGGGCTGGAGTGATATTTCTGGATGGCGGACTTTGTGAGTATTTTAATTTAACACAGAGCATCAATAGAAGGAATGAATTTGACGTTAGTCAACCCGTTGTTATTGCTTTTAGACAGCATTTTATAATTAACTTATCACTAAGTTATATCAATCAGACAATGAACGTTCGCGTTTGCAGTTTTGTGTGTTAATATGTTATACCCCGATGGAGATGTCGTGAGTATTTTTCCAATACGCATAACATCAATACATTTGCAATCCGATTTAAGTTTAAAAGCAACGTAGACCACGGAAATTTTTCCATTTTGTGGACAATAAAGATTTGTTATTTATCGTCATTATTATTATTATTATTATTATTATTATTATTATTATTATTATTATTGTTATTATTATTATTATTATTATTATTATTATTATTATTATTATTATTATTATTATTATTATTATTATTATTATTAAAACAAATCGACAGTGTTCCCGTGGCAGGTTAAACGGGTACTCCTCGGGACTACTCGCATTCGCACCCCCCCCCCCTCCCCCCCACCACCACCACCACCACACACGCACACAGCTCTTTTCTTCTTTTTTTTTTTTTTTTTTTTTTGGGGGGGGGGCGTTGTTTGTAGATTATAATTCAAGGTTACAATGCCCACCCCTGTCATCCCGTAGTCAAGGCTTTTTGGCATCTGCCAATCCCAAATGTATGTGTCAAGGTCGACCGTCATGTCGCGTCAACGGGTGAGGAAAAAAAAAAAAAAAAAAAGAACTGGCATATTATTATATCATCACATTGAAAATTATGAAAACTATTTTTTATTTTGTATGAAATCCTTTATAAATTTTAGGATGATCAAGAACGAAACTTTTGCCCTCTACCTCTTCCTGGCGCAACATTTATAAAAATATTATTTAAAAAAAATAATAACACAGCATTTATTTGGCGCAATATCCACGTGCTCAAAGCGCTTTACAAGGGGTCCCAAGGCAACAGCAATATTAAACTTGAAAGACGAGACATGACGCCTGTCAGGCGATGTGACATTTTTTCCCAACAAAGACAACGAACGGCCATGTTTTACACCTGAGTACGGTGAGAGAATGGGAGTAAAGAGCCTTTTCCAAGGACTCAACTCTGCGCCACTCAGAGCGGGTCTCGAAACCCGAATCTTCCGATCCGAAAGCGAGAGTCATACCACTTGGTGCATCACAAAATAGGGAGGGGCACTGTTCTGTCTGCCACATAGCCTCAATATTAATTAAAATTTATTTCTAATTTCATCAATTTTTGGAGTAAAAACATAGTTCTTGGTATCAAACCTATTGTAAATTCGACGCTGATCACGAATCTGACGTCAAAACAGCGAAAATCCGAAAAAAATTGTCCAATTTTTTATACTGCCACGCCCCCGATCGCCGATCGCCTCGAAAAATATTTAGCAAGTCGGGCTTTGCGAGCGATGGACCGTACCTAGGTTTATCGGCCAGGTATTTGGCCACACACATGGCGTTTTCACCCGGTTTGCCTGATCGGGGTACGAACCAGGATCAAAACCGCGCGTGTATGGAGCCTTTTAGGTGGGTGGATGGATGGATGGATCGCTGGATGGATGGATGGATGGGTGGACGGGTGAATGGATGAATATATTGGTGGGTGGATGGGTGGATGGATGGAATAGTGGATGGATAGATTGATAGATGGATGGGTTTGTGGGTGTTTGGATTGATGGATGAATTGAAAGATGGATGGATGACTAAATGACTATTGAGTGGATGGAATATTCTTAAGCATTGATGACGGTAGGGAGGATCGGTGGATGAGCGGTTAAGAGGGTTAGAAATTAATAGAGAGATAATGAGAGAGATAGAGGCAAAGTGTTTGTTTATGTGTGTGTGTGAGTGTGTGTGTGTGTGTGTGTGTGAGAGAGAGAGAGAGAGAGAGAGAGAGAGAGAGAGAAATGGAATGTTTTATGAACGGACGGAGAGGTCAGCGAAATGACCGACTTCTTCATCTTCGTTTTTTCCTTCGATTTCTCTTCTTCTTCTACTACTACTACTACTACTACTACTACTACTACTACTACTACTACTACTACTACTACTACTACTACTACTACTACTACTACTACTAATACTACTACTACTACTACTACTACTACTACTACTACTACTACTACTACTACTAATACGACGACGACGACGACGAAGACGACACTGCTATTACAACAACAATACCTGCAACTACTACCACAACTACTACTACTACTACTACTACTACTACTACTATTACTATTACTACTACTACTACTACTACTACTACTACTACTACTACTACTACTACTACTACTATATTATTATATATTATTATTATTATTATTATTATTATTATCATTATTTCCTTCTCTTTTTACTTCTTTGTCTTTCCATCCCCATCCTCTTCACCCTCTTCCTTCCTCTCCTCGTCATCGTCCTCCTACTTCTCCTCCGCCTCCTTTTCCTTCTTCTCTTCCTCCCGTCTCTCCTCCTACTCCTCCTCCCCTCTCTCCCTCCTCCACCTACTCCTCCCCCCCCCCCCCCCCCCCCATGGTATTAAACTCGTATTTTAAAATTGGTATTATAAGTGCATACAACTCTGTCAGTTCCTTATATAATATCTAGAAGTAGGAGATAACTAAGATTTCTTTTTATCTAAATACTATTCAAATTGGGCTTCCCAAAAAAAAGGCCAGCAAAACATAATACCAGCCAAATCTCAACCCCCTCAGTTCATCAGATCGTTGCCCGCTTGAAAACAACTAACCTCCCGTGATTGTATCTTCTCTGCCGTGAATTCTCTCTTTCATGGCGGCGAGAAAAATACCATCGAGTCACCAGAAAATCATCAAGGGAAGAGGGGTAAAAAACACAACCGGGCGACATCGCCATCAGGCCGAGCTACTGCAAAGTTAACCAGTTAACTGCCGTACACTGGAAGAACTAGTATTTTAAAATTTGACCGGAAAAGTCCTCCTTCAAATATCGATTGATTTAAATGACCCTCATCTTGGCAAATTCTCTCAAACCCGAGAATCGCAAAATCTCTTGTTTTCCGAGTTTTTGCCAAGATGAGGGTCATTTAAATCAATTGATATTTATTTGAAGGACGAGTTTTCTGGACAAATTTGTAAATACGTGTTTTTCCAGAGTACGGCAGTTAACTGGTTAATGATGTCAATCACAGCCTCTGGTTCTCTTCCACCCATCCTCTCCCTTTCGCTACTCACCAACTAAAAGAGGAGAGAAGGGGAAGAATAAGAAGAGGAAAAATTGGGGGAGGAGGAAAAAGGGGGGGGGGGGGGGCCTCGCCGACAAAAATCGATGGCCCTTGAACATTACTGGAACTGCCTGGTTCTGCGACTGATGCGAGCCTCTCGTTTATCTGACTATTTCCTTAATTTCTATTGATTAGTCCGCCTCTTTTCCGCTCCGTCTAGGACGCATTATTGAGTGTTTATGAGGCATAGATCCCATCTTTGTAAATAACGCTGGTGTACAAAAAATAATGAATAATATAATTTCACGTCACGCATTGTTCGTAGGAGAACAATGGGTCGTAGTAATTCTTTGGCGTATCGATCTCAAAATTGTAAACAACAGGGACTTGAGTCGTCAGAGGGTGCTTCGCTTGCCTAGGCAGATAGTAACAATAATAAAGAGATAGTTCTGATTTATTTATTTTTTGTTTCGATTCCTTAGTTGAGATTCTTTATCGAATTTTGTAAAAATGAGTATTTGATATCCTATTGAATTTTCCTTTAGTATAGACAGAATGCAGTAGACGTCACTCAATAAGATATTGTTGAATTAATATAAGACAGAAATGTGATCGGTCTCCCTGAACTTCTTTTTGACACAACATAGAAAAACGCTTCCGCTATTATAAAGCTTTTGTACCCACTAAATATTCTAAAAGAGATTTACAAAAGGTTCCAAGCAAACAATAAAAATAAACATACAAAATAAGACAGGATGACTGTAAGGCGCTATCGGAATATATTTTTCGAAAGAAGCAACGCTGTTACTGGTCAGGTTTACGCATAAGTGTGGTGAGATAATTTTTTTTTAGTAAAGAGTCATTTCCCATTGACGCTTCCTCCGCTTGACACTTTGACGACTTTATTTCAAAGGATCGCAAAATAAAAACAAGACGCATATTTCATTTAGCCACGTTTCTTTCTATTTTATCAACGAGCAGTTAAGCAAGGTGGCCCCCAATCTGTCAAATATTTATAAACGTGGGATTTGTTTCTCTCTTCTTTTTTTTCCTTTTTTCTTTTTTGTGGTCTTGTGGTATGACACTCGCTTTCGGATCGGAAGGTTCTGAGTTCGGCGCATAGGTGATTCCTTGAAAAAGGGTCTTTATCCACATTCTCCCATCATACTCAGGTGTAAAATGAGTACCTGGACCTTAGCAGCGTTGTCTCTGTCGGAAAAAAAATCAATATCGCCTAACAGGCGTCATGTCATGTCTTGTTTTACATATTACGCTTTGCTGTTGGTTATTGACCCTTTGTAAAGCGCTTTGAGCACGTTTAATGGATATTGCGTTTTATAAAAGCTCAAGTTTTAGTGGGGGGGGGGGGGGGTTCTCGTTGTTTTAACATTGCTGAAAAAGATGGGTTCTTTTAAACATCAAACAAGGCCTTTACCTGAAACGTACTCATTTTGCACATGAGTAGGTTGAGAAAATACGAATAAGCAGCCTTTTACAGTGGCTAACTTTGCTCTGCCAATACGTCGCCATCGTTCACTTATAGACTTATAGACCAGCAGGAAAAGAACAATAATAAATGGAGTACCTCAGGGCTCTGTTCTAGCACCAACTCTATTCAACGTCTATATAAGCGACATTCCCGTAACTAAAGCTTTCAAATTTGGTTATGCTGACGACATCGCAATTGCATGGCAATCAAACGACCTTAAACAAATTGAAAAAAACGCTTACAGACGACACCAACATTCTGCAATCATTCTTCAATAAATGGTACCTTCGAATGAATACCACAAAAACTGTCAGTACTCTGTTCCATCTAGATAACCATCAAGCTGACCAACAAATAAATGTCACAACTAATAACTTTACGTTACCATACGACCAAAACCCAAAATATCTCGGCGTAATCCTGGACCGGTCCCTCACATATAGGAAACACTAGAAAATACTGCACATAAACTCCAAAAAAGGGACGGTATCGTTAGAAAACTTGCTGGAACTTCCTGGGGTGCCTCCACATCAGTCCTCAGAACATCCTCTATAGCACTCTGTTACAGTGTAGCAGAATACTGTGCCCCTGTCTGGGCAAGGTCCACTCACACCAAAATAGTAGACTCCGCTCTAAATAACACCATGAGAACAATTTCTGGCACATTGAAATCAACTCCCACCTCGTGGTTACCAATTATGAGCACAATTGCCCCTCCCCATCTCCGAAGAGAAGAGGCGACACAAAAACAATATCACCGACTGGAGAAAACAACATCAAATACTCCACTCTGAATAATCACCCAATCAGCCCCCACAACATCACGCCTAAAATTTCGCAAACCGTTCTACAAATCCAAAAAAGAACATTTCGACCTCTCTGATAGCTGGAAAACTGAATGGGAGAAAAACAAACCAAAAAACAGTGATCTAATCGAAGACCCTACAGCAACACCACTCCCAGGTTTCTACACACAAAACAGAAAACAGTGGTCCTCCTGTGACAGACTACGATCTAAACACGGTAGAACAGCATCTAATCTCCACAAATGGGGCTATATAACAACACCAACATGCCAAGCCTGTAACGCTCCAAATCAGGACATCGACCATGTGGTACTTCACTGTCCATCAACATCCGTAGAGGGCGGCTATCCTGCTATCCACAAAGCTGATGACGACTACATCAAATGGCTGAATGAGTCACACTTGGAGGTGTGAAGACCATACGACACTACTACACTACTTATAGATAGTTCGAAGATGACGTCACTCAGGTCTTTGTTATTGTTTTTTGCCATCCGCGTTTATGAGTAATGTTCACTGAACTGTATTAACCTGACTATAAACGTTCATGGATACACACAGTTTTGTGTGTTGGTCCGTTATACTTCCGGATGGCAATGTTATGAGATTCTTAGCCAAGCGCATACTATCTATAGCCAGACACCAGAACCCACTTGGACTTTTATTTTGACGCCATTTTTTAGATTTTTGCAGCGTCTAGTGAGTTGTCGTTAGCAGAGCTCGAGGAAACACGAGATTCCATTGGTTGAACTATTGAATACAACTCACGGTTTGTTTTCTTTTGTGGCCAAAGACTTGTCTTTTGACATTATTTTTTGGTCAGTGTCAGGCTATAAGTTTCCGATGACTGCGACCTGTAGCGGACTCTATTCAGGGAGCTCTAGCTATGTCACAAACCATTGCCATACCACAAAACTACAACCATCGGGGTATGTCATGTTTCATTTCATATAAAATAGTTTATTTTAGGTGTCATTATTTGAATTACTCGCTGTGTCAATAACATTAGGCTGCGTGTAAATATAAATATATATATATATATATATATATATATATATATATATATATATATATATATATATATATAATATATATATATATATATATACGGAAACGTTGAATCCTTAATCTATGTGTGTAAATTAATTTCAATAGCCATTATGTATGCCCAAGGAACTGGAGTTCATCCGGTTTGTATACCAACTTTGGTAAACACCAACAGAAAAAGACAGTTAAAATTTCTCGGACATGTTTACAGAAAATACGAAATTGAAAAGATTGTACTTACGGGTAAAGTTGCTGGGAAGAAAAGAAGAGGGAGACAGAGGATTGATTACATTGACAGTCTGAACGGATGGATTGGTGGAGGAGGAACAGGAATCGAGCTATTGAGAAGATCTGAGGACAGATATGGTTGGAGGGACATGATCGCCGATGTCTGCAACAGGCCTGGCACTTGATGATGATGATAGTGTGAAACGGACAAAAACTAATTTCTTTCCACCCTTTGGATAGGAAGCTAGTCTATCGCAAAGAACTGTCCGCCAGATTTTACAGACCCAGTTACCTAATCACTGTTGGTGGGGGTATATATATTTATATATATATATATATATATATTATATATATATATATATATATATATATATATATATTATTCATCCTGTTAAGAAATCAATTTCTCTTCAGGCCAATAAATCTCCCATTTCACTACTGGCTTGGGTTCATATTAATGGGATAAGTTTGGAAACAGTACGAAAACCGAGACAAAACTCTTTAATTAATCTTAAACAAGTTGGCATGACGATAATAAATTGTTGTATCGAGGTTTAAATTTCCCGGAAAAAACTGATTGTACGATGCGTAATATGACCAATGAAAATGAGGCTATAGTGCTATAAAAATGGTCCCCATTGTTGTTATTGACCCTCGCTAATTACCCAGTCCTCGAAATAGATTCGCTAGCCATAATACTAGCTGACCTTACCTATTAAAGGAATACCTCGACTATGCTAACTCTGTGTCTAGTTCTATTTTTATCATGTGTTTCTATTTTGGACCTTAAAAGATTATTATTAATAATACAATAATTTCTCTTTATATATATATATATATATATATATATATATATATATATATATATATATATATGGGGTGGGAGGGGAGGGATTGTTCAGATAAGAGCAACTAGATTCTACTCTTCTTTTTCTTTTTTTTTTGGAAGGGGGGTCCTCTCTGCTCCCTTTCCAGCAGTGATTGGGTAGCGGGATCTGTCAGAAATGGCTGAAAGTACTTTCCGATAGTCTAACGTCTTATTTAACCTCAAGAATACATTTATGACTGTCTTTTTGAAGCTACACAATAACAAAGTCAATATTACTAAAATGTTTTCCTATAGCCAAGCGTCTTATCTAGCAACGTCTAGAATGCAATTGTCCACCTTTCCTTTTGATGCTTTAGAAAACTCGGATAAATTCCGCCTTCTCGGGTTTATTTGATTCAAAGGAATATCTAATTTATTTTTTACTTTTCTTGTTCCATAATTTTAACATGTCTAAGTAGGATGTCATCATATACCACGTGTCCCATCATCTTTACAAGGATCCCTAACCAACAGTAACACTTAACATACACCTTTCATCATTACGGACAACTTCTATTTCCATATGGATGACTCATCGTGCTCTGATGCCAGGAATTTCAAAATATTATTGGAAACATACCACCTGATACAAATAATTGACAAACCATCTCATACAGCGGGCCATTGTTTAGATTTAGGCCTACTTATAGTAAAAGAGGAAGACAGTCCACTTAAAGATATAAAAGTCACGGACTATAGCGGGAAACCGACAATAGCGATCGCTTGCTCTCCTTTGGATAAAATACTTGCCGTCAGATCTAACAGACGCAGCTACCCTATTACTGCTGGGTAGACAAGGGGGGCGGGGGGGGGGGGGCGGAAAAAACTCTCGACTGATCCGGGATCGATCTTGGTCCTTTAAGGGGCTGTTTGGGTCTTTTCTAAAAAAAAATTAATTACCTATATTGGGCGGTTTTAATCATTCTGTATCATCAATATATGTTAAAAAACAACATTTATGGTGAGAATTTTTAATTATCTGTGTTGATACCCATTTTGCGATCTAATTTGGGGGTCTGACATCAAAAAATATAACAATCTTGTGGCAAACGTTCCACAAAAACTAATGAAGGAATCACCTCCAACATTGTACCATAGTGTGTCACCATAGAGAGATTTTACGGCTTTAGCTTATGGAATTTTTATCAGATCATTACAAAGTTGAGAATCAAAATGTTATGACAAAATTGATGTAAAAAAATTCAGATTTAGGATTATAATTTAAAATTCACATATCTTATTTTAAAAATCTCTCTATGGTGACACAATACATTATCTCTGTCATAACTGTGGAAATTTTCAGACAATTTCATTGAATAGATTCTGAGAAACGTTTGACACAGTATCCCATACCCTTAGAAAAATGACTTTTTGAGAAAATAGCAAAATAGCTTCCGGTTTTTCACACATTTCTTACTACCTGTACCATTTTCGACTTTGTATTTCGTGCCTTTATAGTATACTTTAAGAATTTGGACTTCAATTATATTATTTCTAAGATAATAAAATATCATTTTCCACCAAAATCTCAAAATCAAATTTTTGAAGGATTTTCCTAATAATTAGACCCAAACCGCCCCTTAAGTATGAAGCGAGTGGTTTACCAACTGATCTTATAGATAGAACGAAGTTGACATCACTCGGTTCTCTGTTATTGTTTTTTTGCCATCCAAATTTATGAGTAAATCTCACTAAACTGCATTAACCAGACTATAAACGGTAAAGGTTACCCACAGATTTGTGTGTCGGTCCGTTATACTTCCGGATGGCAATGTTGTGAGCTTCTTAGCCAATCGCCTACTATCTATGCGATGTTGATTTAGTTGGCCACTAACCAATGGGTCATAACGATCGTAAAACTGTCGCATTGCCCAGGCCTTATGATCTTGGGGAAGACACTTTACGCGCATTATAGCCAACTTGAGTCAGATGTGAAAGAATAACAGACTTCATACAGTGACGGATATACTGAGAGTGCTGGTAGAAAATGACGACTTACGAGCGACTTTACGGTATGGAATGGAAATGTTGTTTCCATGTCGGCTGTTGGGGGAATAAATGAAGCATTGTGAAGAGCATTGAGTGTGGTGCATCCATGGAAATACTCTATAATATAAATGTTCATGTTATAAATCCAAAAACACAACATCGGAGTCAGAAAAATATAAAGTTGGCGTCCCATCCAAAGGCTAGCAAGCATTTGCTACTTTCACGATGCAAACTCTTAGATAAACACCAGATCCATAAAACAAGATGACTTTTTTTATCGTCAGGTTTACTCATCCTGAGTGTTTAGTTGTGTTTAGTTCGAGTGTCCGAATTTTGAATGTTGCGCAACGTGTTATACGATAGCCCTAAGAAGATACAAATTATTGTGTATTTACAAACGATGATAAATATAGAAACAAAACAACCTGTCATCTGATCTATGATTCTATTCTTAGCGGTTATTTGTGTATTCTGAGATAACTAATTCCATGTTTTCAAGATAAATCTGATATGAACACTGTCAACTTTAAAAATGATATAGAGTCGCTTCACAGCATTTCCGTCTTGCGATGGTTATTTTTGTACAAACAAACAAGATGCGTAAATACGATAATTGGAATTACTGAACAACTTTATAATGAAATCAGAATATTTTTACCCTACAAATAAGGTGCGTTGTTTGTATAATTACAACATACAAAAATAGAAATAGAAATGCCATATATCTAATTATTCAAAATTAGAAAAGAAAATAACAAAGAATACAAATAAATAAAAATTGTACTTCTCTTATATTTTCTTAATGCGTAAATGTTGATGCTGATGATAATCTTTCACTTTCTAAAATCATATTTACACGCGACCCTTTTATTTTTCTATCGATCCACCAGTTCGTGGGCCGCATGGAATCGATTAGTGCCCGATCTAAAGGGTAGCACGCAGTTGTTATTGTTCTTTTCACCCTACCGGAACCAGCATAACGGAATGCATGTGTTTACTGGAATTTTATGACATTTTATTCACTGCCTGGTTTGTTTTTGTTTTGTTGTTGTTGTTTTTTTGTTTTCGTTTGTTTGGTTTTTGTTTTTGTTTTTTTTTTTTTTTTTTTTTTTAAATCATCATAATAATTCTATTTATTTGGATATATTGATACCTAAGTAATAATAAACATTATGAGAGAAGGCTTAGACCTAGTGAGTGGTGGATTGAAATGTGCGGTCGCAATGATTGAGGATTTTACCTGAGTAATAAAAAAAATCGATACTACTGTGTGCGACGTCGTCGTCATTTTGCGCGTGTAGTAATAGTAATAGTAGTGTAGCAGTAGTTGAAATAGTAGTGATGGTGGTGTGGTTGGTAGTAGTTGAAGTATTTGTTGACGCTGAGGTACTCGCTCCTACCAGTGGTGGTTTTGTGCCGCATCGCCACACTGTATTATCATTATTACTATTATTATTATTTGATTTAGTTTGTGTGTACATTATATACATATTAAATACGGACTGTTATCACCAGGATGTTAAGAAGGATTTATCGTTTGTTTTGCTGTAATGGGAAATTTTCCATTATTACTATTAAGCTTAATCCTTGTTTATTTACTGGGATTGTTGGAGACCGCTAAATTAACGATGTATTTCTATAAAAGGTGTTTTAAATCTATTTATAAATTTAAAAGTAGTTTTCTTTTTGCGCTTAACAACAGGTGTGGTTAATGTGAGTTGGACTTTTTTTTAAATGGATTTGTGGTTTAATGAGTATCTATTTCTTGTAGAAAATTTGAGTAAAGTGATGAGGTAGCCCTGAAGATTGACGATATAAATAAATATAAATTAAAAATTCTAGGACTTTGTGATTATCGGGTTATAATAGTGTCATAGTTGATGGGCAGAAAGACAATTTATTGGTTGTGATGATAACACTTTTTAATATGGAAAATTTGGACAGTTCCTCTCCTTCATGATTCAAGTAGGGACGTGTGCAGTCGCCAATGAGTAAGTTTTTTGGGTTGTTTTATTTTTAATTTACTTGTACCTTTTCTTTCCTTTTTATAAACATATACTTTGACTTTGTTTTTTTTTTTGTTCGTTTGTTTGTTTGTTTTTGTTTGTTTGTTTGTTTTGGTCTTGTTTTGTGTTAGAAGTGTAACAAACTGTAGTATTCATTTGAGACCAAATTTCAACGGTGTAAAGAGCGCTTTGGTTTTCACATGGATTGTGCCCTATATACGATTTACTTAATCGTTTTTATGATTAATATTATTCTTGTTATACTTATTAGCATTATCATTATTATCATCATCATATTACTATTATTATTATCATTATTATTATTACTATTATTATTATTATGATATATGATGATGATGATGATGATTATTATTATTATTATTATTATTATTATTACTATTATTATTATTATTATTACTATTATTATTATTATTATTATTATTATTATTATTATTATTATTATTATTATTATTATCATATCGATCCTCTTCATCGTCGTTATCTATAGTATAAGTAGTAGGAAGAATGTCGTAAATTAAGGAAATGGCCACCTGCTAAGCTTCTGCTTAATAAAATTAAAATTATTTCTCTCTTGATTAGAATTTATCTAGATTAACTTTTTAGTTAAGATTTAGGGAAAATGCCGCAAAAATTTGATATAAGCTAAACAATTTTTCTTTAAAGGTTTACTAACCTACCATTCATTGTATAATAAAATAAATGGAGTAAGAATGACACGTGAAATATACAACACAAGGTCTTTATATGGATCGTTTTACTCCCTTTATTTTAATATAGATTATATTTGACTCATTTGAGCACATCTATATTTTGGTGTAACCTACCATATCTGATATGCCTGACGGATTGCATGCATAAACGGGGGGGGGGGGGATTATCACAGCATGGATAAAGGTGTACGAAAAACCATAATTCATCCCATTATAAGAAGTGGAAATTTGATATTAACGGTACAAAGGTATTGGTAAAAAGAAAATTGGATGAAGAGGACGAAGATTGTAATGATGATGAGAAAGGAGAAAAGAAGATTCAGAAGAAGAAGAAGGTTCAAAAGAAGAAGGAGAAGAAGAAGAAGATTCGGAAGAGGAAGAAGAAGAAGAATAAGAAGAAGAAGAAGAAGAAGAAGAAGAAGAAGAAGAGATGATAAGGATAAAATATCCATTGCATGCCATAATATATTTGTCCTGAGATGAATCTCCATCACCCCCTCCCCAACCACACGCATGCACAGACCAGCAGCATGGAGAGTTATGTAATTATGCTTTATTTATTCAAGATAACAACTGATTGGGCTTGACGTGTATTGATTACACCATTACCTTTCGATTACCCTGAAAACAATTCAAGGTCCTTGGGGAATTTGGTGTAAGGGAAAGAAAGTTTGGAGCGGGAAATGAGAGAGAGAGAGAGTAGGAGGAGGAGGAGGAGGAGGAGGAGGAGGAGGAGGAGGAGGAGGAGGAGGGGAGGAGGAAGGGGAGAGATACAAATACAGCAGATATACTTATTGGAAGAGGGTGGAAATCAGAGAGAAAGGGGTCGAGAGAGAAAAGAAGACAGAGAAGGACATAGTGAAATGTATAATATATTTGGTTTGTTTGTTGTTGTTTTGTTTTTCTTTTCTTTTGGGGGGGGGGGAGGGGTTGTTTGGTTTTTTTTAAATTACGCCTTCCATGCGATGTTGATATGCTGCAGACCGCCATTCCATGAAAATGATTCACCAAACAAACGTCTGGTGTTAACAGGAATCACCCTTGTTGTCCATTTGTAAAATATGGGCGATAGTCGAGGTGCAGTAATAAACTTGCCCAAAGAAATAAAACGTCAACCGTCTGCTATCGGCTCGAGCCTGGAATCCACAAAATACAGTAGAATAAATTAACACTCATCCAACTCGATCGACAGAATTTATCATTTGAAAATTGATTTAGCTAATTTTCTTTCCAAATTATTCATATCTTTTTTTCCAAATTGTTTGGATTTTCAAATGGATTTTATTACTATACTATATTATTATTATATCAATGAGCTAACGATGAAAGGAGACGATCGCGGGTAGATAAAATTGATGCCAATAATTTTAAAAATACATTCTTTGTAAAATCCAGACACTACAACCATCAATACCGCCATCAGCATCAACAACATTATCAACGCCGTTATCAACAACAATACGTAATACAATCAGCAATTACCAAAGCATGTTCAATATACTGTAGAACCATGTCCAACCATTCAGTCTCTGCAAAGACGCTAATATTCCATTTCATTGAGATTTCTCGAAATGAACTCCTTAAAGAAATCCCTAAAGTTCTTATTTTACAATAATAAGACCCTTAAACGCAATGCATTAGAATTGGATTTAAAATAATACTATCATACTGCGCTGCATATAATATTATGGCGATTAACCATCAATTACTGCATGAGAAAAGTATCTAAAAATACATTATTTTAAACATCCGACCAGTTATTTTGAAGATAATAATATGTATATTGTAAAATTTGTTTGCCTTAACAAAAAATACAAACTCGATATCATTTCTCTTCCCAGTGTACTATCGACCAGTTAGAAGGGAATGCAAGTGCTAATAATAAATTCCAAGGAAAATTATGCTTCTAAAAAACCCAGCAAATTCCCCTGATTTTTTCCTGTAGACTGGATCAATGAGTGAAAGAGATCACACCTATCATTAAAACCACTATTACATTGTCAGCATCATCATTACCACCACCATCATCATAACCATCATCATTACAATCACCGGCAGCATCATTGATGTCAGTAGCCGAGCTCTGAGTTGTTTTTCTTGATTTGCTTGTTTTTTATCTCATACAAAATCATCCGATGTTGAACATGACCAGAAACAGGGTAGGTAAAATTGTTACCAACAAAAAATCTTACTCTTGGTCCAGTCGTTCGAGTCGTTCATTCATCAAAATTACAGTCAACATCACCATCCGTATTATCATCATTTACAGGACCACCATATTTATCACCACAAACGCCACCATCATCATCAACATTATATAAAAAAGTATACTTGAGCTTTTATACAGTACAATATCCACTAAGCGTGTTCAAAGCGCTTTACAAAGGGTCCCTGACCAACAGCAACATGTAACATGTAGAACGAGACATGACGTCTGTTAGGCGATATTTCAATTTTTTTTTCCGAGAGAGACAACTCTGTTAATGGTCAGTTACTCATTTCACACCTGAATACGGCGAGAGAATGTTAGTAAAAAGCCTTTTCCAAGAAGGACTATACTATGCGCCGAGCGAAGCTCGAACCCAGGACCTTCCGATCCAAAAGCGGGTGTCATGCCATAGCCGCCCATTATCATCAACAACAACAACAAAATATCAGCAACTCTCAGGCCTATCAACTTCGTTATACACACTAACACCACCAATGCAAAACTATCACAGCGCCACCACTAGTAACATTACCATTATCATCATCATCATTATCATCATCAATAACAACAACAACAACAACAACAACAAAATCTTAGCAACAGAAGCAGAATCGGCAGCAGTATCTAAGGAGGGCATCACCAGTCCCGTCCATCCTCAACATCATCAAAACAATTTCAATCAAATGTATTCTATCTGTTACATCATATATCAGGATCACGAAGATACATTGCTCTTTCCCCGGGGGGCTCTCTTTGGTTATAGCAAAACAGAGAGGGACGGATGCAGGTGAAAGAGATAAAAAAAAAATCTGAAAATCAATAACAGGCAGCTGTGAAAAGCACAGGCTATCGATCCAGGGAATTCAATTTTCTAGGCAAATTGTAAATTGTCTCTGTGCAGATGAATTATTCCAACTAATACTTTGACGATCTCGCAATGTTCAAAGATTTTTGTTCATTTTGTTAAGTATGGCGTCGCGGGAATCGCGAGGCCTCGTGAATAAGTAAAGAAATCTATTCAATAGCTGTGTTCGAGGTTGGTGGGCATTGATTTTACCTCTCTCTCTCTCTCTCTCTCTCTCTCTCTCTCTCTCTCTCTCTCTCTCTCTCTCTCTCTCTCTCTATCTCTCTCTCTATCTATCTATCTATCTCTATCTCTCTCTCTTTCTCTCTCTCTCTCTCTTTCTCTCTTTCTTTCTTTCTCTCTCTCTCGTCCCCCCCCCCACCCTTCTCTATCTATCTCTCTATCCATCTATCACTCTATCTACTTATCTTTCTCTCTCTCTCTCTCTCTCTCTCTCTCTCTCTCTCTCTCTCTCTCTCTCCCACTTTCTCCATCAATGTACCCTCACCCCCTCACCTTTCTCTTTTATTTTTCTTGGGTTTTTTTAATGTGCTGAGCATTTGTGTGTTTTGTGCGTGTATGTGTGTTTGTGTATCTTTGCGTGTTTGTGTTTATGTATATGTTTGTGTTTATGTGTGTGTGTGTGTGATTTTGTTTTAGTGTGTTTTGTAGCAGGTTATTTCATTTATACAAATTTCTCTATCTATCTATCTATCTATCTATCTATCTATATATATATATATATATTATTATCATATCTATCTCTTCTCTATCTATCTATCTATATATCTATCTATCTATCTATCTATCTATCCATCTATCACTCTATCTACTTATCTTTCTCTCTCTCTCTCTCTCTATCTCTCTCTCTCTCTCTCTCTCTCTCTCTCTCTCTCTCTCTCCCTCCCTCTTTCTCCATCAATGTACCCTCACCCCCTCACCTTTCTCTTTTATATTTCTGGGTTTTATTTATATGCTGAGCATTTCTGTGTTCTGTGTGTGGGTGTGTATTTGCGTGTTTGTGTTTATGTATATGTTTGTGTGTATGTGTGTGTGTGTGTGTGTGTGTGTGATTTTCTTTAAGTGTGTTTTGTAGCAGGTTATTTCATTTGTACAAATTACGATATGTGTTGTAATTTGATTTTATTTCAATCCGGTTTCTTTCTAGTTTAGGTTTTGAACCAAAGCATTTTTTTTATTCTTGTGATTGAATTAGGTTATGTAGATGATGGTGATGAAAAAGATGACAAAAACCACGGTAACGACAACGATGATGATGATGATGATGATGATGATGATGATGATGATGATGATGATGATGATATGATGATAAAGATGATGATGATGGGTGGTGGTGGTGGTTGTGGTGTGGCCGTGGTGTGGCCGTGGTGGTGGTGGTGGTGGTGATGGTGGTGTTGACGCTGCTGGTGGTGGTGGTGGCGGCGTCGGCGGTAGTGGTGAAGGTAATCATGTTAATGATGAGCTGCTGCTGATGATGATGATGATGATGATGATGATGATGATGATGATGATGATGATGATGATGATGATGATGATGATGATGATGAGGTTGATGATGAAGATGAAAATATGATGACCACGACAACATCAACGTCGACAACGATAGTGATTGATTGTAAAATTGGCGCGTGTGATCAATATGATAAACATAACAATGTTGGCAACAGTTCCCGGGATATCCATTCTTGTCTTCAAAAGAAAGTAAAGCAAAACGTGCCAAATATCCCACTAAATTGCTCCCAGCAACAACACGCGAGCGGCGCCATTCCAAAACACAGTATCTCCGCTTGTATGATTTTAAGAAGTCAAAACATAGATATTTCTTTCTCTCCATAGAGAGAACAAAATATTTGAACGTTCATAGATATTACCATTTTGCTATTCAATCCTATTTTTATTAAGAGTGTTTCTTAACGTACAAAAGAAATTTTCGATAAAATATAAAGTAAGATTTGCCCAGGTGAGGTCTCAGGCTTGTTATTATTATTATTTTTGCCGAAACGAGAGTTAGTTAAATCATCGATTGTTGAAGGACGAGTTGTCTGGTTAACTTTTAAAATAAATGGCAATTATTTGGTTTCAATCGCGTTATCCCAAATGCACACTAATAAATGTTCAACGACTGTGCCAAACCTGTTTCGCTCACCTTTAACGGTGAACTCGTAAAACTATATCCTAGAATGTGTAACTGGATTTTAGTGAGCACCAACGAGCACAAACAAAAGGAAAATAACAGAAAAAAAAGAATAAATTGTTTTGTCGCATCATGACAAAACGACAGATTTTTCATATTGCGCAGAACTTTCGTACCTCAAATATCGTTGAATTAAGATGATTCTCCAATTGTCAAATATTATTAAACCTAAGATTCTCTGAAGTATCGGGTTAAAATAGTTTGACAATAATAGGGTTAACTTATTTCATCGACGTTTGAAGAAAATCGCAGAGAAAAGAAATAAAAGTTGTTTCGCCATTGTACGACAGTTTCGTTTTTCGCCACCACAAGCTGTCTGTTGATCGAAACACGTGTAAACTCACTCTGCAAACCCTTCATCGCACTGAACAAATTGTTTTAGTTATCTTCTTCTCTACTTTGTGGTAACTAGGAATCTTTGGAACGTTAGGACGTTCATCTTTCAATACAACACTATTCGCGGATTAATGTTAATATTCATATCATCGGATATACTGTTATAAAGTTGGCTATTCTAGTTTCAATAGGGGAAATGTGTAAGAAGCGCTTTGTTTTTTGCTTTGTTCTGCTTACTTTTTTTTGGAGGGGGGGGGGTTGTTTGTTTTTTTTTTGTGTTGTTTTTTTTTCGTTATTTGTTTGTTTGGTTTGTGGGGTTTTTTTTTGTTGCTTTGTTTGAGTATTATTGTTTGGTTGTTTTTCTTTTACTTTTCATTGATTGGTTTTTCTTTTTAAAATTGTTGTTTGAGGAAAAAAAATATTGATTACATCCTCGTAATGAAAGATGAGTTTACATTTTTTTAAATTACTAACTTGTTGGATATTAATCTCTTGATATCTCTGTTATTTTTTATCCAACAAATCTGAAGTAATGAAATAGTCATATTTGATTTGCTATTTTATTTTTAGGTTTTGAACAGGACTAAAATCATCTTACTGGGTCTAGCCCAACTGATTCAGTCAGGTTAACGTACATTCAGGGTTGGTTTATTTGATCGATTTTTAACACAAAGTTCGTTTTTTCATTTGGCCTCTATTCGTTATGTAAGCTGTGATTTTAACGCTTGGTTATTTAGTTCAAAGTTATGAGCTTTGTAACGGTCTTCTTTGGTTTTCCTGACGGATAAAGGTAGCCACGAGTGTATAGAAAATCAAAACAAAGATTATGTAATGCTTCAGTCATACAGCTCTCACGAATAATGATTGACATTTTGTGTTTTCCATTCATCAAAATACACGTTTTTATAAAAGTGATGGAAGAGAATGAATATAAAGTCATAATACCTCTTTTGATCTTTCATATAAAGTTCGGGCATTGTTAAAACCACTTAATAACTTCCAAATGTTCATTCTTTCACCCCATAAACCTAATATCGATTAAAAGATGAGTCCGATAAATAGTGATATATCACCGATTGTTGATGTGCGCAAACAAATATTGGGTTATGGTGTTATCTCTATATTCTATTCCATTTTACCAATTTGTTTTTCTGATCTTTCTTATTTTATGATAATAAGGTGTTATTGTGATCGATTTTTTAACCGTAATCGGTAACTTATTGAGCTCATAAAAAGACCTCATAAACTCGGTCTTTCGTCTCTAGGGTTGATCTCGTAATTCCCGATATCTGACAAATATTGCATTCTATTGAACAGGAGCAGAATGAAAATATTCTTTCATTGCGATGTTATTTTACATAAACTTATCAATCGACCGTTAAAGGTTGATATTTTGTCTCCAGTTAAAACTGATCTCATGAACAATGGTGATCAAGAAAAATGGTATGGTGCATTGTCAAAAACATTTTTTTTAAAAACAAAAATTTTCTTAACCGCTATTAATTGCACCATGTTTTGTTTTTTTTTCTCTCCCTCTCTTTCTGTCTAATACGTGTTGTGTTTACACAATCCTGGATATACCACACACTCTCTGGCCATTCGTCCTTAAAGAGAATTCTACGAATGAGTTAGAAGTCACTTCCCATCTTACAATGATATCCTAATTTGTTTTCCTTTCCGTTCTTTTTCCCAGCTCTGGTTCAGCACAGAGTGGCGAGGGATTGTCGGTCCTGAGCCATGGCGCATCTTTCAGGACCCAATCAGGGCCGGCGGCAACCAGAAAGAAGGACTCGGCGGGTACAGTTAGGGTACCCTCCTCCCCCTCAGCAGCAGCTTTTGACGTCGGAAAAGAATTTGCTTTGAGATCAGATAGCAAAGAACATCAGCAGCAACATCATCAACAACAGCAACAGTATTTACCTAACGCCACCTCCTCCTCGTCCAGTGACCAACAGGTCATGTCTTCAGGTGCTAAGTCGCATCCAGATCAAAGGCGTCTGGATGTGAAAATTACTGGTACTACCCCCCACCATGATCCTTCCGCTTCCTTATCCTCGCCCACCTCAGGCGCGCATGTCAACATTGTTGACACTGGGCACCTGTCCAGCCAATTCCCTTTACAAGCCCAGGGACGGTACTACCCTTCCACCGACCCGAACCACCCTCCAGATGCCTACACCATCGCACGACACCGTCAGAAAAGCCGGCGAGTCATTCTCAACGTCGGTGGAGTCAAACACGAAGTCCTCTGGCGAACGTTGGAACGCATGCCGCATACCAGACTCGGTAAACTCCGAGATTGTCGATGCCACGAAGCGCTTATGGAGTTATGTGATGATTACAATCTAGCTGAGAATGAGTTCTTTTTCGATAGACACCCTCGTGCATTTGCCTCTGTTCTGAATTTCTATCGCACGGGGCGTCTTCATCTCGTTGAGGAGATGTGCGTGTTGTCGTTTTCTGAGGATTTGGACTACTGGGGAGTCGACGAGCTGTACCTGGAATCGTGCTGTCAGCACAGATATCATCAAAAGAAGGAACATGTGTACGAGGAGATACGGAAAGAGGCGGAGTCGATACGACAGCGGGATGAGGACGATTTTGGAACGGGAATGTGGGCTGTTTGGCGTCAGAAAGTTTGGGATTTACTTGAAAAACCTACAACGTCTCTGGCTGCCCGGGTGAGTTCACGTAGTGTTTGATATCTTGCCACTTAAAATTGGTTGCACAATCTTAATATGAACCAAGACATGGATTTACTCGATTCTTTAGCATGACATGTGTAGCAAATGCTTTGATAATTATTTCAATACAAACTATTATTTATTCATTGATTACCAGTAGTAATCAGAATGAGAATAATGATTATCAGCTTTTTTATTGTCATCATCATCATCATCATCATCATCATCATCATCATCATCATCTCATCATCATCATCCATATCCTTATTATTATCAGCATCATTCTTTTCGATTCTCAATGGTAAATGTGGCAAAATCCCAAAATGTAAACGGCACGTCATTCTTACATAGGAGCAAAGGTAGTTTGGGATGGCAGAATTTCAGATGTTTTCTGGTACAATAAATTAATATTGACATCATATAAAACGTAATACAAATAGCTGTTTAGTAGTAATTAAGGTTGTAATCCTTACAAAACAAAATGTAGTGATCAAGTAAATATAAGCTACGAAATTCAAACAATAAAAGACAAGTGTTGTGGACTTTTCAAATTTTTGCTGCATCTAAAAGTGAAGAGAACCATAAAATTTTATGTAAAATCTGATGATGAGCAAGAAAATCAAATTTGTTGGTTATTGATACTGTTGACAAAGGGAGAAACCCGAAACTTCTTTGTCGACCATTTTAAAGTTTACAATATACTTTTTATATTAAACGTCGTTTCTTAATTTGGATTTTTTTGGCAACTTTAAACTATAAGAATGTTTTACTTAGCCTCACTACGAAAGAAGTATTTTATAATCGAAAAGGATATTATTATTTTTTCTGGGGGAAAGGCTTGGATTTGCTTTTTTAAATATTTTTTTTATTCGTTTCCTTTTGTGACAACAAATACATTAACACCCCCCCCCCCCCCCGCTCTCTCTCTCTCTCTCTCTCTCTCTCTCTCTCTCTCTCTCTCTCTCTCTCTCTCTCTTTATTATATATATATATATATATATGAGTGTTGGTGGATCATAAGTGAGTGACTCCATTTATATTTTATATATATATACTATCTATATATATATATATATATATATATATATATTATTTGTGTGTGCATCTTTCTATCTATCTATCTATCTATCTATCTATCTATCTATCTATCTATCTATCTTTCTATCTGTTTTGTTTGGTATATGTGGCCTGTCTGTCCTGAAAAGGAAATAGATTAGTCTATGGATTACAATCAGATTGGTTGTGAAAATAGCAGATGTGTCTATTTTTTCTGTTGTCCTGATATTATTAAGTGTTTGGGACCGCTGGGCTGTTGTTTTGGGCTTTCTGGGTTTTTTTTATCACTTTATTATAAAGCATCTCTTTCATAGTCTGCCTTTATTTCTCTTTTAACACCTATTGATTGATGTATTTATATTATCTTTTATTTTATCACACTCTTAACCAACGATTACTGTAATAAACATAAGGTATTTCGACGTGTGGTCATGAGAACTGAGACTCCAAAATAAAAAAATACCTTTTTTATGTAACCTACTGTGATTGTCTCTTGTGTTCGGTAAGGCAACCGTAGACTCGAATACAAAATGTCTTCTAAAACTGTAACGCTAAGTGATCGCCTTAAAATCAATTGTTTTTCACGCTTACTAGTCGTACTAAAACTGCACATGGAAAGGATTATAAGGTAGACAGATAGATGGAAAGATACCGGATGAGTGGGCGGGTTATATATGTGTAAATGGAAGAATAAAAGAATAAAGAGTATTTAGTTACTTGCTTCATTAATATAGATAGGGAGATAAGTTGATAGATATATATACAGACAGATATGTATATATATATATATATATATATATATATATATATATATATAGAGAGAGAGAGAGAGAGAGAGAGAGAGAGAGAGAGAGAGAGGTAGATAATCAGATAAGTAGATAGATAGATCGATTGATAGATAGATAGATAGATAGTAGATAGATAGATAGATGATAGATAGATAGATAGATGATGATTGATTGATTGATTGATTGATAGATAGATAGATAGGTAGTAGTAGATAGATAGATAGATAGATAGATAGATAGATAGATAGATAGATAGATAGATAGATAGATAATTTTGACAATCTATTAACCTATCAATCTATTTTTTCATCATTTCACAAGTCGAGCTAGTAGCTACATTTTCATTATGCAACTTATCCGTATAAGAATTGGGTAATTTACAACTAAGATCAATAGTTATCTTTTGTAATTTCGTTCTCTTAATCCACAAGTCGATGAAGGCGTAAGCTTATTATTTCAGTTGATGTATCGGGTATAGGTTTGTATGTCTTCATTGGAGTTCAGTGGACTAGACATTTATTATCATTTCTGTTTTTATGGGGGGGGGGGGGGGGTTTGACATCCCAGGGTGAGCAGGAGGTCACTTGCTGTGTTTTCTGAGTTGCTTTTCTGCCTTTGTCTTGGAATGGGATAAACTGATAGTCTCCTGTCCCTTGGGTTGTTGTTTTTTCCGTATAAATCATCTCTGCTATGTACTGGAAGTTTTATTTTCTGTTTTTAACTTATGTTCTAAACATTTGAGTCAATTCCGCTTTGTGGGATCCTGAGCTGGTGTCTTGATGACACTTTTAGATGATCTCAAACTAAGTACATTAGTGATGTGCTCTTGGAATGTATAGATAGGACGAAGTTGACGTCGCTCAGGTCTTTGTTTTTGTTTTTAACCAGCCACTTTTATGAGTTGTTCTCACTAAACTGTATTAATCAGACTATAAGCGTTTAATGTTACGCATAGTTTGTGTGTTGGTATGTTATTTCCGGCTAGCGAATGTTGTGGGCTTTTTGGTTAAGCGCTTTTTCTGTTTGAAACATTTCCATTCGGCTTACTTTTACTTGGGGGCTTTTGCTGGTGCGGCAAGCGCCGTAAACATTTAAAAACAAGAACAAAAACAACATTTCTGTTCGTTAGTGATGTCTTCTCAATGCATGACCTGTGACCCCCGTTGTCAATCTGGTATTACGTCAAAATAAACTCGATCGAGAAATTTAGTTCAAAGATTAAAATTATAAAATAAAGGTTTTTGGGGTTGAGACAGACAGACAGAGAGAGAGAGAGAGAGAGAGAGAGAGAGAGAGAGAGAGAGAGAGAGAGAGAGAATAGAGAGGAAGAAAGAGGGGGGGGTAGAGAGAGAGAGAGAGAGAGAGAGAGAGAGAGAGAGAGAGAGAAAAGAGAGAGGAGGGAGGAGAGTCCATAGTAGGGGAAGACTGATTTTTTGGGATAGGAAAATAAATAAAAATCACTTTCCCTAATTCATCAAACAAGATGTTTCATGTCAACAGGAATCCCCCATGTTGTCCAAGTGAGCAAATTGGGGGTTAATAATCCTGCCCAAGGAAAAAAAACGAAATTACCTGAAGCAGGGCTCGAACCCAGGACCTTCCTGATTACAGTACAATGCCCCCTTTTACTAGATAGGGTCGTTTTAATCAATTGATGTTTAAAGGGCGATTTTTCTTGCCAAAATTTGTTTATTTCGGGAACTGCACAATTGTACTTTATAGATATAAAACGGATTTAACCAAAGCATGTCCCGGTTTCTGATGTGATAACGGGAAGACTTTGGATAGAACGGTCGTCTATCTGAGAATGCATCTCGCAATAAGAATGAACTATCCAATTACTGGTACGTGGACACGGAAGGAGTCAGATAAAAAAAAATCCAACTGTTTCTGTAATCAATACTCGACTCTTTGTTTGTAAGGCGAATGCCCAGCCACTAAGCGGGACCCTATATCTGGAATAATATCCGGATGTTAAAAATGCTGAAAATTATAATGGTCAACAGATTATGAAATCAGACTTTGCGTTCGCAGTTTTTGATAAAAGAGAAATTACTTTAATACTTGAAAGAAAATATTTTATATGCCTAAAAGTCAATAAATAAAAGTCAAAATAAACGTTTCAACGTCTTTTTCTCTCTGTTTCCCCTCCACTCTAATCTAACTCCATTTCATCTTTTTCTCACCGCCTCTCCCTCTGCTCCCCCCCCCCCGCCCACCCACCCTGCTCCTCTCTCTCTCTCTCTCTCTCTCTCTCTCTCTCTCTCTCTCTCTCTCTCTCTCTCCGTCTTTCTTTCTTTCTTTCTCTTCTCACGCACACATACTGAAGCATACCGTTCTCGTTATTTAAATATCCCTTTAATAGTGTACCCAACCACCCACCCACATACAAGCAGAATTTGATCTTTCCCTCCCATAATATTCTTTTTGTCCTTAACGTGTCCTCGAGTGCATTTTCACATTCTCCGGTGCATTCTCATTTAAACCGCCTGTAAATAAAATCTCCCAAATGAGTAATGCTGTTTTCTGACAAAATAATGTTTTATTCATTTAGCCCAGAAAACTGTTTCTGTAATTATGGATCGACTAATAGCAGAACCCCCCCCCCCCCCCCTCCTATTCCTCTCCAAGGTACCCAAGGTACACATTAATATAAACAGGTCCGACAACAGAACTCAAATTGTGGATTTATTCGACGTTGTTGTAATGGACAATATTTTGCGATGGTCCTGGGTTTGAGAGTTTTTGCCAAGGAGCTGGTCATTTAAATCGATAGATATTTGAAGGAAGAGTTTTCTGGCCAAAATTATTAAGCCGTGTTTTTCCAGAGTACTTCAGATAATCTGGTTAAGAAAAGATTTTCTGGCCACAATTAATATATGCATTTTGTCAGTGCACATTTATTGAGTTATTGTTTTGATCAGGCTGTGATATCGCTTTGTTTTTCTTTTCCTTCCTCTTATCGATTCGATCGGTATTCTTGACAACATAATTCTGTAATTAATATTGATAGAGAAGTCAATAAAGTTATAAACGTTTTCGATCGACATTCGTCCATGGTTTCACGGTTGACTGCGTACTTTGCGGTGCTACAATTTCTCCTTCGTCGGTTTTGTTTTACTGTGTTCTCATCACCTTGTTATAATATGCCGATAATATGGAGGTTCTATTTATTGTATCCATTTAGGATTTGACTTCAATTACCAGAATTACAAAAGAAACGCGATTTAAGTGGGAGTGCGCTTCATTGATTATCGTGCATTTGGTAATCTCTAACCCAGATCGGGGTATATCTTAGAATAATGATGATAATAACAGTAATAAGAATAACTATAAATGATAACAATAATAATGGTGATGATGGTGATGAGAAGGAAGAGGAGGGGGAGGAGGAGGAGGAGGAGGAGGAGGAGGAGGAGGAGAAGAAGAAGAAGAAGAAGAAGAAGAAGATGATGATGATGATGATGATGATGATGATGATGATGATGATGATGATGATGATGATGATGATGAGATGAAGATGATGATGATGATGATGATGATGATGATGATGATGAAGTAGAAGAAGAAGACGAAAAAGAAGAAGAAGAAGAAGAAGAAGAAGAAGAAGAAGAAGAAGAAGAAGAAGAAGAAGAAGAAGGAGGAGGAGGAGGAGGAGGAGAAAAAGAAGAAGAAGAAGAAGAAGAAGAGGATATATTAATTAGGATCAGGATAAGTATGATGATA
This sequence comes from Berghia stephanieae, assembly GCF_034508935.2. Classification (NCBI taxonomy): domain Eukaryota; kingdom Metazoa; phylum Mollusca; class Gastropoda; order Nudibranchia; family Aeolidiidae; genus Berghia; species Berghia stephanieae. The sequence continues at coordinate 88,704,811 of NC_088360.1, read as the reverse complement.
ATGATGACGACGACGACGATGTATCCAATTCCAAATTGTCAATAGCTTTATTATTATTATTCTAATTATCCACGTCCACTCCTTCCTTCTTCTGTTCCTCATACAATTTCCGCCTCCTCTTCATTCTCCTTCCCTCCCTTCTCCTCCTCTCCCTTCTCTTCCTCTTCCACCCCCTCCTCGTCATCTTCACTTCATATCGCCTTTATAATAATAATACAATTTGTCTTCTCCCCATACCCCAGAATAGCAAATCTACAAATTGATATCACCCACTAAACTTCTATCCCAGACCTACACACATCTATCTATCTCCCGACATTTTCATACCCAACAACAACATTTATCGACAAAATTTATTAACATCTTGCTGAAGTGGGGTTCTCGCCGCTTGATGTCTGTTGTTATGCTCGCATTTAAGCTTCTTTCAGATACGATTTTTAGCATCCCACGATGTCTGTATATTGATGTATGGAATTATTAATTGTCTGTCTCTCCAGCTTAGCCAGCCCGTCCTGATGTACACTGATAACAATCTTTTGTTAAAATTTTGGCCAGAAAGCTTTTACTTAAAATTTTTTTAATAGTTTTCGTTGACCTCGAACTTGTCAAGTGGTCTTATGCAGGAGTAATCTTTACAGCAGGGTCTAAGAACCATTTGATAAATCGAGGATCATTATTATCGGTTGGTAATTGATTGAGATAAAGATATTTGTGGCTAAAATGAACATTGAAAACGGTATGTCAAAGTAGGACAGCCTGTCGCTTACCCTGAAATATTGAGAAACAATTTTTGACACATATTACATTGGAAAAATAAGCTGATGCTCACAGTTATTTTAAGGAATTCTTATATATATATATATATATATATATATATATTAATATATATTATATATATATATATATATATATATATATATATATATTTATATATATATATTATATTTTTATTTTTTTGTGTTATGTTTCTGTGTAATATGTAACTGTTCCTTTATTTGTAAAACAGGGTATTTTCACTTTTTATGATATTCTTTTGATGATTTACGATTGTAATTTGTAAAAGAATAACATCGTGAAAACTATAATACATAATGGTCATAAATGAATAAATGGGTATTATATAATAGCTCGAATAAATCGATAAAGAATTTTAATAAACTGAGACCCAGGAAACCTCAAAACATTTTATTTATTGAATACTTGGCAAGTTGAATTTAGTTATGTGTTCAAAAAATCGATTTTATCCAATCATCTTAAGAAAGAAAATAGTGAGTCAATTTGATAAGAGTGTGTGTGACTTTGTATGTATTTGTGTGTTTATGTGTACGTATTATAAATGCATATATATATATATATATATATATATATATATATATATATATATATATATATATATCATCTAGTCAGCTGATCCTGCGTAGGACGTGGCTTCCCGAACTTTCTTGCGAGACAGATTACGGTTTTCCGCCAGTCTACTTGCTTGAGTTGCTGTCATTCCCAGCCATTCACATATATCTTGTTCCCAGCTTCTTGTTGGTCTACCTCTTCCTCTCTTGCCGTCTACCCTTGTCTGCAGAATGTGCTTTTCTAATGATTCGTGGCGAGTCGTGTGGCCAAAATAGTTTAGTTTCAATTTCTTTACAGTTTGAAGAAGAATTGGTGATTTTATTCCGATCCTTCTCAGGACTTCTTTGTTTGTTTGTTTTTCAGTCCATGATATTCTGAGTATTTTTCTGTAGCATGCCATTTCAAAAGCTGTGATCTTTGTGCTCTCTGCTTTGCTGATAGTCCATGCTTCGCATCCATATGTTGCAGTTGGGAAAACAACACTTTTGAGGATTTTGATTTTTGTTTGAATGCACTGCCCTTTCCAGATATTATTCATCTTTTCTAGCTTTGATCTTGCCATTGCTAGTCTCCTCCTGATCTCTGGGGCCGATTTCCCGTTGTACTCAATCCTGGCTCCAAGATATTCAAAATTCTTTACTCTTTCTATTTCTTCTCCATTGATTTTTATGATGGCATCTGTTTTGCAGTTGTCAGTATTCATGATTTTGGTCTTCTTTATATTCAGCTTAAGGCCTTTGGTCTCGCTATGTTCCTTTACAGATGTTATTAGATTCTCTAGTCCCCCGGTGTTGTGGACAATAGTGCAGTGTCGTCTGCGTACCTCAGATCTTTTATGGGTAGACCTTGCATTTTAGGTTCGTTGTAATTACTTCTCCTGACATCGTTTTCCACATCTCGCATTATACCTTCAGTGTAAATGCTGAACAAATGGGGTGATAGAATACATCCCTGTCTTACTCCTTTTGTAACTTTGAACCATTCTGTTGTTCCGCTTTCTAGTTGTACCGCTGATTGTTGGTTCTCATAGAGGGATCTTATCAGGTTTCTAATTCTAGGATCAAAGTTCATCTCCAGGAGAGTTTCCCATAGTTTCTCATGATTAACACAATCAAAAGCTTTCGAATAGTCTATAAAACAAGTGTGGAGGCCAGAATTTACTTCTCGATGCTTCTGAATAATTTGACGCAAATTGAATATGTGGTCTCTTGTCCCTCTGTTTTTTCTAAAACCTGCCTGGGTGTTACTGACTTCTTCTTCCAGTTTACGTTCAATCCTGTTCATGATAATTTTTAGAAGGATTTTGCTTGCATGACTGATGAGTGATATTGTTCGGTAGTTGGAGCATAGTTGTAAGTCTCCTTTCTTAGGCAAATGGTATAAAAATTGCTCTCCTCCAATCTGAGGGCCAAATTTCTTTCTCCCAAATTTTCGTACAAAGTCTTAGATATACTTCAACTCCTTCATCTTCGCTTGCTTTTATCATCTCAGCTTGAATGTTGTCACAACCTGGACTTTTCCCATCTTTAAGTGATTTAATTGCCCATTCTATTTCAGATTTTAGAGGTGGTAAGCTAGATTCTTCGTTTTCATTTTGCATGTTGTTTTACAAAGGTTGGATTTCGTTTATTTGGTCTTCTGTGTACATATCTTCACAATATCTTTTCCACCTATTTGCTATGTCTTCTGCTTCTGTGAGGGGTTTACCTTGCTCATCTTTTATCACCCCTATTCGTGATTGAAAACTTTTTGTGTAATAGTTGATAATTTAATAAACACATTCATACATACAAACGAACAAACACACAAATCATATATATATATATATATATATATATATATATATATATATATATATATATCGTATATATATTATATATATATATATATATACGATTATATATATATATATATATATATATATATATATATATACGATTATATATATATATATATATATATATATATATATATATATATGATTTGTGTGTTTGTTCGTTTGTATGTATGTATGTGTTTATTAAATTATCAACTATTACACACACACACACACATATATATCAATGTGTGTGTGTGCGCGTGTGTGTGTGTGAGTATATCGTTGATTTATGTTTGTCCCAATAACCCATATCTAATCTCCCATACCAAAATTGCCCATCAAGAACCAATTCTTAAGTCTACATGAGCGGCGTGAATGAAGTATATCATTTTAAAAATATAACCGAAACAACAGCCATCCTATGTTATGATTACTCTCTATAATATTGTTCGAAAATTATTCCTTTCAAAACACGTATATGTTCTTGGAACACCCCTTTTTATTGAGCCTTACGTACTCGATTGTAGGTATCGCATATTCTATTAACTACTTCTTCTTTGAGGATGTTTAAGTAAGACTATCAGGAACGTGACGAACAAGCAAATGGAGCATCCAGGAAAAAATATTTGATCTAGTCCTTTATATTATACGTCTCTCTCTCTCTCTCTCTCTCTCTCTCTCTCTCTCTCTCTCTCTCTCTCTCTCTCTCTCTCTCTCGATCTTTCAGTGAATAACCATTTTGGTAATTGGATTTGCCCAGTCTTGGCAAACAAGTGTCAGAATCGGCAAGAGTAATTTCCCTTGCCGTCTAGTTGCTCCCTTATCTCCTGGTTGACTGAGAAATGGTTTATTTCTTGAGGCGGCCGTTCTCACTATAAATCAGTATTGAATTTGATGGATAGGAATTGATTGTAATGCTTTTATTTACATGTAAAGATGCCTCGTGAGTTAGAAAGAAAGAGTTCGTTCACCATTGGCCATTGTAGAATGTGTAATACCATGTTATTAACCCCCTAATAACTGGAGGTCACAGGTTTGAGAATTTTGCCAAGATTAGGGTCGTTTAAATCGATCGATATTTAAAGGACAAGATTTCTGACCCATTTTTTAAATACGTGACTATCCATAATTTGTTAACAGCTTTGAGCAATTTTAATGGATATTGCGCCAATAAAACCTCAAGATTGTTTTCTTTTCTTTTTTCTCTTAATTAACAGCTCACCTCTTGCTGAAAATACTTGATGCGACCACCTGTATAAGTTGAGGGCATCAATAAGCAATTAAGTTCAATGACGGAATTATTGATATTGTTTTGGTTTTTTATCACCCACTTTCATATTATAACAACCAACAAATAAAACCTAACCCTTAACAAACGGAATTAAACTCTACTCTAACATATCATCACAAAGATTTGGATGGTTTATTTAAAAATAGAACAAAAAGGATTTTCCACGTGAAAACTCATCTTTAGCATAAGCATCGAATAAAGACATCCTAGCAAAAAGATACCAAATTCGACACCCAGATACATGATGTGACCTTGACCAAGTCACTTCGCCTTAGCTCACTTTGTGACAATGCTTTGCGACTAATGCCTGGGTTATTCCAGTCTTTCCTTGGAAGAGACCCTAAAGACAACCATCGCCTAGGAGATGAATAAAGGGTCATTTTTATTTTATCCCATCCCGAATTTGAAGTCATAACAACATGTCGATTTATGTATTGTTAGAAACAAAATGATACTTATTAAATCGATTCAACAGAAATAACTGCAGAAAGAACCAAGTTCCATAGTAAAACCTTTTGACTACAAACGTTTAGTTTAAAGTTACCCATAATTTTGTATGTTGGAACGTTTTAAACTGGCTAATGGATGTTGTGAGTATTTCGGATAAACACACAGCATCAATATTGAGCGAACGCTAGACACGGGGATACTACATAATTTAGTCTTGTAGAATTAATACCACGCAAGAGTTCAATAATGAATAACACGAGATTTGCTGTGTGTAGCTTCATATTAAAGGTCACATGATCCGCTTATAATGTGATGAATGTGCTGGTCTCATGTGATGAATGAATGTCTTCCTATCACGTGATTGCTTTATCTCGTATTGATATTCCGGATTGCGTTAACAGGAGGTGGAGAGAGAATGTTGTTTCAAGCGAAATAATAATTATTATTTCCATGTGTTAATCGATCAGCAAGAGAGAGAGAGAGAGAGAGAGAGAGAGAGAGAGAGAGAGAGAGAGAGAGGGGGGAGAGAGAGAGAGAGAGAGAGAGAGAGAGAGAGAGAGAGAGAGAGAGAGAGAGAGAGAGACGGTGGGCAATCACGGATTTGATTTTTAGAGAAAAATTAAGAGAGCTTGTGAGAAAGGGACAACGAGAGAGAAGCAATCACTGATCTGGTTCTTTGAGAACAAGTGGATGAAAGGGGTCAAAATAGATAGATAGATAGATAGATAGAGAAAGAGAGAGAGAGAGGAGAGCGAGAGAGAGAGAGAGAGAGAGAGAGGGGAGAGGGAGAGAGGGGGATATAATCATCAGAATTTTTGAGAAGGATATGAACATCAGAGAAAGGGGAGAGGAATCCAGGGAGAATGAGCAAACGGAGATGGAGAGAAAAAGACAAAGAGAGGGCGAGAGATAGAGAGAGAATCACGGATATTCCCTCTTGTTTGCATAGAGGAGAGGACTCTGAGATCGTCTTGTTAATTTGTATTGATCTGTTGTTGTTTATAACTATTACATTATTGATAGATATTTAGTTCCACGTCCAAGAATTTTGCCCTTGGCAACTCCAATGCGAGTTATTGCCAGGAAAATAACTTGCCACCTTGACATTAACGATGCCTGGCATCGTTTGTTTAATGATAAAACGAAAGTCTATTTAATTTTTATCTTCTTTTGTACATAATTGTATGTGTCTGAGTAAGGCGAGCTGTTTTATCGTTGTTTAAATATTTTACCATATTTTTAAATATTTGACTCCAGCGCAAGACCTTTATGGGATTTAGTCCCATGGGGGGGGGGGGGGCAAGGTTGCCCAATTCTTAAGGCATTGCACTTTGATGCGGAGAGTCCCGGGTTCGAGTCCCCGTTTCAGGCACTTTTGAGATTTTTTCCTTGGGCAAGATTATTAACCCCAATTTGCTCACTTGGACAACATGGGTGATTCCTGTTGACATCAGACATCTTGTTGATGGATTATCTATATTCCTTCATGGAATGCCTAGGCAACTAGGTATCTAATGATACCTTTCCGGAAGATCTCTTTTTGCTAAATAAAGATTTACACTTGTGTATCCAGAACAACCAAAAACTGACCCCGCTTGTGAAATCTCAGTTTTAATACTTTTTGAAAGTCAGGAGTCGGTTATCTTAATTTCGATCGGCATAATATGGAGAAAAAGGTGTTGCTAATTAAAAGTTTTAAACGATAGGACAGAATATATTACGCAAATTCTATGCGCACGTCGGGCTGAATTCTATGCGCTCCTTAAAGACTTCATGGCGGATGAATTTTCATTATAGATCATCAACATTTTCATCTTTAATCCCAATATGACCTCTAAATAGATTGGGCTTTCTCGACTTGGGAATCGACTTGGGCCAGACAAGTGCTTTTTCGTGACATTTAACTTGATATCAAAAGTCTTGCCTTCAATATGAATATTAAACAGAAGCTGTGAGCTGTAAAAATAATGCATATCAATGAATGTTACCGCTTGGAAAATGAATAATATAAGAAAAAACTAAACTCGGAGCGATCGGGGTCCAACCCCCTATTCATCAAATAGCAAAACCCTCTTTAATATTTTTTTTAAATTTTCGGAGGAACGGTTTTGAGCCCAAAAACAGTCCATGTTAAATATTGTATTTTGATAATTTTTGAAGCTGTTACATTCATATTTTGTACACTCTTTTAATGAGAAAATTCTCTGAAACGCTGAAAAACACATTGAACCGTGTTGATGCTTAGTCAGAAACAATTTTGATAAGTGGAACGTGCTGTTCTTTGGCATATTTCCAACGCGTAATATTTGTATGCTGAGGTACTTGAAAAGAAAAACGTATTTAAAATTTTGACCAGAAAAATTGACCTTTAAGTATCGATCAATTAAAATGACCCTCATCTTTTCCAAAACTCTCAAACCCGAGACTTCACGAAGTCCCAGGTTTTAGAGTTTTCGACAAGACGGGGGTCATTTTAAACGATCTAAATTTGAAGGATAAGTTTTCTGACGAAAGTTTTTGATAACGTGTTTTTTCAGAGTACGGCAGTAAATAATTAAATAAATAATTCCCTTTTTTCATCCCTGAGTGGAAATTTGTCTTTAGGGTTTATTCCAAGGGAAGACTGGAATGACCCACGCGTCAGCCGCCATGTAGCGCCGCAAACTGAGCTAGGGCGAGGTGACTTGCTCAAGGCCACACAGTGCCGCAGATATTCGAACTTGATATCTTTCGGGTAAGAAGCATAACCGTACCGCTGAGCCTCGCCGCTCCATAATAAAATCTCTTAAAATAACAAAACCGGCAGTATCTACATTTCTTATCGTTTTACTTTTTGACATTTGACTGATCCCGACTTAATACCGCTTTCACAGGATATGCCACCTACATTGGATAAATAATTAGTTGTTAACACCTTAATCATCCCGATATAAAGCTGATTTGAGGGTCACAATTTTCAGCTTTTTTAGTGTCAAAAAGTCTGAATTCCAAAACTTCATTATGAAAAGTCTACAAAGGGATGTAGCGACGTGTATTTTATTGCAGGTCTGATAACCCAAATTGTTATGGGCTCGTTTTTGTAATGGATATACTCTCAAACCAAAGAACTACAGATATGTTAAAACAAGCCCATAATCTGAAGCCTCCTTTTGAGTTATATGGTCGCGTTACCAGGTTGTGACACAGATATAATTCTAAATTAAGTCCTTTCGCAACGGTACCTTTAGATCCCGTGGCCTAGGCATTCCATGAAGGAATATAGATAATCCATTAATCAGGAGGTCTGATGTCAACAGGAATCACCCATGTTGTCCAAGTGAGCAACTTGAGGGTAAGAGTCTTGCCCAAGAAAGACATTACTTACTTACTTACTTCTTTACTTACTTACTTACTTACTTACTTACTTACTTACTTACTTACTTACTTTTCCTCTTGGCTCCTTTCTTAAACATAAGGCGCCAACAAAGTTCCTCCAGGCATCTCTGTCCTAGGTCAGCCAGCTCATCTCATTCCATGTCTTTCCAGCCTCTTTCATCTTCTTTTCTTCAACTGGCCTTCTCCAGGTGCCCAATGGTCTGCCTCTCTTTCTCTTTCCCGGTTGGGACCACCTTAATGCTATGGTAGGCAGTCTGGAATGAAGGAAGACATAAGTTACATTTAATTACCCTATGCTGCAGTACTCTCAAGAAATACAACATATTTTCAACATTTTGGCCAGATGAAATCGTCCATCGATCGATTAAAATGACCCTCTTCATGTCAAAAACTTGAATCTCTAGGGATTTTTCTTCAATGTTCTCATTCACATCTTAGCAACAATATAATAATAATATAGTAATATGTGTAAAGTGCCTTTCCCAACAACACAACGTCGGGACAAGGATATTGTATGTTCACTGTCACCTATCCGGCCACTGATTACGCTTGACATTATTTGTCTCTTCTGACAAGACGAGACACCGTACGCTGAGCCAATGCCTGATTTGTGCGATAAATCTCATATATTATGAAGTACGAGTTTTCTGGCTAAAATGAGAAAAACGTTTTGCCAGAGTAACGTAGTTCGTGTAATCGAAGCTGTCCCAAAAATCTCATCTATTACGGACTCTTAGAAGGAATAAAGGATGCTTGGTCAAACAGGGTGGACGTGGCTGTAGCATCGTTGATATTGATGGTGTTGGTGATGGTAGTGGTTATGGAGAGGAATAAGAAGGAGGAGGATTGCAATGATGAGGTGATGGGCGAGGACATGGAGGAAGAAGAAGAAGAGGAGGAGGAGGAGAAGGAGAGGGGGAGGAGGAAGAAGAAGAGGAGGAGGAGGCGGAGAGATATATGGAAGATGAAAAGTCGGAGGACCTGTAGGAAAAGGAGTAGAATCAGAGGGTCATTGAGAGAAGGAGAGGGACGTAAAGGAGGAGATACGAGAAGATAAAGGATGCTTGGCCAAACAGGGTGGAGGTGGCTGTAGCATCGTTGATATTGATGGTGTTGGTGCTGGTAGTGGTTATGGAGAGGAATAAGAAGGAAGACGATTGCAATGATGAGAAGGACGAAGAGGAGAAGTAGGAAGAGGAGGGGGAGGAGAAAGAGGAGGAGGAGGAGGAGAGAGAGAGATATGGAGGATGAAAAGTATGAGGACCTGGAGGAAAGGGAGTAGAATCAGACGGTCGAAGGGGAGAAGGAGAAGGAGGAGATAGAAGAGGATATCATAGTGAACGTGGTTGGATTGTAAATTTTCCTTTTAAAGTTTTATCTTTCTTACTTACCTTGTCTTGCCGAAAATAAGGTTGATTATTTATCAGTGGAATGTTTTTGAATCAAAATTGTGAACTTGCTGATTTTGATCTTTAAAAATACCAATAAAACCGACAGTCTTAACGTAATAGAATCCGATTTGGCTTCAGGGGTCCCGATAGCTCAATTGGTAGAGCTCTCACACGGGACCGGTATCGATCCCGAGTGCAATCGAGATTTATTTCTGAACAACTCGCACCCAGCAGTGGTTAGGTGACTAGGTCTGTACGATCTTGGCGGGAAGTAATTTGCGATAGACTAGCATCGGATGCAATAGGATTCAATAGTCTGATGTCACGTCCGCCCAGCAAGGAGCAGCTTGGTTCTAAACAAAGAAAATCGGCACTTTATATTCTTAATGCTGGCTAGAACTTTTTCATCTGTCATATGATCAGAATGTATAAAAGTCAAAACATGATCAGATTTATAATGTTTTTCCCCCCTGGATACACTTTTATGCTCTTCGGAGAAGTATTTCATAAGGGCGTTCCGATAGAATAGAACCAGTTACTAAGTTATTATGTGTCATTACGAAGGAAGTGACGTCACGACTGTTGAAGCCTATTGCTACTGTCCGCCTAACGCTATACAAAGTGGGATAAATTCCGGCTCCATAGGCCTTATTACTCTGAAGGACTACTTTGATTGATTCGCGGGTAAACTCTTAGCACATCCGGGATCCGATTCTGGAGTCTGGGCACGGTTGTGATAAGCATTTTAGTATTGATTTAGGTGTAGAGCACTTATCTTCCTCACAATAAATGCTCAGATTCCTCCCAGAAATTAATGCTGATTGGTGCCTTCCATACAAATACGCTCAGAGGTGCTTCCTCCTTATGCTGAAAAGTGTACTTTACCATCAGATTCTTTCACCAGTATCGCTCAGCATTTACACTAAGCGACCTTTTTTTATACATTGTACACATCCACACCTACGCATAATCCCCCTTAATACACCCTAAAAGACACGTCGCAATTTTGATGGTCTCCGTGGAACTGAAATCGATTTTATAAACAAAAAATTAAATATTGGTAATTGTTTAAAAATTGTGTAGACCTTATATTATAATACAATAACAGAGATAGCAGACAGAAAAATACAGTTTCAAAAACCATCCTTAAAAATAGACTTTGGTTGCTGTAGTCTCTAACAAAACACATTTTTTACTTCCAATTAATGTTATTATTAATAATTATTAATATAAAATGACCATCAAAATGCCCAAAATTCCAAAATTGGAACTTCTTTGTTGTTTCAGATTATATGGTTTGTTTTTTAATTGACGGTAAATGTAATTTCTCGATACTTCAAATAAGTTCTAGGTTTGGAAGTTAAGGGTCTTTTAATCAATTGATTTTTTAAATAAGTCTTAAATTTTGATGCAAAAGTCAAGTTTTAGGTTAGATGCCTGGGCAAGTTGAAGATAATTTTGATGGATCGATGTTTGAAGAAAAAGTTTTCATGGCAAAATAAAATAAATCTGGTTTGTCAATGTACAGCGGTAATTAAATCTCAGACGGACATTGCAATTAGTCAATCAGAATGTCTTCGATTCGATCTCCAGTCATAGGAAGCATTATTATTATTATTATTATTATTATTATTATTATTATTATTATTATTATTATTATTATTATTATTATTATTATTATTTATTATTATTATTATTATTTATTTATTTATTTATTTATTTATTTATTTATTTATTTATTTATTTATTTATGTATTCATTTATTTATGTATTTATTTATTTATGTATTTATTTATTTATTCATTAGTTTGTTTATTTATTTATTTATCTATTTATTTCTGGGCGGGGTCCTTTGATCTCCCATGGTGGGCATGATGTCACTTGCTGTTTCTTCTCTCTCCTTATATCTGATTCCTGGGTTGCTTTCTGTCTTTGTCTTGGAGTGGGATTTCTTGGTTTTGTCCTGGCCCTTGCCGGAGTCCTTAGCTGAGAGGGAAAATGTCAAATGTATAGTATTAGTTTTGGAAGATATTTTTCCATGTAAATCATCTCTCTGTTATGTATTGTTAGTAATGTTTTCTTTTTGGATATATTCTGTAAACATATGAGTGCATTCATCTTGGTGGGATCCTGTGCTGGTGTCTGGATGTGACCTTTAGGTGATCTCAAACTTAATACACCGATAGTGTGCTCTTGGAATCTACATCTGTTCCCTATTTAATCCATTCCCCTTTATCTTTCTTTTTCTTGGGTTGTAATCCTAGAATTGTTTTCACTATCACATATTCTCCCTTTTTGCTGGTGCTGATATGACCTAAATGTGGTGCAAGCGCCGTAAAACGCTTAAAAACATAATATCATTAATTTATTTAGTTAGTTATTTTATTTTTTTTTTCATTTTTCAATACTTTTATTATTAAATTATTCTCTTTGCCTCCTCCAGTTCAGTGCACGACGATCTTTCGGACATTCATCAGTCGTGCACCCTTGCATGCTCCTCATTTTCTCATAGATATAGATAGATAGATAGTGGTCACGTCTCATTCATATTACATCGTAGCGATCATGTGGCCAAAGGGGATGGGTCGACGGCCGATCGGAATCATTTGGTGCGGTTGTGATTTCTATTGATTTTTTTCTCAGGGTTGGGAGGGGCTGGGGTATGTTTTGATGAGTAAAGGTAGAGTGAAGGGGAGGGTAGATTGGAAATGCATTTATTTGTTGACATACTACGACCTGGTGGAGGCATTCGCCGCTGGTGATGATCAATGATTTTTTTTTTCTTCTTCTTTTTTTTCTGGGTTTTTTTAAAATATTATCCAGCGATCGTATTTTGGGTGAGGGGTAAACAGAATCGGTGAATTAGATGGCGGTGGTTTTACGAGTCTAGTAGTAGTTGGGTGTGTATAATTAGTTGTTGGAGGTG
>NC_088360.1:88669712-88687212 GCF_034508935.2 Berghia stephanieae | reverse complement strand
AAGCCTGTTCTCAGACTTGGGAATGAATGCAATGAACCAACAAAACTAGATGTGGAAAGTATTTCTCCCTCTTTAAGTCCTATTTGGAACAAGGTTGGGTTTTTTTCAATGCAGTGAATTGCGTGTTTACCTTTACACGCTATTATGTACATGGTGTTACAATTTCAATAGAAAAATAATCCTGCACATGTCGTACTCTAAATCTATAGACATTCCTCACTCTGCCGTGAGCGACATCTACATATTATTAGCAGGTCTGTTAACCGAACACAATTATGGGCTTGATTAAACATTGTTGTAATGGACACAATTTTGCGGTCTTTTGAGAGTTTTCTCATTACAGCAATCAGCCTATAGCAAATTTGGGTTATTAGACCTGCAAACAAGTACACGTCGGCTATGAATGTTTCATTAAAAAGGAATACAAAAAAAATAGAGCAAACAGACGGTCCGGAATGAACTGCATAAATGTGATTGGTTTTGCTTCATGTCTACCAGCTAGCCGTGTGGATTTTAGACGATTTGCAGACCAGATCCTTGATACTTTGATAACGCTTTTTTTTCTTTCTGAGATTTATAAGACGAAGACTGGGAAATGAGCGGGAGAAAGGGCATAAGGATAATGTGGTTTTAGGGGAGCTGGTGAAATTGATAATGGCGATGGTGCTGGTTATCGTGGTAGTGATGGTTTGGGTACTATGGAAGAGGTGAGGTGGCTGTGGTGGAGATAAATAACTTGGAGGAAGATTAGGAAGAAGAAAATCAAATATAGTAGGAGCATGGGTGCGGAAAAATAGGAAAATAGAACTAGAAGGATAAGAAAAGGCAAAGCAAAAGGAAATAAAGTCTGTCTATTTCTTTTTCATTAACGTAGCATCAGCAGACTAACTGAATATAATTCTCTTTAATCTCTATTTCTTCTCTTCTCCTTTCACTCCCAAGTGGATCCATTGGAGAACATAATTCATAGGAGTGTGCACGATGGGAAATTAAAGACGCGAATGAGTTTCAGGACGAATCAATTTCCCTTGTACTCGTCCTGTTAGAGGTATTTAAATTCCCTACATCCGTTCCTGCTCGGCCTTGGTGCCAAGTTCAAGCAAATAATGAATATTCATGTATAAAACATTCTGCCTTTTGTATTCTCCTGTTCCTATATATATTTTAGTGTTGTGAATATAATTGTGTATTTTTAACTTGGCTCGTGCATCTTTGTTGGTTTGTAGTTTTTTAGATATCAAATTCGAGTTCCGCTGTATGGGAAACAAAGTCCCTAAAATGGTTCTTTACTCGCATTATCTCATCATACTAGGGTATAAAATGATTACCTGGCATGTAAAAGCGGTGTCTATCGAAAAGAAAATTGTAGCAGAGGTTTTATAGGGTTTTCTGGCCGAAATGAAAAAAAAATTGGTTTTGTGAGAGCAGGGCATTATAGAACGGAATGTTTTTTAGAACAGTTTATACTCTCTCTCTCTCTCTCTCTCTCTCTCTCTCTCTCTCTCTCTCTCTCTCTCTCTCTCTCTCTCTTACTCTAACTATGTGTGTGTGTGTGTGTGTCGGGCATAATTACCTTTCTGTATGACTTCATATACGTAGATGAATTTTTGCTCCATCTAATCAAATCATGGTCTTGTTTGTTTTTATTTTATATTTTTTTCCTTGGTTTGTTTATTGTTTTGTTTTTCATTTTGTTTTCATCTTTCTTTTTCTTTTCATTTCTTTTCTTTTTTTTTTTTTTTTTTTTTTTTTTTTTTGAAAGTAATATGGACAAAATTTAATGTTACCCTGGCAAAAGTATTGACAAGATTGATGACTTATATTCAAATTACTTTTATGAAAATAATGTTTCGTGAAAGCTTGATGTACGGATCTTTCGCGCTTGACTATAATTTAAAGGAGAGAGAGAGAAAAAAAAAAAAGAGAGAGAGAGAGAGAGAGAGAGAGAGAGAGAGAGAGAATTTGTAGCTTGATTTATTTATTATTCTCATAGCCACTTCGAAGTTTTAGAGTTTATATTATAACATCATGCTTGAAGCTTATTGTAGCCATTATTATAGTCAGATTTTTAATAAATGGCGCGTGTTTTTCTTCTTTTTCTCAGCTGTCCTCCAATGCATAGCTGCAAAAATTTGTATGAACCTCTGAATCAATTTGTCTTAATAAAAAATATTTTTTCATGAATTTTAAAACAATAGAAAAGGATTTCGTTAATTACAGCTATATTAAAATCGATAACATGTGAGGATCGGAACTCATAGAAGATTTACATTATCAAAATTATGAATTTTCCTCATATCCATTTTGAAGGAATTCATTAAACTGGAGTGTTCGGTTTATTGAAGCTTAAACGATATACATGCCGTATTTGAATATGAAGCAACGAATGGCAATTATTAACTATCAGACATTTTATAACTATCAATACACATTACTGGTGAATACAAACGAAAATGAACATAACGCGCTTCCAATATAATTTTGATTGCAAAAGTTTGAGAAATAGCTTGTGTTTATGCCAAAGAGGATTCGATACATAAATTTATGTAGACTGATAAATAGTAAAAATTCATCAATTAGGAGACAATGTCTCAACAAATATGTGTTCATCAATAACAACAACAACAACTATAACAATAATAACAACAACAACAACCAAGAAATTTTGGACACATCAATCAGCACAGTCTGATGACGAGGATGATGAAAAGGAGAAATGAAACGACTCCAGAAAGATTCCGAGCATCTTTCTATCCAATGAAATGTAATTTTTCTCTAGTTTGCGAAGGTTGAGGCATGCCTTTTCTCAGTCTACTCTTTATCATTTATTGCCTCGTCGGTAAGAGTAAATTTGGTGTACCTCCTCTCAATCTTTCCCTCTACTTAGGCCCAATGACCTCGATTGGATTGCGCTCACAGTGATATGGGGGAAGTCGCGCAACCTCGTGTCAGAACTCCCTGATTAGACAGTCTGCTTTGAAAGCTGTTTCTGGTTCTTTTTTTTTTTTTTTTACTAAGGAGTATAGAATATGTACTACTGTCTGATTGAAACCATGAAATCATGTCAGCTTTTAAATTTGCCAAAGTTGGAGCCTTAAAGTGACCATGGGCCAACGAATGGTAGCCTAGCAATACAATACAGTTGGGTGCTTCAATGGAGGGCAGCAAACGATATTTAGTCATCTTAAAACCCCTTTGCATTGACCCCTTGTTTCCAGAACCCATGGTCCTTTTTCTGCTTGAATAATCAGACGTCAAAATATTTTTATTCGGATGTATATTTACGCTCACCCATACATCTTTGGATGATATCCATATCAAAGTTGTCTATGATCCTTTTCCTGCCACGTCGTTCTACACTGGTGATCTCTCTGTCGTATATCAGTAACGATCTTCTCATGGTTGATTGTGTTGTGAAATTCCAAAACCATTGCCGTCCTCTTTAATGACTTATCGATAGATACAGAAAGACTTCTTTTCGCAGCTTTACGAGAGTAAAACCGATAGAGATTCCGTACCGTATCGTGTTGTTTAAGAGCCTAATATGTTTTAAAAAACCTTTAAAGACCCTGTGAAACGTTCATGCATAGACAAACATTTGTCAAAGTTATATTAACAGTGTTTGTTAATTTGACAATATTGAGTATACAATTACTATTTCAAATGATTTAAAGCAAGAGATTTCATATCAGTCTTTGGTAATTGCGACATGATGTAGATAATCTGCCATAAATAATAAATTCAAAATTTAATACAAACTACATAAGTGGTAAAGCGAATTGTTATTATCTAGTTGGAAAGAAATATGACGTGAACTCATAATCACTACGTCAGCACAAGATTTTTTGGAAATACAATGAATTCATTCATACTTTGTGGTGCGTAACTTGTTTTCATTTTTTACCTCTAATTTTATGTCCGCTGTTTTAAAGTAGTTTTTTATAGGTCTTAGAGAAGAAAACTTTTTTAATACGGTCCAAAATCAAGATTCAGTTAAGACAAATTGAGTTAGAGGTTGACACCAATTTTTACAACTTTTGATAGAGGGACAGCTGAGAAAAAAACAGAAAAACACGCGCCATTAATAAAAAAATCTGACTATAGTATTATATAATTCTATTGCTGCTTTCATCTGTAATTTTCGTCCTTACTTCTTATACATATACATATACATATACATATAATACTGCCATGAACCGTGCTGCCCTTCTGTGATTTAATAAAACAAAAAAAAAACACGTGTTAAAATATTGACCAGAAAACTAGTCCTTCAATTATCGATCGATTAAAATGACCCTCGTCTTCCATGAAGTCCCGAGTTTTAGGGTTGTTTTTGTTTGTTTTGTTTTGGTTTGTTTTTTGTTTTTTGTTTTTGTTTTTTTGTTTGTTTGTTTGTTTTTTTTTTTTTGGGGGGGGTGGGGTTTGTTGGGTTTTTTTGTATTTTTTAATTTGTTTTTTTTTTTTGGTTGTTTTTTTTTTTTGTTTTTCTTTTGTTTGTTTTTTTTTGGGTTTTTTTTTGGCAAATGAGGGTCATTTTAATCGATTGATTTTTGATTGAATGACAAGTTTTCTGGCCAATTTCTAAATACGTGGGTTTTTTCACCCTACAACAGCTCAGATCTTTCTAGTCTTAAATCAAATTCTCAGTAAGCATAAAACTCTGAAAAATACACCTTTTTTAATGGGCCAAGAAAAATTATTTTTCAATTATCTACCGAATAGATGACCTCCTAGATTTTCCATGATTTTCAAATCTAAGACTTATTTTTAAAAAAGTTGGGGCATCTTAATAGATCGATATTTGAAATTAATGTTTTTCAGGCTTAAATGTTAAGGAAGAAGAGTTTCAATGGAAATATTCAGAAAAAGTGTGGAGCGTTCACTTGTATCAATAATGAGAAAAATAGGGTTTGGAGAAGTACTACTACTACTACTACTACTACTACTACTACTACTACTACTACTACTACTACTACTACTACTACTAAAATTTATTTTTTTAAAATTGAGCTTTATATAGAGAAATATCCACTTAATGCGCTCAAATCGCTTTGCAAGGGGTCCCTGATCAACAGCAACATTTAACATGTAGGACGGGACATGACGCCTGTTAGGCGATATTACAATTTTTCGGACAAAGACAACGCTGTTAACGACCAGGTACTCATTTTACACCTGAGTACGGTGAGAGAATGTGAGTAAAGGGCCTTTTCCAAGGACTCAACTATGCGCCGAACGCGAGGCTCGATTCCCGGACCTTCCGATCCGAAAGCGAGTGTCATACCACTAGACCACATAGCCGCACTACTACTACTACTACTACTACTACTACTACTACTACTACTACTACTACTACTACTACTACTACTACTATTACTACTACGCTACTACCACAACAACTACTACGACTACTACTACTTTCTTTTGATGATCTTCGCCTTGTATTATGACGTAATATTAGGGAAATGCACTCAGGAATATGATTTTTATTACAACCTTACTTTGACATAATGCATTTTCGTTATGCACTCGGGGCCTTTAATGTAATGGGATGTCACAATCCACTTCCACAAGGATTGATCAATCAATGCAACAGTTTGCAGCACCTAGGAATTCTCATGGATACTCTATTTCCTGTCACTTGAATCACACGCTTCGAATGAGACGATGTAATGGTGGTATGATTTGTGTCATAGTCCTGGCTTCTATTTTGGGTGTTGCAAAGTCTAGTCTTTGTGAAAAGGCCCTTTACTCACACTTCCTCGCCATAGTCGGATTAAAATGAGTTCCTTCATGGCAACATCCTTGTTTCTTTTCTCTTTCTTTTTTGAGCACACTACTAGCACCGTAATTCTTGTATAGCAACACCGGGTTCAAGTATAACATATAGTGAAGCAGGGGCAATGACAATACAATAAAATATAATGAGTTACACATATCACAATAAGAGCTAAAATTTATGTGCATAATTTGTTTTAGTGATCAGAGAATAATGGTTGTGGACCTATATATACTTACTAACATATAATGCAGGCAGAGATTTTTCGACTTTCAGCGTTGTACCTAGTTTTATCTTGACATTTATATTTACGCAGTGTTTGTGGTTCACTCAAGTACATCAATGCCCATATTCATATATTGAGTAATATCTAGATACAGCTTACAAGGAAGAGGTCGCACCAAGCATCTGGTTTATTGGGCAAGACGCAGCCTGTAAGACTATGATTTATAATCTATTTCTGGCACCGACAAAGCTGTTACTGACCAGGTACTCATTTACACTAGAGCCCAGTGATAAAATGCGGATAAAGAGCTATTCCAAGGGCTTACCCTGATAATGAAATGGAAAGACAAAGTGTGTTGGTAACATATACGAACTTGGAAATTTTGTAATTATGCACGTTGTTATTACGAGGGTTTTGTGCATTGTGTATTCTTGTTTTATTATGTTCCATACAAACACAAAAATTGTTTATTCATTTAAATTTCCCTCCTCTTCCTCCTCCTCCTCCTCTTCCTCCTCTTCCTCTTCCTGGTCCTCCTCCTCCTCTTCCTGGATTTCCTCCTTCTCCCCTCCCACTCCTCCTCATTCTCCTCCTCCTCATTCTCCTCCTCCTCCTCCGCCTCCTCCCCCTCCTCCTTCTACTTATTCTTTTTGTTCTCCCTTTTCTTCCTCTTCTTCCTCTTGTCTCTTTTTCTCT
Organism: Berghia stephanieae; assembly: GCF_034508935.2. Lineage (NCBI taxonomy): Eukaryota > Metazoa > Mollusca > Gastropoda > Nudibranchia > Aeolidiidae > Berghia > Berghia stephanieae. The sequence continues at coordinate 88,680,511 of NC_088360.1, read as the reverse complement.
TCTCCTCCTACTCCTCCTCCTCCTCTTCCATCTCCTCCTCCTCCTCTTCCATCTCCTCCTCCTCCTCTTCCATCTCCTCCTCCTCCTCCTCCTCCTCCTCCTCCTCCTACTACTACTACTACTACTACTACTACTACTACTACTACTACTACTACTTATACTACTGATGCTGTTGCTACAACTATCGTTCCTACTCCTCCCACTACTACTACTACTACTACTACTACTACTACTACTACTACTACTACTACTACTACTACCACCACCACCACCATCACTGCTACTACGACAACTACACCATACTTTTTTCATTTGTTATGTCCAAGATTCATGGAAAATACATTTTCTTCCGCTAAATTCTTAATTTACTCGCCGTAACGTAAAATTATCATATTATGAAGGGATCTTTTAACGCAGACGGCATGTTCTAGAATTAAAAAGAACTGCTCTAATCCATCGCCCAATATAATTTTTAAAAACGACTTATATTTCGATACTTGTTCCTGATTTACAAATAATTGCCTTTTTGCCTGTCAAATATAACAGTGATATAACCTTAGGCGCCAAATTGTTATGAAGGATAAAACATTACCTCTGTACACCTCACGATGTTATTAAATTCTGGCGTTAAACATCTTATAAATATATATATTTAGGCCTATACTTTAACTCAATGAAAATGTTACCTTTTACTATAAAATTAAAATAAAACAATGTTTAGAAGCTTGTAATATAGCATACTTATAATTGAATGATGCTGATAATTAACCAATTTAATAAAAGCCAAGGGATTTAATAAACAATTTCACTGACTCCGCAATATGTTGTTCCTCTTCCACCAGGTGGTCGCCATTATCTCCATCCTATTCATCGTTCTCTCCACCATCGCCCTCACCCTCAATACCATCCCCGCCCTTCAAGATCGTGCCGACCCCTCCCTAAACCAAGACAACCCTGATTTGGCTGTTGTGGAAGCTGTGTGCATTGGGTGGTTCACCTTGGAGTATCTCGCCCGATTCTGGGCATCGCCCAACAAATGGAAATTTTTCAAAGGTCCCCTAAACGTCATAGACTTGCTCGCTATCATGCCTTATTTTATTTCTCTAGGTCTCACGGAGACGAATAAGAGCACAACGGAGCAGTTTCAGAATGTTCGGAGGGTTGTTCAGATTTTTAGAATTATGAGGATTTTGCGTATCCTCAAACTAGCTCGCCATTCTACTGGTCTTCAGTCTTTAGGTTACACTTTGCAGCGTTCTTACCAAGAACTTGGTATGCTTCTTATGTTTTTAGGTATTTTTATTCTTCTTTTCTCTTCTCTCGCCTACTTTGCTGAAAAGGATGAACCTGAAACAAAGTATAAAAGTATTCCTGAGACATTTTGGTGGGCTGCTATTACAATGACTACAGTAGGCTACGGTGATATATACCCAAAAACGTTATTAGGTAAAGCCGTGGGTACTGTTTGCTGTGTCTGTGGTGTTCTGGTTATTGCTCTCCCCATCCCAATTATCGTCAATAATTTTGCTGAGTTTTATAAAGATCAGATGCGACGAGAGAAAGCGTTCAAGAGACGTGAGGCTTTGGAAAAGGCTAAACGCACGGGAAGTATTGTCTCCTTCCATTCCATCAACCTCAGGGACGCGTTCGCCAGGAGTGTGGATTTGATGGAAGTGAACACTCCGTCCCATAAGGTAAATTTGGAAGGTGGTGATAGCTGTGGTGAAACGTGCAGTTTGGATAGTAAGCGGAGCCAGGTGGCCGCCTTGTGTTCTTCCAACGTTCCCGCCACGCCTGGTGACGAATCTCACCATGGAATATTGAGAGCGCCATTGCCTGCGGGCATTCGTGGCGTCAATGGAGAGATGCTACCCAATGTGAGTACGAACAACTTACTGGATGCTGATAACGACTCGTTGGACAGGATGACTTCTGCTGCCTCACAGCCATTAATGAAGTCTCAGGTAAGTTTGTTTTTTTGTTTTAGATTGTGATGGTGCCAGCGAGAACCCACTGGTATTTCAATACAATAAGATGATTGACATACGACTTTTCTCGTATGACATTCATATTACTATATAACTATATTTTGAGTCATTTTTCTATTTGTTTTGAAGAGTATAGTAGGTCATTGACTTGTTATTATATTATTGGACAACATTATAGATTCATCGAGCATATATTTAAAGGAAAGGGTGAGTTTTACAAGTGCGATCATTGCAACATTGGTAACCGCGGCTGTTATTATATTTAAAACACACCATTTTCTAAACCAGAGTTTAACTTTTTCTAAGAGAAGACAAAATATGGCTACAATCACGACAAAATCAACCGGGAACTGAGATAAAATCGTTAATAAAGAAGCTTAATGAGATGAGAGATGCCTTTCAAGGAACACACCCCTAGTTATGGTCGTATTAGTTTGATTGATAAATTAGAAGATTCCTCATACGATGACATGAGAGAAAATAGTTTGTGCCTATGTGATCTAGTGTTATGGCAATCGCTTCCGGACCTTGGAAGTCCAGGGTTTAATCCTTCTCTGAGCGGTGTAAAGTTGATAAGTTGAAAAAATGCTCTTTACTCACATTCCGTAAGCACGTTTAGAGGTTATTGTAGTATATAACTGCTCATGCTCAAAATAGATATGTATAAGGAAAATCTCATTCCGAAACCGGGAATGATAAAACACCTGCCACCCCCACTACTCCGCCCAATAAGTCAAATTGGTATGCTGTTTTGCAGGGGGCGAGATGGTCGAGTGGTTAAGGCATTGCGATGTAATCCGGGAGGTCCTGGGTTCGAGTTCCGCTTCAGCACTTTCCTTGGGCAAGATTATTAACCCTCAAGTTGCTCACTCCGGGTAAAAAGAGTGATCCCTGTTGACTTGAGGTGTTTGGTTGATGGATTATCTGTACTCCTTCATGGAAGGACGTAATGTTGAAATGATGTTTTGTAAGCGTCAAACGGACATATACAACTGATTTTTACCCTTTCGATAGGACGTTATTCTATCGTAAAGTACTGTCCACGAGATCTAATACCTAGGTACTCATCCCATTCAAGTGGACAGGACGTTCAAAATAAAAGCAACCTCGATGTAAACAGGAATAAATTCTGTCCCGTTTTCATGTGAGTTGAATACTTCTACGGATGAATCTGATTGAAATAAAATAGAATAAAAATGAAAATTTACTTTATTTATCACCGAGGTGAAATTTGTCTCTAGGGTATATTCCGTGCAGCGCCCAAAATTGAGCTAGGGCGAAGTGACTTGATCAAGGCCACGCAGCCCAGCGGCAAGTGATCGAACTGGGTACCATTAGGGTACGAAGCAAAGACCGTAACACTGAGTCACGCGGCTATGGATGAAGTTAATCGATATGAAATAGAATCATTTACTTTATTCATCACCACTGGAAAATTTGTCCTTATAGTCTATTCCAAAGGAAGAAGGAATATCCTAGGTGTCAGTCGCAATGTAGCGCTACAAAGTGAGCTAGGGGAAAGTGAATTGCACAAGGCCACGCAGAGCGGCGGATTTTCGAACTCGGTACCATTCGGGTACAAAGCAGAGACCATACCGCTGAGCCACGCTGTCCCTTAATCGACTGCTCTCTCGTGCTCTGAAAAAGACCCAACTTATTTTACAAATTTTGGCCTGAAATCTTGTCTTTAAAATATCGACCGATTAAAATGGTCGATATTTGAAAGACTATTTTTCTGGCCAAAATTTTTTAATGTTTTTTTTTTAGTATGGATGTAGGCTCTACTGTGTTGGTAATTAACTACTAACTATATATATTTTAACCAATGTGTAATAGCTATTTTGACAGTGATAGCACTGAATTGAGCAAAAAATGAATGCAACGGCTTCAAACACAATTTTATGCTCAACACATAAATTTTAAGCCTCAGTTCCTTTGTGAGACAAGGGATGAGATTTTGATAGATCCATATTAACTCACCAAGCAAGGGTAGGATTTATCTATAGCAGTCTTAAAGCAAATGCAGTACAGACCTTGAGAGATTTGGTGTCTCGTCTTGTAAGCATGTCAAGCGATCGTGGTCAGTGATTTGGCCCCATGACTATGATCGTAAAATTCGAGCCCCGGCTTTATGCCCTTGAGTAAGGCATTTAACACACATTAAATACTCAACGTATTTTATGGTGTCAAATATGTGCAGAGCAGAAAAGGGTGCCTAACCGTGCAAGTTGTACTGAGTGGATTGACCATTTGGTTTCTTATGGCTTGGGAATAATGAATGCGACGAAGTGTTTTAATGTATGAGGTAACCATGAAACTATGCTATATATATATATATATATATAGATTTAAAGTTCTAATAATCAGCATTATGCCGCTGTGAACTGAAAATGGACTTTAAAGTTTTTAAAATATTTTTTTTATACTTTATCATTTATATTGGACAATATCCGCTTAACGTGCTCAAAGGACTTATACGAGGGGTCCCTGGCTAACAACAACATTTAACATGTAAGACGAGACCTGACCCCTGTTTGGCAATATTGCAATACCGTTAACGGCCAGGTACTCATTTTACACCAGAGTACGCTGAGAGAATGTGAATAAAGAGCCTTTTCCGAAACAGTTTGCGATCCTTTTCCTCAAATAGCTATGATCTCCGGGTTAATAAAATTTTCAAAATTTAAATTATGATAAAATATAGAATATAAAGCTTGAAAGAAGTTTTATGTTTTAATGAGGAGAATGGCTGAACTGACAAAAAGTAACATTTCATATATAATTTTTAGCATCTCTACTACCACGACATAATATCGTTTTGAGGCAGGGGGGAGGGGAGAGAGATTTTGGCCAACTTCTCTTTACTAATGCAGGCAGATTGATTAAAATGTCTCATCGTGAACAATACTTTAATCAATCAAAACGTTTCTGGCCAAAGGTGTTTTGCCAGACCACACAACGTTACGAAGATGTCCCGATGTCAATTTATACAGAAAAAAACTACCCATATTAGCCCCTGGGGTTGGTTGCTATTATTGTTGTTGATGTTGTTGTTGTTGTTGTTGTTGTTGTTGATGATGATGATAATAATGATGATGATGACTATGATGGTGATTCAAAGGTTCTTATATCAGGGATATTTAAGGGAGGTAAGTAACAGTAAAACATTCTAATCACGCCCAATCGGACCTTGTTCGAATGTGCTTGGAGTCGTTCTAATTTGAGCACTCTGTCCATCCAGAAGTGATCGGGTGGCTTGATCTTTTTCATGTGGTGGGAAGCACTTTACAATAATAGGCTATTGAAAAAAATCCACTGTCCTAATAACGCTATCGGAAGGGGAATAATCTCCAACCCTACTGTCTCATGACTCTAAAGTACTTTTACAACTATCTTTATTTTTAATGCGCTTTGAGCATGTTTAGTGGATATTCATAATCAGCATTGCCTTTTTCACCCAGGGCCAGGGTATAGGCTACAGACAAACTGTTTCCACCCCTCTCTATCTTGAAATATCGTTTTTATATCATTCCATGTCTTATCACTTCTCTGTATTCCAGCTTTTTAACTCTGCTCCATGTTCCCCATGGCCTTTCCCTTGATCTTCCGCCCTAAGGGTTCCAGTCCAATACTTTCTTTGTTATAGTTGAGTCGTTTTTATAAGGGTGTGTCTAATCCACCTCCATCGTCTTCTTCCTATTTCCTCTCCCACTGGTTTCTGCTGCTGTGTTCTCTTATTTGGATATTGCCAGGTATAACTGCTCAAGTTTTTTGTTTGTTTGTTGTTGTTTTTTGTTTGTTTTATTTTTACTTTTTTTTTGTCTTTTGCTTTTTAAAAATTATTATTATTATTCTATTGTTGTTGTCATGCGTCTTTGATAAAGTTTTGATATTCTTTATAACATAATACTGCCACTGCATTGAATACATGGTTTCAAACAATTGCTAAAGATAAAACACTTTTTGAAAATTGAAATGAAGATGTCTTTTGCTCAGTTTAAAAGCGTCCAACGGTGTAAGAGTATTTCAATCCCGCGGATAATCGCACGATTTAAATTTTTTTTAAACAATCGATTATTTCTTTTATGATCAAAACGAATGAATCAATGTCGATCGATATGCTGTGAGAAATAAATGAATGGTTTCTTTTATGCTCAAAACGATGAGAGAGAGAGAGCGCCTATATGATTATCGATCACTTCATTGTTCTGTTTTCTTTATGCCAGGGAGGAGCTGTCAATGGATCTGAGGACAGGTCAAGCGGGGACAAGAGTTGTATCGAAATGCAGCAACTACCTCGACAAAGCAGCAATACGAGCAGTAGCGATACCTACAGCAGCTGCATGACCCATCCCCATGGCAGCCCGCGTGGGTCTGGTGTCCAGGGCGGAATTGGGTTAGGGGACAGGCTCAAGCAGAACCTATACGTCAACCCTCTAGACGATTCGAACGGCCTTGAACAGGAAGTTGTCCAGTCCCCGGGTGGTACATGTTATGATACGGTCTACAAAGAATCGCATCCAGACCCTCCTCCTCATCTACCACATCCACAACACCTGTTTCATCACCACCATCACCATAACCAATCCCATCGCCATCCTTCTCTCCTACTCCAGCAAAAGCAACGAGAAAACAATAGTTTTGGGCAGCATCAAGACCTGCCGCCTTTTAGCGGAAGCGTTCCCAGTAGCCCGAAAATCGAAAGTCCCAGTTCCAATCTCTCACCAGCCAATCAAATCGTCCAAAAACTGGATGACGGGTTTACCGCCACGTGGGAACGAGGCCAAAATCCCGTCTCTTCGTCCTCCAACCCTCAGCTTCCCTTCCACGCTGTAACGTCATCTCCGGGTCCTATTTGTGGCTTGAACCCTACACCTCAATCATCTAGCCCTGAACATTCTCCAGGAGATTCGATGAGTCTTCTCGGGCCCGACAGGGACTCTGCAGTATCAAGAAAGTCTAGCTTTAAGCGTTACAAATCCTTATCCGTAGAGAAGCATCCTCGCATCTCCAGTATTAAAGATCGTAGTTACTCCTCCACGGATAGTCTCCACATCAACTCCAGTGGGAAACGAAGGCTCAAGTTCCGGAAAGCAGCGTCCTTGGCCAGTCGCCTCCAATCCAGTCCATCGACAGGTCGTAAACTCGCCAATTATCACCTTATATCTAATTCAAAACCAGGTGAGTTGAAATTGCAATGCTCAGTTAAGAAAAGCTATACTATTTTTTCTAGATATTTTATCTTTACGCGAGCTACGAGAGCAATCGTATTTATAATGCATTATTTTTGTCACACATTTTCAAACGATTACTTATTTATTCATTAGTAATTATGATTATGCAATACTGCTATACTGCCAGATTGATATTTTGTTTGGTGCTATGTTCACTGGAAAGCATTTCAATGGTTTACCATTATCTTACCATATTATTACACATGTAGTGTTTTTGTTTCGTTGAATATTTAATTTACCTGATGTCTTGTCCGATTCCACAAATTATGTTTCTTTATGTTATCTTGTATTTGTCAATTTTGCATGTCTGTTTTTTACCTTTATGAGTATTTTTATCACTTTTTTATTTACTAATTTAATCATTTTTTTCATGACCTCGCATACTTCCATTTTGTATTTCTTAAAATTATAGAAAAAATCCCACGAATAAGGCATGACAAATACGATAACAATTATAACTATATATTTCAGTTGCGAAAACGCAATTTTCGATATTTTTTTTTTCGTCGAAAGAGAGAATTCAAATACGCAAACCCAATCAATAGTTTTAAGATTAATAATACAAGACATTAATTTTCTTGCACTTAATTAAGACATAGCCTTCAGCCAATATTATGCTTAAAGTTGATAGCAGTTAACACCTTGTCGACGAAAACAATGTACAGGAAAGAAAGGAATGCGTTGATTACTTCGCTCTTGCCGGTTCACCAAACTTTCAAATTAATAATAAATATTCCACATTCTGTCATCAAAATGACAATGGAACAATCAAGCACAAACATCACTAAATATATATAGTCACATTAGGTTTATAAGCCTAGTAATCAACGTTAAATACAATATTATGTGCTGTCATTGATTAAATCATGTTAATGCGTAGGGCGTTTTTCGTATATAGTAGATATATGTCAAAGCCTCGAATGGTCCATTTCGGATTTTAAAAAAGAAACACTTTTTAAAAAATATTTTGCAAAAAAAAAACAAAAAAAAAAACAACTTTTAGTTAAAGTCAGGTTTGAGACATATTGACAAGGTCAGATTTATTTTACTTAATCTATCGATATGTAAAGTAAAAGTTGTCTTGTCAAAATGAAAAAAAAGTGTTTTGTCAGACAAAGGCTGAAAGGCCTGCTGTCATTTACATCAAATTAAAGTAAAGACGAATCCAGAATGGATGTTCCTTAAATCGTTTTTTTTTAAATATGTTTTCTTCACATTTGTGTGATTTTAAGTTTTGGTTTAGATTTTCCCGGACGCTCTTATTTTCCACACAATATCTAAAAGTTCAAATGCCAGATTATTTCTTTGCACTTTGTCTATAAATATGTGTTTTAAGAGCCTTAAAAAAGATTCGATTAATGCAATTTTCTACAGCATTCTTTATTTTTTACTTGTTTGCTTACTGATCGTTCTTCCATATTTCAACGACCCTTTTTTTTAAAAATGTGTACGAGTATTTGTTTGGTTGTTACACACGATGTCACGTTTTGTTTCGTTTCTAATTGAGTGTTTGATTGTCTGAAACTATGTCTGTCTGTATCACATAATATATTATTTGTCCCGATTTCAATGGGACCATTTGACTTGCTATTTTTAATCAGTTTTTACGGCGACTGCAACACATTTGGGTCATAATCATTCGCTTCGACTTATTTATGAAGTCTAATCAGTTTTCGAACAACAGAGGTTTCGTAAAGATAAAGTACGTGAAATGGTTCTAGTTTTGTCCAATCAATCGTAATAATCTGACAGATTGGCGTGTTTTGAGATAAGTATGAGTTATTGACTGTCAAATTACAAGTATCCTATGCACAACAGTAGGACTGTTTCATGTTGGCAGAAAATTAATTTTATTAAATTGTGTAATGGATCAAATTGATTTAGGCTAATGGATTGTCTGTTTGTTTTGTTGTTTGTTGTTTTTTTTTTGTTGGTTTTTTTAGGGGGGGGGGTTAAATGTTTGATTTAATATGATGACAGGGATGTCATACACACATACACACACAAACACAAACACACATAAACAAACGCACAAACATATACACTCACAAGCATACTTACAGAGAGGTATATAAATAGATAGATAGATAGATAGATAGATAGATAGATAGATAGATAGATAGTGATAGACACACACACACACACACACATATATATACAGAGAGAGAGAGAGAGAGAGAGAGAGAGAGAGAGAGAGATTAAAGTATATTTTTTAAAGTATAATTGTCCCTGACCAAAATTAGTTTTGTGAGTCCGATCCAGTCATTCTGTGGCGAAGCTGATGCATATACGATTCTTTTAACAACACTTTTAACATTGTAGATATCATAAACATTTTATAAGCATGACGATGAATTCTGGGTCACAATCCAATCTTTTATTTAAACTTCAAATCCAACTAAGGTCGGCCTGTAGGAAAATGTTTGTCACTAAAGTTGTACCAAAGAATTGAACTGTCAACCCCTGATTAAATCGATATCATAAAAAAAAATCCATTTTATCTAAAAATGGACGCAGTATTTTTTTTTTTAAGCTTTTAGATTAAATCAATAAGAGAAGAAAAATATTGAAAGCCGGCGCATTCTATTTATTGCTTACACTGAATAGAAAGTTAATTAATTGTAAATCTTCCATTTATCACATTATTGATTCTTTCTGTGTCAATAAGTTTAAATTTTTTACATATAAGTTGGGTAGTGATGGAGTGTCTTTAGTACACAGAGGTTGCCAAGGGGTTAGGTAGTAAAAACATCAATACTATCTATAAAAGTCGGGTTCAAAGTAATGTCTGTTTAACCTGGCCAGATCTGCCTACTTTGACAAAAAATTACGAAATTTTAATTTCAGAACTTCATGAGCACCTCTAAGTCATGAAAACTTATTGAAAGTGAAAGTCGACGCCAGACCGCATAATTATAAGGATTTTGAAGCGTTTATTGATCCTTGTGAGGGGTAAATTGTTGATTTTTAAAGTTAACTACAGCGACTACAATTTATTATCACCTACAAAATACAATTTTTAAAATTAGGCAAATCTGAGTTAACCCCCTCCCCCATCAGCCGATGTGCTGAATGGCGTAAAAAACAACTGGGTATTAGCAACGTGTTATTGTCACGTATCCAGTTAAGACTATTCAACACAGAATAAGAAGTATTCTTGTTTTGATTTTTGTTTTGTTTTTTGTTTTAAATTTTACGACGTTCGACATACTTATTTGATGGGCACGACGAGTGAGTTGATCAACTGTATCTTTTTATCAAATTTCGATCCACTGTCTGAGCGAATCGATAATGTATTGCTAAGGTGCTCTTCTTTGGATCGGAAGATCGTGGATCGAATCCCTATGGAGACCCTTTTTTGGTGAATTCTGAGTTATATACCATTCATAGATCTATCATAGTCCTTCAGCAGACAGACTTAAAAACAAAGTCATTAAATCGCAACAAAATCACGCAAAACATCTTGTCACGTATCAAAATAATTTTCTTTCCCTTTATTGAGCCACCGCTAGCGTCCAAAGTAATTAATAACTCTAAACCGTGCATTACATAACTGTTGTTATGGTTGCCGTGGCCA
>NC_088360.1:88639712-88657212 GCF_034508935.2 Berghia stephanieae | reverse complement strand
CTTTATGTTGATTGTCGTTTTTCTATTTTAGTTGTAGTATAAGAGAACATATAGGTTTTAGTTATTTGTTTTGTTTTGGTTTTTTATTGGTTTTTATTTTGCGCTATTTTCGACAATTATTATTACCAGTTTATATGTTAATTCAAAAGATTTCTGCAGCCATGAACATTTTAACATTGAACGAATTCAAATATAATGGTAATAGGTTGAGATATAAATGTTTTAGGTCAGATGATTATATCAGTAGTTTTAGGGGAAATGTCAGAATAGGCACGAGGAATGTTTGCGATCACAACACTTTTGCTACACCCCTGCGTCCGTATGCCACGAAAGCTCAGAGGTGGTGAAAGAGGCGTTGTTACAAGTCAAGTTACCAGCATAGGTCCCTTGTGTCGTTATGTTTTTTTCTTATCTTGCGCCTTTGTCCACAAAGCATCCAATGAGTTATCCTGTGAAAAGCGTTCCAAGCAATGATTACCGTCCATTTAACGCTAGGGAAATTCGAGATAAACTTTAGCTTCATGTGTCTTACTGCAATATGGGACATTCTTTTTTTTTACTTATGGCAATGATAATTGTGGTAGATTTATATAGGGATGTACGCCTAAGCCTCATTTAAACAATTTTGTAATAGTTTTGGACATTGGTATAGATGCTTGGATGAGTAATCAGTGCTGATGTTAAATGAATATCGGTCTTTGTCTGTCTCAGGTCTACTACCCTACTCTGGAAAAGCACGCATGTATTGGAAGTTTGGCCAGAAAACTCGTACTTCAAATATCAAACTTATAAAACTACCATTATCTTGGCAACAGAACAAAATACAACAAAAACCTATCAAACCGCGAAGTCTGAGGTCTGAGAGTTTTTTCAGAGTACGGCAGTGTACAGACTGAAGAATCGGTCAAACAATATGGATTCCAACTATTTCTCTTTGTCGCTGAGCAAGAGAAAATATTCAAATCAAATTCAACTGATAAGAGAAACGATTTTTATTACCGTGCAGTTTAAACTGTGTGACATAATTTTGATTGTCGAAATAGTTTGAAAACTCAATCGCATTGTTTGAATTGTATCGGCTTTTAGTCAAAAAGCTAAAATCAACACGCTTTCGATGTCTTTGGCAATTGCGCAATGTGATTAGAGTTATATTGAAGGTTCATCTCTAGATTTATTTTTTTTTAAGTTGTGTTCAAAAGACTGTTGGTGTTCAGATATTTCAGTGGCATTATAGTGCTGTTGCATGTCATCTTTACGATCAGAGATTGGCTGTTCTATTTGGGTTTTTTATGTTGTTGTTGTTGTTTGTTTTTTGTCTTTTTTGTATTGTTTTTTTTTTTTTGCTTTGTTTTTTTGTTTTGTTTTTTTTTTGCTTTGTTGTTGTTATTGTTTTGGGGTTTTTTTTTTTTTTTGGGGGGGGGGAGTTTTGTGTGTTTTTTTTTGTGTTTTTTTGTTTTTGTTTGTTTTATTTTGTTTTGTCTTGTTTTATTTTGGGTTTTTTGTACAGATTATTGTCAATATTTAGTTGCGCCAACCCAGTTTTGTGTTGTTTACTAGTGTTGTTGTTGATCTATGTTTGTTTCATTAAAAATTTTGTTTGAGCTTTTCTGCTTTTTCTATTGTTGTGGTGATTTTTTTTATTTTATTTCTTTTAGATTTTGATTTTAAGTTGCAATTTGGTTATTCGTTTTTGTTGTTATTATTTTTTTTTTGTTTAGAGTAAATTTTGGTTTAGTTACATGAATTATTATGTTATCCTTCTCAAGGTCTTCTTGGTTTTAAGTTTTATTTTAAATGATTATATTTCACATTTGCTTTGGGATTATTTGCCAATGTTTGTTATATTTTTTTAATTTTGATTCGCTTTGTCATTAATGTTATTTTGTATCTATCAGATTTTTCTTACCGATATAAACCGGGCGTATCATTTCATGGAAATATATAAGAAGTTAGGAAATGCGTAAGCAGGAATTTTTGATTGGTCAGTGATCCCTATTTTCGGCCTATAGCCTATAGAGAAAGCGACCATGACATATTAACTCGAAAGAATAAATTGAGTGCGCTATCTTAAGTTTTATATCTTGACCACAACCTCTCGTTAAATGTCGAAAACATATCACCTAGCTCTCGTAGAATGTCCAAAATGCATCACTAGATCCTTTCTATTATACTAGAAAGTAGGTCAAGAGAGAGTCATTTTTAAAGTAGGGCCAAATTAAAAATCAACTCGGTGGTCAAGTCCGAATAAAATTTCAATCTAATACAAATCGCAATACCTTTTTTAGTGTAGAATGGATATGCTTTTTTTTTAATTAAGGGTTTAATTCAGGCATCAATTTAGGAATAATTTGACATAGATTGAGCCTAGAGCGTTGGTTGTCTTAATTTTAGTTCCATCGTGTCCTGAAGGATAGAAAAACAGCTAAAGCCAAGTATTACTTTTAGTTTTTACAAAAACTCACTACGTTATATATTAAACCGAACATGTAGATAACTATGTGTCGCTCAAATAAATATTTTTAACATTAATTCTTGACATTGCTCACATAGCAGGACACTTGACTTAATGTTTAAAAACATAATGCATCATCTGTCAACAGAAGGATATTGGGTACTCTCAACTGTGTTTTAAAAATGTAGTCATTGAAATAGTCTGTGTTAAATCGATGTTAGTTCTGTGTTGTTCTAATGGATTATTGAAGAAAATGTGTAGTTGATATAAATAATCTGAAAGGAAAAGCAACTCTCATAACAAAACTGTAATTATTATGCGAATTAAAATTGTAATTTTTTATGTTCAACGAATTCAGTCTAAAACATGGCTTACAAATTTGAATCATGAAGTTATATAGCTTAATGAATACGTCTCTCTCTCTCTCTCTCTCTCTCTCTCTCTCTCTCTCTCTCTCTCTCTCTCTATCTATCTATCTATCTTCTCTCTCTCTCTCTCTTTTTTTTTCCTCTCTCTCTCTCTCTCTCTCTCTGTCTCTCCCTCTCTCTCTCTCTTATTCCCTCTCTCTCTCTCTCTCTCTCTCTCTCTTTCTCTCTCTCTCTCTCTCTCTCTTTCTTTCTTTCTTTCTTCGTATATTTCTCTGTCTCCCTTTATATATTTTGTGCTATACAGCTCTATAAGGAAAGTTATGATATTTGAATAAAGTTTATCAGCGTATATCCACAAATCGAAGTGTCCATAAGCTAAGAGCTTGTGATGAAGTGATTTTTGACAAAAGATTCAAATAACGATTTAGAAATTGCAGATACGCTGGAATTAAATTGTGATTTAATATAAATATCATGATTTTAAAAACAGTTGTAAAAATATAAGGCTATATTTGGGATATAACGCTTTCCAACCGATGTGCTGAATTAAAACAATATTATTTGTTTCAATAAATTTTATCAAAATGAAATAAGTATATAATCAACTATATATAAAATTATTCTTTTTTATCAGAGACCATTGACATAACATATCTAAAAAGAGATAAATGAAACATTCTAATTGAAGAAGCAAATTTTAAAATGAGTGCCATGTCGTATGGCTGTATTATAAGGTCCAACATATTAATTTTCCTCTTCCATTTTTTTTTCTTTACTTTGATTTCGCTTTTCCCTTTTTATTTCAAAATTTTTTCCAGGTTTTAATCTTTTTCCTATCACGTATTTCTTTCCATTTCTTTCAACATTTTAGAATTTCCCTGTATTTTCCCCTATAAATCCAATCAGCTTCCGTTCGGGCACCATACTGTAACATCACTTGGCCTTATCTGCTTTTGTGCTTGGTCACACCAGTTCAACGCCCCTCCTCCCTCCCTAGTCAAATCTGTGACGTCATGGCTTTTTGTGCTATTTCCGTTCAATAAGTAACATAGATAAACAATTCTCCGAAAAACGAAATTATTATTGTTTCAATATTATTCTAGTTAACTCTTTAGCGTCATGCCTGATATAGCCTTGACGTCATAAAACCATATTATATATTATATTATTTGTCAGTTCATTATGTCATATGCTTCTACTAGTGCAAGCGTAACAAAAATGGCTACGAATGTATTTCACACACCAGTTTGGGCATCATCATTTTTTATGCCACTCCGTTAAGATTTGTAATTAACACAAAACATTGATATCCTTGGAAGAAGCATTCTTGTGAAATATTTCTAATGGTTTAAAAACATCTTTGATGCATTGGCCATCACTATGCAACAACTTTACTGTTACCTCTTTACATTCGTTTATAAATAAAATGCAAAACAAATAGATAGATAGCACCGACGACGCAAGTTTATTTGTAAACAACAGCAATGATGCTATTTACAACCAAGATAGACTGGTGTGTGAAAGGTTTCAAAGTCACTAACCTTGATTGGCTTGTGTATGCCAAAATACCTAACCACATGAAGGTAGATTAATGTGAATTAAAAGTGTGGATAATAAACCACATATTATTATTATTATTATTGTTATTATTAATTATTATTATTATTATTATTATTATTATTATTATTATTATTATTATATTATTATTATTATTATTATTATTATTATTATTATTATTATATATTTTGTTATGAAGGTTACGTAATGTGTTATTTTGATGAATTGGTCGCACAACTTTCCTGTTAAGTATTCTTCAAGTATCACTCATCACGCTTTTATTATTCTTTCTTGTAAGCATTATTTACATTGTCGCATTGACGAGGATCATTGTAAATACACTTTGGAATTCTATTGATTTCACTCCGCAATACCCTGAATTTCTCTTAATCACTGTTAAATTATCCTGTCCCCAAGTCAATATATAATAGTGGTGTTGGTTAAATTGACACGGATAACCTTATTAAGTGTAATAATGAATGTATTATTGCTTGAAGCTCGAAGAAATAAATAACAATAGAAAACAAAATGGAAGATTCAACAAAGACGGATAATGTGGACGTTTCGGGTTTCCTCTTTATCAATAAAACATGATGAATGAAACACTAAGGACGAATGAGAGCTGGTGGGGGTCCTGACCGCCCATAGTGGGCTGGGGGGGGGGGGGGCACTTACTGTGTCTTCTATCCCCCTATATTTGTTTTCCAACGTACTTTCTGTCTTTGTCTTGGAACCAGATTACTTAGTTTTTTCATGGCCCTTACCAGATACCCAAGCTGGGAGGGTGACAGTCGAATCTGTAGTTAACGTTTTGGGAGATGATATTTTTTGTCTTGTAAATCATACCTTTTTATGCACTGTATAACTTTTGTTTTACATAGATATGATTTGTAAACATTTGAGTGTGTTCCTCTTAGTGGGGACATGTGCTTGTGTCAGGATGAGACATTTAGGTGACCTCAAACTCAGTTCACTGATGGTAGGATACTCTTGGAATCATTTGTTCCCTAGTTGAACCAATTCCCCTTTGTTGTACTTTTTCATGGGTGGTTTAATTATAAGTCTAGAACTTTTTACAATCCCATCTTCTTCCTTTTACTGGCGCTGATATGACATAAATGTGTCGCAAGCGCCGTAAAACCCTTAAAAACAAAAGACAACAAACGAACGAATGAGAAACGTGAGAATGCCGTAGTAGAGGTGAATGTTATTTATTCGTCGGGTTTTGTTGATAAAGGGGAAACTTGAAACGTCCACTTTATCTGTCTTTTTTTACTAAATTGAATCTTCCATTTCATTTTATATTGTTATTCATGTGAAATATAAAAGTAATACAAAAAGAAATATTATCAAAAAAGGAGGAAAAGATATCCCATCGTTTATTAAAACTGTCTAAAGTTGCCATTTAAGACCCACTTAACACGGTATTATTTTGGGACTAGGTACACATTAACGGGTCCGATAACCGATCGATATTATGGTCTTGATTTTACATTTTTTGTCATGGGCAATATTGAATACTAAGCACCTTGAATAATGCACAATATTTCATATTATGCGTTGTTTTGAAAGTATTTCCCTTACAACAATGAGCCCGTAAAAGTTTGAGTTGTCAAACCTGCAGAAAAGTAAACGCGGTGTCAGGGAAGGAGGGGGGGGGGGGGGGTATTTTGATACTGATCACTGGGCTGATACATTTTTGAATAAAGGACCCGAGTATAAAACGAATGCTTTAATAAAGGGAATGGCTAAAATTTTCAAGTAGATCATTTCAACTTTAAATTCACTTTTCTATATCGGGTTTACCTCAACATTAACCAGTTAACTGCCGTAATCTGGAAAAACACATATTTGAAAATTTGTCCAGAAAACTCGTCCTTCACATATCGATCGTTTTAAATGACACGCATCTTGGCAAAAGCTCTCAGAGAGTAAGAGTTTGAAAGCTTTTGCCAAGATAGTGGTCATTTAAATCAATCGATGTTTGAAGGACGAGTTTTCTGGCCAAATATTTAAAAACGTGTTTTTCCAGAGTACGGTAGTAAAGGGTTAAACCGAACTAAGTCGGTATGTCACTTTTTTCGTTAATAATATCACGAATTTTGTAGTTTTCTTTCCCTATTATTTACAACCTTTCAGTTAACCATCAACATTTTGTCACGTTTTAATCACACTCATAGATTTATATCCCATCTGTTTTACTGAATCTTTATAGTAATAACTGCCCCAGTTTTTATAGCCTATAATTTTACTAAATCACTTCAGTTTACTGTTTTACATGTTTGCAACATGAAATTATACAACAACAAAAAAAAAAGAAAGATAAACAATTCCCATTGACATTCCTTTTCAACTTCTCTTTCTTCAATACCCACACCAGCCCTAGATAGTGAGGCCCCTGACTACAATTCATCTATAGCACCTGACAACAAACTCTCCCTAGTCCAAAGATCCAGTCCATCCCTTCTAGATCCTTCCTTCATGTTTCTCAAGGCTTACCACGTCTCCGACAATAATTACCCTGGACAACAGCAAGCGTGCTGTGACAAAGAGGCCAATCTTCTCCTTTCTCCAGTATCTTCAACCACTTCCAACACCACAGATTCTTCCTTTCCACTTTCGGCAGGACAGCGACGTGCCCACTGGCGATATTTCAACGCCAATTCCCATCCTCAGTCCAACTGCGATAACAATATGTCCCAGTGTGATTATGGCCTACGGAGTCCTTTATACCGCCACAGTTCTTATCCTCTATCCCGACACCAGATGATGACCTGCGTCAGTATTGATTCGCCAGAAGACAACGACAATATCCTCACTCCACCTCCCAACAGTAACAATAACAACAGCAGCGGCTGCAGGCATAACAATGGTAATAGCAATAGCAGTAGTGGTAATAGTAGTAATAATAATAATAACAACAATAATAACAACAACGGCCACGGTCAAAACCGAAGGCCATCTCGTCGTCGGCTAAGACGTTTTTCTCCAGGTGTGATTATACATTCAGAAGGGGAGGAGGAAGAAGACGAAGATGAAGAGGATGAGGATGAAGACGCCGACGATGACGATGCTGAAGTTGAAAACATGGCCAACCATATGACGTGGCCGTCCAAAGTTGTAAGTCCCAACCTGGCAGAAGCTGTACTCAGCCCAAACAGTCAGGAGGGAGAAAGTATGCACGGCTCAACCTCAGGTCTTTCATCCTCCCCCTCTTCGGAGTCCATGTCCGATCCTCATTTGCTCAAATCATCGCCCTCCTCTGACGTCATCCCGAAACCGCCGTTGACTTCTCAACTCAGCGAAGACGTGACGTCACAGTCTCACAGCCTCTACGAGACTGCAGAATCGTTACCTGAAGATAGCGACAGCGGGCTGGAGCCCGTTATGGGTGACGCCTTTACAGAAAGTTCTTCCAGCGGAGACACTAAGCCCAGTCTGCCGTCTCAGCAACCTCAAGCTCGGAGTCAACAACCTCAACAACATCAGCAGCAACACCAGCAGCAACAACTTCTTGCATTGGGTTCTTTGAGCCCCCCGCAGACCAGTTCATCGTTTCCGTCATCAGAGAAGCTCTTGGAAGGCAATTCTAAAACGGCGTCATCTGATGGTACTAGTGGATGAACAGAATATAATACTATTGTAAGTATGTAAAAAGTACTTGTGAAAACGCGTCTACGAACTGAATTTATTATATTCAAAAGCTCTTATTTCTGACTTAATTCATGGAATGTTATTAAACAACTGCATATTATTATTAAGTTTCTGAAATATATTTTAATTATTTGATGGAGGTAAATAAAGTGATGCCTTCATTATTTTAACTAAGAAGAGAGGGTTGAATCTGTGTACTTCATGTTCTTCATAATTTATTCATATCTATCCGCATTCGATTGAAAATTCTCTCTCTCTCTCTCTCTCTCTCTCTCTCTCTCTCTCTCTCTCTCTCTCTCTCTCTACTTTAATTTTACATTTACCAGCACAAAAGAGTTATCTATATTTCCCTCTACACAGAATTAAAATTGCAGTATGACGTCATTGAATATTGCTGATTTTCCTTTGGTGTGTCACAGATTATCTTTTTAAGGTGGTTATAAAGTTGTATGGCCACGAGAGCGTGTCTAGCCTTTCAAATGATCTTTATTACCTCAGTCTTCTTTGTATTTATTTAGAGACCCGTCTTCTCTGCTTCTAGGGAAACACGACCTATATGGCTTGGATATCTCCATGTCGATGTGATGGGAGGCTCACATCATATGCAGGGTCTGAATGTCCTATATATTCCAGTCCTTGAGTCTTCGGTAAATTGTTTCATGATCCAATGGATAGCCTTTAAAAATATGAAGGATTTTATTGGGCAGTCTTTAACTCCAGTATCGGCCTCGCTCTGTAAGTTTCCGATTCTGGATAACTTGGCCCGTATAACCATCGTAGATTTGTTTTCTGATTGAAACTAGTTTCGATGGTATTCCATAGTGTTGCATTACTTTCCATATGACCTCCCTGTCTATACTATCAAAAGCCTTGTCTAAAACCACACTAATTTAATTTACAGTCTGATGTTATTTCAAGAGGATGAAATAAATATTTTTAATTTTCATATTCCAAGGGGCTCAGTTTGGACATGAGCTGATAACTGGCTGCCAAACAAAACCATTACAAATCGTGAAATTTTACAAGTTCCCTACATGGCTATTCATTTTTGTGTATTTTCATCTACTTTTCAGATGCAAAGTAAAAGTCTGCAAAGAGTGGATTGTGCGTTTTTGATTTGGAGAGCGAGAATCTGTGCTGATGATGTCGTTTTGACCTGACCGAAGATCGTGTGCGTGTGTTCCTGATCCTTGCCCTGCAGCGGCATTATGTCTGGGAATATTTTAATCAAAACTGTGCTACCCTTGCCCTACTGTTCTA
This sequence comes from Berghia stephanieae, assembly GCF_034508935.2. NCBI lineage: Eukaryota > Metazoa > Mollusca > Gastropoda > Nudibranchia > Aeolidiidae > Berghia > Berghia stephanieae. The sequence goes on along the minus strand of NC_088360.1, from coordinate 88,647,921 downwards.
GTCATAATCTTTTCTCTTATTTTCTGTCGATTGAAAAGGCTTTAGTTGCAATAATATCCTCTCAAAGTCACTTCCTCTTTTAGTGTAATGTGGGTCAATTGGTAGAAAGCGTAGTAGATACATCGAAATAACGGAAGTTTAATCAGAGAGCCAATACAGTACTTTATAGACTCTTTGGTTTCAGTAGAAAACAAACAAAACATGACTGAACCCTTGAAATCTTCAAGCTTCATACGCCAGAACGGATGGCACATGAAAAATAGAAAGGATATTATAAAGCGTCAACTTTCTGATCAATTGCAAAGGAGAGATGATTGACTATGTGAAAAGGCTCAAAATTGCATGATGTGACCTTTAATGATATTTGCAGTTACTGCCTTTTCCTTGAGACAGATGAAGAGAAATATTTGTCTGGATAATGAGAATAATCAATTATTTATTCCACCGTCTGACTCCCTTTGTTTTCCCTATTGTCCTTGCGAGTTGTTCTGATTAATTTACACCAATTTGTGTTAATGTCGTCACATGTCATACCTTTATTTACATACTCCATGAGTTTGGTGATGAAAATACGTAATCAAAAGAATTTTGTGTTGGTGTTATAACCCAAAAAAAAAATATGGCCGAAGGAATTACGCACTGACTGTAGTCAATTCTGTCGTAGTCTGAAAAACAAACAAACCGGTTTTTTATGACCTTCACCTTTCAAAAACTATCAAACCTGCGATTTATTGAAGTCTCTTTTACTACCACTTCAATAAAGTCGCTTGTTTGAGAATTTGGACAAGATTAGGGTCATTTTAATCAATCTATATTTGAAGGACTGGTTTTCTGGCCAAAATATTAGAAGCCTGCTTTGTTTGGGGTTTTTTTAGAGTAAGACAGAATGCACAAGGATTTTTCTATACCTATAAGTTATGCCAAGGAATTCGGGTCAATTCTCTATTTTAAGACATAAACACGTATTATCACATCAGCTTTCTTTAACTGGTTCGTCAATAAAAGAAAAAGAGGGTAAGAAGAAGTAAGGATTTCTCTTTTTCCAGGCTCAGACTTTTCATCTATCTCAGTTGTAGACTTATTTGACGTGCATTGAATTTTAAAAAATAGAATCACCAACGGTCGCTTTCGAGCTGTTGTTGAAAAATAAGGCAACCGTTTAATTACGTTATCCTTTACAAAACCTCAATAAAAAGTATAACTTGAAAATAATTTCGTTTAATTTCATTTTTGTTTTGTTATGAAGTATTTTTATTTGTTTAATTTTGTGTATGATACAGGAGTAACAAAACCTTCACATTACTAAAATCGCCAATATTCAGCCGCACCACTAAACATGTAGTAAACGACATTAAATTTATAACTGTAAGGATGAAACCCGTGTATTGTAAGAATATAGAGCCTTTTCCTTATATTCACCTTTACACCGTCATCGGCGGGTTTTGAACCTTTGATCATCATGTCACAATCGGAGTGCCTACACAAAGCTGTAATATGTTCTGATATATTCATTAATATCAAAATCTAGCATGGCATTTACCTGATTGATAAAATAAGGAAGGGGGGGGGGAGGGGGAGCTGAGTAAGACAACAAAACCAAAATATGAACATGAGGGTGGGGGTTGGGGGGGGGGGGGGGGGAGACAATGCACAATATACCCTTGGTGCCTAAAATTCTAATTCTCCTCGGATCACTTTCTTTCATAAGCAAAATTGAAACTTCTCTTTCGATGATTTTTAAGGTTTTGTGAATGTGCTATTAACTTCTTTCATACGTACCTAAATTTAGCACATTAGGAATGTTTAATACAAAAATAGATTACTCATTGGACACACTAAGTAGACCTGTGGTATTTACTTCAAGATATCACATAGAGGGCGTATACCAAATTCACTTCCAACAACATTGAATCAAGATCTCAAAAACATTCAAATATATTTAGAAACAACAACTGAAAAACTGATTTTCAACAACACAAGAAAACATCCAATTGCCTCACCACCTTAACACACATGATGACATTCAAAAGCTAACAACACTTGCACTGGGCAGACTTATGAAAACAAATCACCATAAAAACGTCTCTACTTTATGGACTTCAAATTGCAAACAGTGTATATTCTATTGAAACGAGAGATTTGGAAAATGCAATGTAGGTATCTAAATGTTATCTCTAGTTTTATTTATTTTTTTTGTTTGTTTGTTTGTTTGTTTATTGTTTTGATTGTTTGTTATTTTTTTGTTTGTTTATTTTTTTTAATGCACCCATTTCATTCCAGGTTGGGTTTTTCTTCGTTTATGAAAGCATCGTAATCAACCAAATAAATGCAATTCTTACAGAGCTACACCATACAACGCATCGCTGCATTTTCAATTTTGTCCAAGAAATGTTAGATATTCCCTCTGACTTAATCAAAACCAAAATAACCATTATTTATTCAAATTAAAGCAAAATGTTCATTTCACATCAAAGCAACATCAATGAAATACCTTACATTCTAAACAAACAAATAATTCTTACAATATTGTATTTTATTTTGTTTTTATTGCGGGGGGGGGGGGGGGGGGCGGGGCTGGTTGAGATTTTTTTTTTGTTTTGTATGTATGCTTGTTTTTTTATAAGTAAAATCGCAACCTTCAGTTTTCCGTATAATAGTTGATGTGAGACCAACTTGAGGAATTGATCACTCCAGTCCGAAGTGTACTCTCCCTACGAGCCACGATGTAGATTCCCAAGAAAAAAAATAGAAGTGGTAAACACCAACACAATGTGTACATATGTCTGATGGATAGGCAAATTGGAATAAGCTGGCGTATTCTTATTGTTGAAATGGTGAATATTTTGATTTGTTTTGAGAGTTATTTTTCCCCACGGCAGAAATGAGATTACAACAATTTGGTTAATTCACATCATTCGTTCATGAGTGGAGGCAAATATATTACTAGTATTATAAAGTGACTAGTCATTTAACCCGTCCCTCCCCACCCCCTTTCTCTCTTAAAAAATCATGTTGTTGTTGGAACTATAAATCATTGTTGTATAACTCTGGAACCAAAACAAAATTGTCTCCATGACAAAAATAAATCATGACATCTTGACAACAATATTGAGCTTGATTATCAAACCTCGAAAGAATTGCACCTGTCAAACTATGTCTGTCCAAACTCATTTATGTAGATAACATTATTATTATTATTATTATTATTATTATTATTATTATTATTATTATATTATTTATTATTATTATATTATTATTATTATTATTATTTTATTATTATCATCATCATCATCATCGTTATTTTTTATTATTACAATATTTGGCATCCACTCCAAACCCATCAAAACACTACTTAACTGGTCTAATGTATCTTTACCTACATTGTAAACCCTGTCCAGTACAGGTTGATACCGAGGCTTCCAATCTGGCAATATGAATTGGATGTTATGTTGATGATATCGATAATCACTTATATTAATATTTCGTTTCGATTGAACTCATGCATGACTTTTTTACACGTGTAACTTGATTGATTATGGATAAATACTTATTATTATCATTATTATCCGTATTGTTTGATTATATAATCACCTCAGTCGATCAGCATTTGGATTAATGCCTGATCAATTAATTCAATCAATTTTGATATGTTGAAATGTTAGGATGGTCTGTTTGATTTTATCTTTCATTCTTTCTCTATTTTTTTGTTGTTGGACACGTTTCACTATTTTCTCATCCATTTATTCTCCAAATCCTTTATCATCATTGGCATCACCACCATTACCATCATCATTAATCATTATCATCATAATCATCAGCCATCAACATCACCATAGTCTTGATCATCGGTCCTCTTCTTCTTTCTCGTCGTCATTCATAATCATCTTGATCATTACTGACTCTTTGTTATACTCTTCTTATGAATACTTCCACTACCATTATCGCATCACCATCACCACCATTATTGCATCATCACCACCACCACCATCACCATCATCATCATCATCTCACCATCAACACATCATCCTCACCACGACTATCATCGCATCATCACCACTACCATAGTCACACCATCATCACCACCACCATTATGGCACCATCACCACCACCACTATTGCATCATCACCGCCACCACCATCCCACAACAACACCACTATTATCAGCACAGCCTTCATACGCACCCCCCCCTCTTTACTTGCATTTATTTGTATATGTCGCCATATGTACATATGTTATAATCACACTGTACTCATAATTTGTAAATAACATTTGTTTTCATCTCTTGCACGCACTATTGATTCAACTCTAAACATAGTCTAAATAAATGACGAAATCCTACAACCAGCAGGGAATTCTAGTCATAAAATTAAATCAGAATTTTCTAGGGCCTAGATCTATTATTAAGAGTAATGTAAAAACTGTAAAGACGTTTTCCTTTAGTTCTAAGGATTGTGTGGCATAAAAAACTAATTAAAATATCGTGTTAATTGTGAATAGACGGTTGTTCAAATTTTCATTTTAACAGAGAGGTTTCAGAAAGTGGAGTGCCTTAGTTCAATATTAGGTAAACTGTAGATTTGATAAAAAATACAACATAGTTGTCTAAATGACACTAAGCTGCTAGAATAATATGTAGACTGTAAAAAGTAATAGACAAAATTAATATAAGAGCTTCGTTTAAAAAAAAAAAAAAGAACAAAATACCAGACACAAATGTTTCGGGCTCAACACCCTTCTTCAGCCAACAACAAAAATTTAAAATATAAATGCATTACTTAAAAACCCAGATAGACGGTAGAAGAATATCAACTCTCCGTGGGATTGCAGGAAATTTGTGTTGTCTGTTCATTGCTACAGATCGAGTCAAATTTCCGCACATGTGCATTATTATGATTGTGAAGACTACTCTTGTACCGAAGAGGACTGCAGTAGTTCTATAGGTCGGTTCGACAGGTTAAAGCAACCATTGTTCTGTGATTTTAATCGAAGACTTATAAGATCGAGCTGGCATATTGAAATGGAAGAAAATTTCCAACATTGGCATCCAATTGTAATGTTAAATATGTTACTCAATCTGATAATTCGTCGTTTTTAAAAACTCCATTTCTGGGCAAAAGAGTTCCATTTATGCGCACTTAATATCATTAGTAGTAGCGGTCCAAAATAAGTGCACTGTGCATCTTCCATTTAATGTTTTCAGTTGTGTGTAATATTTTGCTCTTTTTTATTTTCCAATGATCATTTTCAAAATGTGTTTCCTCTCATTAACGAACCAAAGTTTTGTAAATCATACATACTTACCAAGATTTTCAGCATAATCGAAATTGGGTCTGAATGATGAGGAAAAGGAGGTGGAGGAAGAGAGAGGGATGAATTCTATAGAGGAGAGGAAGAATGAGAGGAGGAGGAGCAGGATCAAAAGGTTGAGAGAAAAGATTTTATGAAGAGAGAGAGAGAGAGAGAGAGAGAGAGAGAGAGAGAGAGAGAGAGAGAGAGAGAGAGAGAGAGAGAGAAATTTAATTCTTCTCCACAACTCCTCCCCATTTTCATGTCAAATTGTTGGTCGCCTGACCATTAGTTCTGCCGTGCACTGGAAAAACACATATTTAGACATTCGCACTTCAAATATCGATCGATTTAACTGACCCTTGTCTTAGCAAAAAACTTTCAAACCTGGGACTTGGCGAAGTCACAGGTTTGAAAGTTTTTGCTAAGCGTCATTTACCGAAATCGACGATATTTGAAGGACGAGTTTTCTGGCCAAATTTCTAAATATGTGTTTTTTTAATATTACGACAGAGTTGTTATACAAATTTATTAAGTTACCATACAAGTTAATCTTTTTTTAAATTTTTGTTTCTTCTCTTGTTTTTTTTTTTTAATTTGTTTGTTTTGTTTTTTTTTTTTGTTTTGTTTTTTTGTCTTTTATCTTTATTAAATTTAATTGTTTTTTAGAAGACTTATAACTATAACTTTCAAGATTATGTATAATAACAATAACACCGGAGACATTTTAGAACAAATTCTTAGAATTGCTCAAAACCTACCTGCATAATATTAATATTAATAATTTTATGACTTTTCTAATGCTTTCTTTTTATATATATATATAAAAATCTCTTTCTCATTCTTACGACTTGTTTAACATGCAGTACAAGAAAAGTAGATTGGATTTGATGTCAATGTGTAAATTGCTATTCGTTTGATACTATTACTATTACATTGTGTATTATTATCGAAATGTATGCCAGGCTTTGTTACACTTATTACTTGTGTATTACTGTACTGTGTACAATGACGTGAATTGGTAGTGATCTCCTGTGATTATTTACGTGTATGATTTTATTGTGCGGAAAGAGGGAAAGAGAGAGATATGCTGGGGGTCCCACAGAGAGAGAGAGAGAGAGAGAGAGAGAGAGAGAGAGAGAGAGGGGGGGGGCAGGGAGGGTACAGGAGAAGGGAGCGACAGAAAGAAGAAAAAAAAAGGTGGGGGGGGGGGGGGAGGATAACATGTTTGCAAACGAGTAAGTCTTATCATAATAGTTTGGTTTGTGTGGGTTTTGCTTCGTATCCAAAGTTTGAACTTTGAACACCCACCGTGTTATGTGGTCTTCAGCAAGCCACCTCTCCCTGGCTCAAGACAGATTTCCACGTGAGGACGAATAAAGAGAACTTTATTATTATTTATTTTATTGATATGCTCCAAGGGGTTGGTGTGTGTGTGTGTGTGTGTGTGTGTGTGTGTGTGTGTGTGTTGAGTGGAGGGAGGGAATTGCTGTTTCGCAGGCCATTTACCATCGTAGCCAACCATTACTATCAAATCATAGCACGTGGCATTAAAGGCCACGTGATAAGAATGCAGAGAGGTGTCTTTTATGCAGACAGTGATGGAGTTTTGTGTGTCTGCGTATGTATTATACTGTTTACACACACACACATGCAGTATATATATAGATGCACACGATACACTCATAAGTAACTGTCAATATCACAATCAGTTATCAGTGGTCGAAATCACCAGGGGCATTTCTTTAAGAAACCCTTTAATTATTTTACGTTGGTTGGGTAAAAGTTCGAGGAAACCGTGTTCGAGGTAAAAAAAAAAAAAAAGTTTTCGAGGAAGGAATGGAATGAAAACAAAGAATAATAAGGAAAAAATTGGGACATTCACATGAGTTCGAGGAAATCGTGCTGGAGTGTAGATATACAAAATAACATAAATTGATGAAGTCTCCAATGATATGAAATCAGGGAAAACCGTCTGTATTAAAATGTATTTCAAGATCAGCTGTGACGATTGTGCTTTTACCAAAGGAAATGTTATGAATCTGGAAAAGCTGGAATTTAAAAACCTTGTAATCGGCAACATTTATTGTTAACGACGTGATTGAATGGTGACTCTTTTCAAATTATAGGACTTATTAATAAACTTGTTTTGGTTTCGGTTTTTTTTTTCTTTTTACGTTTTAACAAGAGCAGTTAGATAACGAATACTAGGGATTGGACTAGTTGGTGACAATTATTATTGCTTCAAATCGTTGAATAGGAAATATTCTCTGATATTATTTTGTTTGTTGGTTTTTGTCTGGGTTTTTTGTGTTTATTGTTTTTTTGGGTTTTTTTTTTTTTTTTTTTTTGGGGGGGGGGAGTGTTTGGTTGTTTGTTTTGTTTTGGTTTTGTTGTTGTTGTTGTTTTATTTATTTATTTTTTGTAGAGGCTCTGATAAACGACGATTTCTATTTCATTTTTATTCTATTTTGAGTCTTAATATCCACATGACGAGAGCTACGAACCCCGTTTAGCAACACTTGTTAAGCCTCAAAATTTTTAGCATGAAGATAATTATCTGAGGGCAGTGTAATACTACATCTGCTATTTATCGAGACAATGTAGAAAACCATCTTTCAAAGAATACCATCTTTATTTATAAACTACACAGAAAAGAGAACAATAATATTACTTCACGACAAAAATCAAACGTTACAGGGTGTGTTGTGACTTTCTGGTCTCCTTACTGAGATTGAGATACAGTCAATGAAGAAAACTTAGGTGGGAGTCTTTTTGACCTCCCATGGTGGGCAGGAGGTCACTTGCTGTGTCTTCTACCTCCCCCCCCCCCCCTTTTTTTTATGTCTGTCTTCCGAGTTGGTCTTTGCCTTTATCTTGGAATGGGATTACTTGGTTAATGTATAGTGTTGATTTTGGGAGA
>NC_088360.1:88564712-88637212 GCF_034508935.2 Berghia stephanieae | reverse complement strand
TGAAGCATTGTGAGCTTATCACAGAAAGAACTGCCACAAAACTAAATCAGTCTCATTTATGACAATACAAAATATGCTTGTAGTTGGCATTAACCTTAAGACCTTTCAATTATTTTTAATGAAAAAAAAAAGACTTTTCAAAGGTAATGAAATGTATTGTATTTATCCTACTTAAAATAAATTAACATCCATCATGTACAGTCAACATGAAGCTTTTTTTTTAATGAGAGGATTCTTCTCCATTGGAGAGATCAAATGAATAACAATGACTATAAGCAGACTAATGAAGTTAGTGCGTAAAAAAAATATAATGAATCACATTTGAAAAATATAAGCATTTTAAATTGTAGACGTCCCTCCATTGAAATTAAATGATCAAAGTACTTTTTAAAATTGGTACAAAGAGATGGGTACTTATTTCAATTTATGATTTAAACACTTTTCCAAATGATTTTCTAGAAATCATTTTCATATTGGGTTCATCCAATCCACCAATCTTTTAAAGCCAACGATGTGCATTTCAATTTCAGCCAATTGCCATGTTTGTACCACTCAATTTGATATGAATTGATCCATCATCATTCTTTGACTATTGTGTAAAATAATATTTTATTATCTATTTCATCTGTCTCACTTAGTCTGGTAATGATGGCCTAGCTCACATATTGCCAACCATAGTCCTTGTCCGTACCTAGTTCCTAGTCTTGTAATTTTTTAAAAAGCAGAATGTACGTAAAACAAATGTTCACTTTCTGTGATAGTGATTTTACTATTAATATTATTAATTATTATTATAAATTAGACAATTCAGCATTGTTTAACTACGATTAAAATAATTTTCAAATTACTAAAGCATTGTCTCATGTTATTATAGTTCAATTGGAATTGTTATTATTACTTGATTGTATTTTTCTTTTTGATAATGTTTTTCTTTTGTTTTATCAGAGTTCTAAAGCGCTTGTGACACTTTTAGTTCATATCGAGCACTTAGAAAGAGGATAATAAGGAAGTAAAAAGTTACATGTTTACTGCCCTTACAACATCTACAAACTAAGACTTTCTGGATGGGGTTCATGACCTCCCATAGGTGGGCAGGGAGACTCTTAATATGTCTTCTATCCCCCTATATATGTTTTCCAACATGCTTTCTGTCTTTGTCTGGGAATGAAATTACTTGGTTTGTCCAGGTTTTGGCTGGATACCCTGGCTGAGAGGGAAACAGTTAAATGTATAGTTAAGAGTTTTGTGAGATTATATTTTTTTTCTTGTAAATCATCCCTTTTTTATGCACTGTATAACTTTTGTTTTACATAGATATGATTTGTAAACATTGAGTGTGTTCCTCTTATTAGGGAAAAGTGCTTGTGTCAGGACGAGACATTTAGGTGATCTCATAACTAAGTACACTAAAAGTGTGCTCTCGGAATCTACATCTGTTTATTATTTGAACTAATTCCCCCTTTTCTCACTTTTTCTTGGGCGCTTCAATTGTAATTCTACAACTTTTTACTATCCCATTTCCTTCCTTTTTACTGACAATGATATGACCTAAATGTGTTCCAAGTGCCGTAAAACCCTTACAAACAAAGAAACAAACAAACATTTTTTATAATTTGTGTTTGTTTTTATCAGAGTTCTAATGCACTTTTGACACTTTTAGGTCATATTGAGCGATTAGAAAGAGGATAATAAGGGAGTAAAAAGTTACATGTTTACTGCCCGAACAACATACATACTAAGACTTTGTTTATATGAAATGCAAATAGTAAGAACGTTTGAAATAAGGAAATAATCCTCCTCAGTCATCCAGAGAGAAGATTCAGGAAATGGTTATTCTTACAATGCAACACTGCAAAGTGAGCAAAAGAGATAAAGTTGCTTGCTTAATTTAAGAAATATGAGATGTTATAGGTGAGGGTTGAACCTGCATCCTCTGAAAAAAAAAAAAACAGTTTGTCGTTTTATGTACATTCAGTCTTCCTCCTTTACTTATAATGGAGCAATTTCTTTAGCAACAAGTGGCCGAGTGGTAAGGCATTGCATTGACGCTCAATCTGGTCAGGTAATGACAACAGTCGACTGAGTCAATATCACAATACAATGCTAGTGGAAAGAGTCTGTCGCAGCACTGTAACTTCAATGACAATCTTTCAACAGCCTTTCTGACAGGTTTGTCAGTAGTCTAAAAGACCAGATGATCCAGAAACGCTTGTTGCAGGAGAAAAACTTGACATTCGAGACCGCTAATAATTTAGCTTTAGCAATGGACACTGCAACCAAAAATGCAGCTGAATTACATGGCAGTGTAACGTCTGAATCCCTGCTGTCAAGACCCAAAATCGTTTTTCAAAGCAGAAGCTATCTCCCTTCCTCTCATGAGGAAAATCCAACCAAAAACGCTCAGAATGCTTTTTTAGGGATGCCACTTGCAAAAAGTGTGGCAAGTCAGGCCACATACAATCTGTATGTAAAAGTAAGACAAATGAAAGAAAGGTCCACAACACCATAAAACTGGACGGACCAAAACTACATCCAAGGTACACTCGATTAAAGAAGATGAATTTGGCTTAGAAATTTATTACATTACAGATGGGGCATCAAAATTTTAGTACAGTATTTACGTTGAAACAAAAATAGAAATAGATACTGGGTCAGCACTCTTGATCATGACAATTTCCGAGTATAGAAAGCATTTCAAACGTCAACCAACACTCCAGCCAACTGGTATCATATTGAAAACATACACTGGTGAGGCAATAGTGCCACTTGGATTTGTAAATTTAAAGGTATCTAACCCCAATTCAAATACACATGAGATACTAAGTCTTTTTATTGCCCCCAAGGGAAGCAACCCCATTTTAGGAAGAGTGGCTGGCAAAAATTAGACATGACTGGAAAGACATAAAGTCATTGACACCAGATGTTAAGCTTACAACGAAAGAAATAAGAAGTGAATTTCTGGAACTCTTCAGTGAATAGGTACAGTCAAGGGCAATACCGCAACCCTGAACCTCAATGAAGCGGACAAACCTAAGTTCTTAAAATCAGGGACAGTTCCATATGCACTGAAAACCAAAATAGAACAGGAATTGAACAACCTATAAAAACAAGGAATTCTAACAAAAACAACTCATAGTGAATGGGCCAGTCCAATTGTCCCGGTTCTGAAGAAGAATGGGGGAATCCGCATTTGTGGTGATTTCAAAGTCACTATCAATCCAGTACTAAATGCAGAACAGTACACTCTCCCACGTTCGGAAGATATGCTCGCCAAATATGCCAGTATCGAGCATGGTGAAAAATTTTCAAAAATCGATATACAGCAAGCCTATCACCAATTACAGTTGGACGAGTCATCAAGACACATTACCACCATCAATACGCACAAGAGTTTATAGATAGTATGCAGATGACGTCACTCAGGCCTTTGTTATTGTTTTTGCCATCCGCGTTTGTGAGTTGTTCTCTAAACTGTATTAACCAGACTATAAAAGTTCATGTTACACAGAGTTTGTGTGATGGTCCGTTATACTTCCGGATGGCAATGTTGTGAACTCCTTGGCCAAGCGCATTCTATCTATATTCTTATAACCGTCTCGTGTTCAGAATAACCTCAGCACCTGCCATATGGCAGAAGACCATGAACAAAATACTTCAAGGTCTTCCATGTTCATGTAATCAGGATGATGTCATCGTCACAAGAAAAGACAATGTCGAACACTTGAAAAACCTTAGGTCGGTTCTTCAACGTCTGCAAGACTTCGGACTCAGAGCAAACATCGACAAATGCTCATTCTTTCAAGACGAAATTGTCTTGTGGAATAGAAATATCAACCAAGGGTCTACACAAAACACTACAAAATACAAGGCATCGTAAACGCACCACCTCCTGAAAACAAATCCCAGTTACTGTCATTTTTGGGCATGGTAAACTACTACCACAAGTGGCTAAATAACATTGCACAAATAGCCAAACCACTTTATGATTTACTTCAGGTAAATATTGCATTTAAATGGACAAACGCCTGTACTGATGCATTCAATGCTATAAAGAAAATGATTGCATCCGATCAAGTATTCATTAAGTATGATCCAGAACCACCAATCACTCTTGCTTCTGACGCTTCACCTCATGGCATCGGACCCGTATTGTCTCACATTACCCACCAGCAATTGGGAGGAAAGACCTGCGGTACGCATCTCTTACCTTAAACAAGGCTCAACAGAAATACTCACAACTAGATAAGACAGCACTCGCAATAGCAGAGCTGCCAAACCTACCTGATGAGAATGTGTACAATGGGACCTCAAAATGGGGGAGATTTCATAAAAATGGGTTCAATCCTGAAATCGGCGGAAACTAACCAAAATCCACATCAGCAGGGAGTAATGAAGGAAATCTTTCCACACAAAAAATTCAGGTCCACCACTAAGGAACACATTTGGTTGTTTGGGTCGGCTACACAGGCATGCACAATGGCTTTATCATTTAAATTACATTTCTTCTGAAGGTATTCAACCCCTGATTTGAAATATGACACAACAGATTTGTAGAATTTGTCTTGTTGCTCTACATCTAGGTCTTTCTCCACTAATTTTCTACATTTGTAGCCCACATCAATGTCAGAATTTGGAAGCAAGTTTGACTTCTTGGAAGCATCAATTGTTAAGAGGTCAGTATCCGTACACTGAAAATGGGTACAATCTTGGGGGAAATGCGTACAAGTGTACAATCGCTGAAAATGCGTAGAATTCAGCATTTTTTTGCGGTAGGTTGGTAGCTCTGCAATAGTAATGGAGTGTCAAAAAGTTCTACAACTACCTGTGTGGACGAAAATTCACAATGATAACCGATAACTGATTGGTGCCCCCAATCATTCCCTCACATTCACCAAAACACACCACATACACTACAAGAAGTGGTTGTGCTGTTCGAAAGCCAACAAAATACAGTTAGGCGAAAGCAATTCCTCTCATTAGGAGAGATGATTATACAAGGCACTCTGCAGCGACCACAAAAAATGCAAATTCACTAGATTCACAAACACTGTAGTTAGCCAGTAATGCCACCAGGGCAATCATGAAATTCAATCATTAGGATTGCAATTTCTTTGTTAGTTCTTTTATCTTTACATTATAGGTAAATTAGATTCGGATTATCAGCATACCAGCCTCAAGATTAAAAACAATGATGGTTAATTTAGTATTTTACAAGTATTGTTAAGTATCATTAATTATTGTTAATTAATGCGTTATTTTTTTATTATCTAAGAATACTCCCAATAGTCATTGTTAATCGCAGTATGATGATAAAACATAAAATTGTTTGTTATCATTAACATAACTATTGTTACCTATTACAAAAATTAATAATGCAATTCAATCATTAATTTTTTTTATGAAGAGAGAGAGGTGTGGTATCGATATAATTAAAACGTTATTGATGTACAGTACCCATGCTCGGGTACTCAAACACTTGTGCCCAGTATCTGAATAAAGATGGCTTCCTGTTAAAAACAAAACATGAGGTCTTGTCTATTTTGTTTTTTTATTAAAATACATCCAAGCTCAGATGTTATTCTATGCATGACATAAAACAGTATTAAAGTCTTGTACCATCTGGTACATTTCAAATCAGATTCTTGAAAAAATAACACTGAGTAAAAACAAAGAACTTTCTAGTCACTCTTCTGACAATTATCCATGCAATTTTAAGAACTGACATTGTCAGTGACACAAACCACACAGATTTGTGGCATAAACATTTTAAAAATATGTAAGGTGCTTTGTGAATTATTTAATTTCCATTTTGACATATCATTTCATTACAAAACAGAATTTAGAAAATTCAAAATCAATCAATCTGTCTGTAACTGAAATAATTAAGGCAATGAATAATATGTACTCTTCTCACCCCCCCCCCCCCACCCTCCCCCCATTCACTTCCCCCTCAAAAAAAGACTAAATTATATCAAATCAACCCCCTTCACATACACACAACACACACACACACACACACCCACAACACACACTAAAAAAAGACTCTGAAAGAGACTAAATCATGTCCTAAATGACGATATCTTCTGGTGTGTCCTCCAAAGAATGGCCAAACCCAGGGCTGACAATCCCATCCAAAACAGTACTCGAGATGTGCTGAACGAATTGTGCTGAAAGTTAAAGAAAAGAAAAAAGAAAATGGAAAATTATGCATAAATATTATTAATGGGTTTTTTAAAATCCAAATTAAATTGAAATCATACGGAAATGTTATCATACATTCAATACATGGGGGCAAGGTGTTTGATTTCACAGTCAAAGAATTGGGATCGAGTTGCATGAAAGAAGCAATATCTTTCTTGTGAAGAAAGAATATTACTTAATTACAAGTATTTCTTGGTATAGGAATATAACATTGACTAATGTTGGAAAATAACACGAATATGCTATTTAATCTTTTTTTAAAGAAATCAAAAGAAAAAAATGGTGCAAATGAGAACAAAATGGATTCAGTCTTTAAAAAAAAAAAAAAAAAGCTTAACAAGAGATTAAAAAACAAATTAATATCACTTGGGTTAACTAAGACAGTGACTTAACTCAATTTTGTGTCAATATATGATGAAAAAATAAAATTGTCAATAAAACAACAAAAAACTCTCAGGAAAGTGGATGAAAAATGGAGATACAATACATTGGTCTATTTTTCTGAGCATTAAATATCATACACATTCAAATCCCTCTTTGAACATATTGACACAAATCTAGGAATGAGCAAGGAGAATGCTTCTTGACTCACTTAAACCAATGCATGATCACTACGTGTATTCTGATTGGTTGATCTAGTTTTGCAAAGATCAGGGCGAGTCTAAATGAGTACATTGGTTTCTTATCATTTGTAATTGAACAGAGGGGTAATTAGTTTAACTCTCTATCTAAAGCTCAAGTAAATTAAAAATTGAATATCTTATGAGATCTAAAATGTGCTGGCTGTTATTTATCCAGAAATTTGGTCATGACTGGGACTATCATGTTTGAGTATCACTCTTCTAATAAACTTCAGTCTCCATTGATTAACTTCATTTTGCCTAATATATATATATATATACTGATTAATTTTCAAGAAGTCGTTGTTGATCGTTCTCCCATAAAGCTAAGAACTAAATAAGCTGGAACTTCCTGATAACATCATCATGTTCCCCGATAAATTTCTCATAAAATTGTCAATTTTACTTTTTTACATTTATATCTTTTTGGTAAAAGGGCCGTAAAAATGCCCATATATCTAGCATATTTTCCATTTCGTGTGTCATCCAAAACCATGGCTCATTTAAAACCCCGTAACTTTCTTATTCATGGAGGGATTGTAAACATCACAAAGCTTTATGACTGGTGAGATAAAAGCTTTAATTCTAGCTAGATAATTACCTCCAAAGTTGCAACAACAACAAAAATTTCTCGTCGTTGTTAAATAATCTGCCAATCAAGTACTCACAAGCATAAGCAAGGTTGGATCTAAAAAATTTTATAAACATATTTCAGTTCAATTTACCTTTCTGTCCGACAATTCAGTCTCATCCAATCCAGAAATTTCTCCTTTTTTGAGGGCCTGTGGGACTTTGGGCTGTAAGATGTCTTTCTCAGATACAAGTTGACCCTTCATAAAATGTTTTCCCGTCTCAATTATTTCCACTTTCACCATTTTACCCATAAAATCCTCTCGCATTGGGACAAGAACCTGAAATAAATTGGAAAACCTAAGGTAACGACAAGACGAAATTCAATTCTTTAACGTTATCAGGTGTGCTGACGATGAACTTCACAATTATAGATTTTTATCTCTGTACAAATAGTATGGGTTTGGGTAATAATTACAGCAATGGTAGCTAACACACAAAACATTTGTGTAAGCTTGGCCGATTGCAGTCTGTTGGAGAAAAGAGTGTACTGTTCACCTCTGTAACAATTGATTGATTTCAATATATACTACCTTAGATCTCCTGTCTTCTAGATCACTATCTAGACCTGTTTACTTAATATATAAGCAATCATTACAAAGTTGAATGACAGCAATTTTTGTCATTGTACGTGGAATCTTTTAGACAAGAAAATGGAAACAAATGCAGATACTACATTAATTAAAATGTACATTACTTGACAACCTAGTTATGATTTAATTTGTTCAATGTTCTGAGTAGTATATTGAAATGGTATTGAATAATTAAGAAATAAATCTACTCCCCCACAAATTGAAAGACATTACAATCGCATTATTAGGACATCTGAGTAAAAATTATTTTAAGCAAACTGATTTGTCTTGATTAGTAAAGCAATAGAGATGAAAATTGTGACCCTATGCCTCGAAGCGGTATTAAGTCGGGATTTGGAAAACGAAGAAAACCGGTTTTAAAGTGGAAATGGTCAAAATGATCAAATTTCAGTTTTTGGTTGTTTCAGAAGCTACAATCATTTTTCTACATGATAACATAATAATTCAACATAAATATTGACGATAAGTTATATAAATTTAAAGTTTTTAAATGCAACTATCAGAGAGACATTCAAAACGAGAGTTGACTTTCTCTCAGAGAGCCACCATTTCCAAGACTTAGTACTATTAAGTCTTTTCGTACACCAATACCATGTAAGATACCACAGCAAAGGGTGTGTCTTAATCTATCTCAGGGAAAGCATGACTTTTTCCATAATTTCATGGTTCAACCAATAATGAACTTTAAAAACTGTAAACAAGTCTAGTTTTTTTCCCTGACAACCTTAGAAATTTAAATGAATGATTCTGATTGGCTAACGCTCATCATATGCACCTGTTGGCCATTAAAATGCCCGGGCAATGTGTCATGACGTCAGCATGCATCTGTTACATATGTGTTTGTGCATTTTGATACACACCACGGGCTATTATTTCTTTGTCTAGCTCACGGTGGAAAATAGCTTGCATTTTAGTTGTAGAGTACATTGCTCTCACCGACAGTCGGTCACGAGGTCATACTACCTGGTGAGCAGGGGTCAACGAGCTACTGCCAGTACCGTCAAAATTCCATCAAAATGATCAAATGTAATCATTTGTAATTCATTTGCGTTATAATCTTTAACTAATGTTATGTATTATATTATTTCTCTGACACTTCATCTTTATTCTCATGTGATTTCTGTTTCTATGGGATAGATGTACGTCATGTTACAATGAAAACAAAAGACCTCATATTTCAAATACTCATAAGTACACATATACTAAATTGAATCAAGAAATAACACATTTATACAAACACCACCCCCCCTCTAAATCCATAGAAAATACAGGGATAATACTGAACTTTTCACCCGACAAAAATCTTCAGTGCGATTTTTCTGAAACTCATGCAATGTGGTTTTGATTAACAACTTGTCAGGTCAAATTCCCCACCAACCAGTAGAATAACACGTCTCTTCACAGTGCTGACCACTGTTATCATACTAAAATCTGAGAGAGTCATCAAGTAATCATCACGATACTTCACGCTGTTGGTAACAACACAAATAATACGATGCAGGCAATGTTATAGCCATATTTCTGTCATACTCTGAAAAAAATGCCATTTTAACAAATTTGGCCAGAAAACTTGTCCTTCAAATATTGATCAACTAAAATAACCCTCACCTTGTCAAAAACTCTCAAACCTGAGACTTCCTTGCGGTTTTAAGTTTGAGAGTTTTAGTTAAGATGAAGTCTCTGGTTTTAGAGTTTTTGACAAGATGAGGATCATTTTATTCGATTGATATTCATTGAAGAACGAGTTTTCTGGCCAAAATTTAATTATTTTTCACAGAGTACAGAAGAGTTGAAGAGATGCAAACATTAAGAACATCGTGGGATTGAGATCCATTTATATCGTAATATGTGTATTCACACAACCAATGACCAGTACAATGTAGTAATGATAATATAATAGTATAGTGCAGTCGAATGCGAGTACAGGGACTATAATATTATAGTATTATAAAATTATGTGTGGCCAACTTTCATGACCAGCCCAGTTTATACAGACATTTTTCACTCTCTGATTTTAGCCAGTTTTTGTCTTAATGTGAGGATAGTTTTAATGTGGTGGATAGCGACACTTTGGTTGACGGTAGATGATGCTGGCGGTGGTGATAGCAACAACTTATGTGATGCTGGTGGTTTAGGGACGGTAGCAGTACTAGTGCTGCTGAAAATTATGGTGATGCTGTCGTCGGGGCTAATACTTGTGACCATTATCATCTATTAGAGATGTTAATGCTTGTGACGTATTCGGAAACCCCCCCCCGACACGTTTCATTTTTTAAAATTTGGCCAGAAAACTCGTCCTTTAAGTATCGATCATTTAATTAATGACCCTGTTCAATCCAACTCCAGGTTCGAGAGTTTTTGATGTGATGAGAACACGTTTTCTGGCCAAATTTTAAAAAATAGGTGTGTGTTTTTTTAATGTACGGGCTGTGTGATCATGTTGTTGACGTATGGTGTAGTGTATGGGTTGGAGCGATAGTGACGTCAGTAGTAGTAGTGATAGAGGCACGGGGATTGGGGGTGGTGATGGTGACGATACTAGTTGTACGGGGGATGGTGGTGCTGCTGGTGGTCATGATAAAGACGACAGTGGGCGTCAATAACACAGTGAGGTTAAATGATCGGGAACACCACATTGTGAATTTAAATTACATTAGAACTAATGTATGTCCTTCAATCTTCATTTGATAATGACTGGTGTCAAAGACTTTCTACTATATTAAAACAACTATATTCATGGCATCACCATTTAAAACCTATAATAATCGAAATCTTCAAACTTACTCATAATGAAGTTTATTATTTTTATGTAATCATACCACAATTTTTAAGCAAATAATCTTTGACGAACATTTCGCAGTAATTAAATTAAAAATTACGTATGCCAATCACTGGTACTCAGTCGAGCCACTCTACGAAACGAAACTAAACTATGTGTTATAATAATCGCATGACCTAGCAATTTTAACAGTTAATGGAGTTGTGGTTAGAATTTACAATTCTTTTTATTCTATATCTGTGGGTATATTAGATGACGTGTAACAATGGAGAGAAAATGAGGGAAAAGAACAATCATAAGTCACTTATTACGTTTGTTCGCCGGCAGTGACTTTAACCTCGCTGACCCCTGGTCTGGCACTAAGCGGCGTGATGAATCACGCAGGTAGCATGAAAGCTAAAAGGAACGATATGTGGTAAAACGAACAGCCGTGAGCTGCATTGGTTAATGATTGATACGAGGGTCCTTTATAGGACATGCTAAGACATTAATAGGACAACAATTGCCCAATCTTAAACTTACAGAGATGGTTGTAGGATAAACATTTAATTTTAAGTACAAAAGCATAATAGTAAATAGAGCCTTCAACATTTAATGAACTGCCGATGGAAATGCGTGTAACTAAAAAATGAAAAAAAGTTAAATGTATGGATAGGTTTTGTTTTGTTTTTAAAGGTTTTACGGCGCTTGCAACACATTAAGGTCATATCAGCGCCAGTAAAAAGGAAGAGAATGGGATAGTTAAAAGTTCTAGAATTACAATTAAAGCGCAAAAGAAAAGGTAAGACAAAGGGGAACAGGTTCAAATAGGGAACAGATGTAGATTCCAAGAGCACACTATCAAAGTACTTAGTTTGAGATCACCTAAAAGTCTCATCCAGACACAAGCACAGGTCCCAACTAAGAGGAATACACTCAAATGTTTACCAATCATATAATATAATATGTAAACTAAACATAATACAATGCATAACAGAGAGCTGATTTACAAGGAAAAAAATATCATCTCCCAAAACTATAACTATACATTCGACTGTTTCCCTCCCAGTCAAGGAACTCCGGAAAGGATCAGGACAAAACTAAGTAATTTCATTCCAAGACAATGACAGGAAACAATTGGAAAACAGGTATGGGGGGATAGAAGACACAGCATGTACCTCCCTGCCCACTATGGGAAGTCAGGATCCCCCCCCCCCCCCCCCAAAGACACAGCATGTACCTCCCTGCCCACTATGGGAAGTCAGGATCCCCACCCAGAAATGTATGGATAGATAAACAGATAAATAGATAGGTAGGTAGATAGATAGATAGATAGATAGATAGATAGATAGATAGATAGATAGATAGATAGATAGATAGATAGATAGATAGATAGATAGATAGATAGATAGATAGATAGATAGATAGATAGATGAAAAAGAGAGAGAGAGAGAGAGAGAGAGAGAGAGAGAGAGAGAGAGAGAGAGAGAGAGAGAGAGAGAGAGAGAGAGAGAAGTTCGTTTTGTCATGCTTT
Source organism: Berghia stephanieae (assembly GCF_034508935.2). Classification (NCBI taxonomy): domain Eukaryota; kingdom Metazoa; phylum Mollusca; class Gastropoda; order Nudibranchia; family Aeolidiidae; genus Berghia; species Berghia stephanieae. The sequence goes on along the minus strand of NC_088360.1, from coordinate 88,624,876 downwards.
CTTTGTATACTGAAGAAGGGGGAGTTTTTTAGACAATCAACAATGTGGTGAACACTAAGAAAAACTTGAGAGATTCAATAACATGTTTACATGTATGTCATTACACAATAAGCCCCACCCCCTCCTCCTCAATCTGTCATCTGACTCAAGATGGAAACAATGCAATGAATAATTTGACCAGCCCATTTCTTTAATTGCAATCCCATTTATCAATATGTTTCCAGTTGATTGACTATGACTTACTTTGAAACAAAATGCTTTATTAAACTATCCCTACAATTCTTTGCTCCGCCTCCATCCATTTCTTCATGTCTACCTCATTCTCTCCGTCTCCCTTTTGTTCCTTTCACACATACAAACACACACACACACACACACACACAGAGAGAGAGAGAGAGAGGGGGGGAGAGAGAGAGAGAGAGAGAGAGAGAGAGAGAGAGAGAGAGAGAGAGAGAGAGAGAGAGAGAGAGAGTTATACAGTCAGGCTTCAGTCTTTACTCTATTTCCCTCCTGCCCTCTTAATGCACAAGCAGTATCTCTCGCCTCCTCTCTCGCTCCTCTTTTTCTTTATCTCTCTCTCTCTCAAACACACACACACACACACACACACACACACACACACACACACTACAACCACCACCACATTTTCATCACAACTACTACAATCACCCACACCACATCATCACTACAACCAAACCACGACATCATCATTACTATTACAACCACCACCACTACATCATCACTACTACTACTACAATCACCCACACCACATCATCACTACTACTACAACCACTGCCACTACTACAACTAGAACCACTACCACTACCACCACATCGTCATCACTACCACTACTACTACTACAGCCATAATCACATCGTCATCATCACTACTACTACTACTACTACTACTACTACTACTACTACTACTACTACTACTACTGCTACTACTACTACTACAACCACCAACACCACATCATCCTCACTATCACCATTACTAGAATTACTCCCATTAGGTTTTGGAGCTTTACTTCATTTGATATAAGGAAACTTTGGGGTTGTATTTGACAATGTGTTTATATATCATAATACAGTTCTAATAAGTTGTCTTCTTCTCTTCTTCTTCTAGGTTCCATGCCTGGTCCAGGCTTCGGATACTGCATGAATTATCTCTCTCCATTCCTCCCTGTCTCTTGCTTTTTCAAACAGCTCTTGGATTGTTAGGTTGGTGAAGCCCTTCAGTTGGTCTATGAGTGTTTTTCTTTGTCTCCCCCGGGCGCGTTTACCAGGTATTTTTCCACAACTTGCCAGGTATTCATTCTTATCTTTCCTTACTGAATAAGTTGTCTATACAATATTTAAACACAATACCAAATACCATCCCGATTCCCTTTTCTTGTGCTGAAATTCCTCTTTCGGCATTGAAATTCCTCAGAGTGGTGTCTTAAATTCCTGTGAGTCAAATTGAAAATTGGTGTCTCTGCAAACTTTTCAATGCCTGTATCTAAGGAGTTATCTCTGCCCATTGATTTGACTGTCCGTGAAAACGGTGCCTCACTTCAAAGTCGATTTTCTCAAAACTTAGTTTTTGCACTTGAAACGGTCATATCTCGGCAATGAATAATCAGAATTTTATCAATTTGGTATCAAATTTTAAAGCATAAAATAAGCAATGACTGGGTATGAAAAACCCAAAATTGAAGAATCCGACTAAATACCGTTTCGAGGCGGAGGGTCACAATTATCCATTTCTTTCCCTCTCTCTTTGAATCTTATTGTATTTAAAATTGTTTAGCGAGATATTTCAAACTGACAGTATTCATAATGGCTGGAATCAAGTTGTGAAATTTGTTTACAGGGCCTTCCATGGAATCATGGAAGAATATTGAATTATAAGAATTTTTATCCTTTTCCTTAAATATGAATGAAATATTTCCTTCGGAGATTTGGTCATTCATTTAATCACATATATACAAAGGCACATAGAATAAGAATAATTGCTTTGAAAATCCATAAATCAAACTTTATACAATATGGGATAGTAAGAAATAATAAAAAGCAAAAGGGATGCAATGTTTGTGGGTTCCAATTAAAATTTTGTAATGAGCATCTTGAAAAGTTACTACCCTTAATTTTAAACATTCACTTAACAAAGACTGTGAAATTGATTATTATTATCTATATGACCCCCTAGTGTAAACTGATGCTAAAAAGTTAAATTACGGCCAAATTGAAAAGAAAAAAAAATATGAACTGTGTTGCTTGCCTTTAAAGAAATAATATCTATTCACTTCAACTTGAACAAAAACATGTCAATGTACTCAAATTTCATAATTACGACTTAAAATAAATTTTTCAACCAATCATAATACCAAAATAGGCAAAAAATCACAAAATAAATTTCATTTATTAATATCATATATGTGAAAAATATGAGGCTACCTGATCATAACACTTGTTGTGGCCAACATAGTACTGTCTGTCGTGAGATATTTCCGTCACCAACACATCTTGAATGTCACCCAACTGAAAATAAATGAAAACAAAGATTTATAGTATTTAGCAGCATGAATCATAATACAAAATGAATTTTTACTCTCGATTCTTGAGCAAATGTATGCTTTGATTTAATAATGGTTTGATCAAGCGGAATGTAGCAGTAATAAAATCAAAGCCCCTTGATTGGAGCAGCACAGCAATGGAGACGTTGTTCAAAATAAGTAGGCTCCAATTTTAACGTTTTTGCAATAATTGACATCTCTGCTATCAGCTGAGATATACGGATCCCATAATGGGATATAAACTGAAGTAAATAAAAACAAACAAAATAAAAAACCATTAGATTCTTACTTTGGTCATGCTGGTCAAATTGTTAGAAGTTAATAAATGACATGAATATCAGAAAAAGAATTATAAAGTTGCTCAAACTGTATATAGGGTTTTTAAAAATAATAAATTATGAAGAAAAAAAAATATCCACAGATGTGGAATTATTATAAAAATTCCCATATCCGAAAATACACTCATCAAAGTTTATTTAACTGTCAAAAAATAAATTCCATACCTTGTGCGTGTAAGGATGATATGACTGGAATAACTCGGACACTGCCTTGGTTCTTTTTTTCACCTATGCAATAATTAGAGGGAAAAAAAAAAAAATTATAAGACGATTAGCACAAATATAATATTCAAAAAATGTCTTGTTTCAAATCTGAAGTGTTGCTTAGAGCCAGGTGTCAAGCGAAAAATTAAAACCTGAAAGGAGTGTAAGTGTTCATTTTTTTTATTTTAAAAAACAAGAATCAGTTTTTTATAAGGGAACAGTGAACGAAGAGTTTCCACACATAAATCATCACCTCAACATCATCATTATAATCACCACCATCATTGTCAGTAGCAGCATTATTTATTTTGTTTGCCTACCTCTTTTGCTGGAATCTTGACCATTTTAGCAGCAGGAGTACCAGGACGTGGGAAAAACTGGTTGATAAACAAACTGGCAAATTGGAATTGCCGGACAAGATCCATGGTTTCCTCAAAGTCCTGTGGAGCATGGGTTTTTTTTAACCAAATAAATGTCACATTGTTCAAATATGCAGGTGGTAGCTAATAATCAAATTTCATTTGAATGGCACTTTATTTATCTTAAGTTTTACTCTTTTTGAGGGAGTATGAATGCCTGTGTAAGTTTTATAAAGTAAGAATAAACTATTTTTATTTTTAAAATGAACATAAATTTTGTCTTTTCAATTATCTCTTCTAAATCAAAACTGAGTCATAAGTTGCCACGGCTATAATAAACAAAAATAAAGGATCTTATCTTATATAAACAAAGTTTGGTGTCAAAGCCTCTTCAATGCACACGAATCCATTAAAAAAAAAATGTGCAGTTGCCTTCCTTAGTTTTGTAGGTTGTAATAATCTGGACACATTCTTTTTTTTTTACCCAATAAAAATAGTACAAAGGAATAATTATTTTTAAATTTAAGCAACTTTAAAGGCACATCCCTTTAATTTCTTAAAAGCATAACCAAAGAAATCCTTCAGTCAGTTATTCTATACTGTAAAAAATGGGGTACCTCATCAGTTTCTCCTGGGAATCCACATATCAAGTCTGTTGCTATGTTGACATTTGGCACCCTGTGATTGAGAAACATAAATAAAAATGAATAAATATCGAGGGTGTCCAACTCTTGTCCTAAAGACGAGAGAGGGGATTTTTTTTTTTTTTTATTTAAAAACAAAAATGCCTAATCTAATTGACTTTATGACAACAAAATGAAACAACAGATTTGATTATCTGTCTTTGAAATCGAATATACTAACTTTTCTCTCAAAAATTCAACAATCTGTTTGAAGTCAGCTATGCAGTATTCCCTTTTCATGTCCATCAAGACACTATCAGAAGCTGACTGTACAGGCACATGGAGGAAGGAATAGACACGTGGATGGCAAAGAATCTTTGCCATTTCCTAAAAAGAAAAAAAGAAAAAGAAAACAATAGAAATTATCAATACAATCAAATACAGTTATGGTAAACACAATTTCTTCTTGAAAGCAATCTCTGATCCAGACAAAACAGTACAATTTCGTTTTCAGGGCTGCCAATTCAGAGAGCACAAATTTACTTAACTTATACGCAAAAGACATCAATCGACCCCTATCTGAACACTGGACTCCAGTAAAAAGACATTTGAGGACTTACTTTTCAATAACTGACATGATATTATAGTTAAAGATAACAATAGGTCAAGAGTGATTTTCCTTTAATACTTTTATCCTGGTGCTCACTGGATGGAAGTTCGTTATTCACACAGTGATGGGAAAATGTATGAACATTTTAAAAAACTGAATTCCTGATCCCAACAAAACAGACTGCCATAAATAAGTTGAGGATCACGATAGTCAATTGATAGAGCACTGGACTTGCATGCAAAAAAAAGTTGAGTAGAGTAGGATTTCATTCAGGCCCCAAGCAGTAATTGGTAGCTGGATCTGTTAGATCTGATGGAAAGTACTGTGCAATAAACTAGAATCCTATCCTAAGGGTAGCAAGCAATTACTAACATCCATTTAATGCTACAGGTTCAACTCTAGCTCCAAAGGGTCTGAAATAATAAATAAAGCAATAATAAATTAAATAAACTTTATCCATCCATGAGGATGAATCTGAACAAATCACTGATGAATCATGACCTAATTAATTAATTAATCAAAAACAGGGGAGGAGAAAAGATCACTAGTTTTTCTTTTTTGTTTTATAATAATTATTATTAGATGTATATAATTTTGAATGAATGCATGAATGCTTTTTGAATATTGATATAAAAAGTAGATAACTTGATTTTAATATATAAGACTTAGAAAAAATAAATTGTGATAAAACTATATTTTGATAGGCCGGTAATATCTTAAAACATGTCTACTACAGCTATAATTATATCATTTAAAGGTAAAATGGATGACACTTTAAAATCAAATATTCACAAATGAATTCTAGTTATTAAACAAATAACTTGTCGACTCAATTTTTTATATCATGACTCACATTTGTGAACCATTGTGTCAACCTTCATGAAGCAAAATTAGTTAGTGTCAAAATAAAAAGAATTAGGGGTCTTTGTTTGTTTTATAAGTTTAAGAAACAAAAATCTCTCTCTTTCTCTTCAATGAAAGTATTCATTTTAACTCAAATAAGATTAAAATTTAATAATTACAACATATTCATCTAAACTGATTTGAGACGATTTGTCATATTTCCACATTCCGTAAATCCGACCCACCTCTAGGTGCTCCATGATATAAGGAGGGTTAGTCATGCCAAGCCTCATCATGGCACCTTCTGGAATCACTTCCACCAACTGCCATAACAACTGTGGCAGCGTCACACCAAAATCTTTGCCATAGGCTCCAAGATCTTCTGAAGTCAACCAGAGTTCAACCACACCCTCTGAAGAAAAAAAAAAAAAAAAAGGAACAATAAAATATTTTTAAAGCACATTTTATGATCGTCCATCATTGCAAAGAAACATGCATTACTTTGTAATTGAAAAGACTGTGCACTCATGTTATAATACACCATTTTAGCACATTATTATTAATAGTTTACAATTGTTCTTATCTACGCATGAATGTTTAGGACTCTTATATCTTATATTACAGATTGAGATATAAAGAATGACAATATTTTTCAAAATCTAATGTTATTATCCAAAATTGTATTCTTAATAATCAGCCATTTGTTACACAATTGGGATGAAAATTAAAATACTTTCGACATCTTATAATGCCAGAGTTACCATGCTTCAGTACATGATGTCGGAAAATTTGGTCATAATTTTGGACTCATGTCGTGTCTTATAAAATTTGCGTACTAGTTTCATTCAGTGATATCTTTAAATTCCATGCAATTTATATGGTCCTTGAGGTTTTCTTTGTGTTCTTCAGAGAGGTCTCGATTCTTTCAATACAGAGATATACTTTTGATAACATTTATTCAATAATTTTGCATATACGGTATTTTAGGTCATAGTTTAACAAAAGAAAAATAAAAAAAGGAAAAAGAAATAAAAAAAGGATTTACTTTTGATGATAATTTTTGGTGTCGAAATGCCACAATTGTAACAAATTGAAAACGAAATGTATATGTTTATGTTGTGTATATCGCACATGTGAAAGAAAGAGAGGAAGAGAGAGAGAGAGAGAAAGAGAGAGAGAGAGAGAGAGAGAGAGAGAGAGAGAGAGAGAGAGAGAGAGAGAGAGAGAGAGAGAGAGAGAGAGAGAGAGAGAGAGAGAGAGAGAGAGAGAGAGAGAGAGAGAGGAGAGAGAGAGAGAGAGAGAGAGAGAGAGAGAGAGAGAGAGAGAGAGAGAGAGAGAGAGAGAGAGAGAATGAGAGAGAGAGAGAGAAAATAAGTAGGAGTGAAATATCTGTTCAATGTTACAGTTATCATTTAACGTTATAACAAGTGTAACTAAATGACAAATTGCCATATTTATGGACAATAAAGATCTATTATTTTTATTATGATTATGATTATTATTATTATTATTATTATTATTATCCCATGGTTATTCATGCGTTATTGGTAGGAAAAAACTCATAGGGCATGTGTATTTTGACTTATAATCTGCATCTGACCATTTCGTTTTTTAACCTTGGGCAAAATTGTTATTTAACCCCCAATTTGCTCACTTGGGCAGCATGGGTATTTCCTGTTGATATCAGACAGTTGTTTGATGTATTATGCAACATGGTGAAAACATCTAATGATGCCGCACAGAGGGGCTTAATTTTTTTAAAATATTTTTTTTTAATTGTTTTTCAGATTTGCTATAAGCCTCAATTAATATAGTGTCTTTTTTTTTCCTCTTCAATCTATATAATACTACCTTTTCCCCCTTTAATTTGATTAAAGGAATTGTTTAAAAAATGGATCTACTCAATTAAAATCTATTTACCGGTGAATGACTGCCTGGCTCTCTCCACAATATCTTCTGGTCTGTAACTACCCAAATCTCCTCTTGCATGTTTGGTCTTACAGTATGTACATTGGTTTAAACATCTGAAATCAACCACAAGGAAAATGTAGTGTTATCTGTTCCATTTAAGTGGCTCATCACCTCACTATCAATATCACAACTTGAAAATCAAAATGATCAAGATGATAAAATTTTGTTTTTCTCCAATTTAAGAAACTCTTCAATAGCACATCTAAACTCGACTCAAATCTCATATTTTTGGCTATAAATTCAAATTTAAGTATAAATATCCCTCTGGAATAACACTGTTTTAATAATGTGGGAATATATATTACTGTGATCAAATAAAAGCAGTGTTGAATTCAGGAATAGTGCAAAATATGACCAACCCAAAGACACTTTTAAATCCAAAGGAGTACGAATATCAATATATGTGAAGCGTCAATGAATAATGTAAGGTTGATATTCAAGTTTTCCCTTTCTCAAAACAATTACTTTTCTATATCAATTTTGGGATAAATGGATTGTCATGCTACTGTAGAACGAACTTAAGTCTCAATGGGAAAGTAGCTAAAGAAGACCATGAATTTATTTATTTTAAAACCTGTTGCTAGACAACAATACCCAAAAATCAAAATGTTATACCATTAATTTTTTCAGTTTCATATACTAGAGCCACTAAATTGTTTAATCCATATTTTGGGAACAAGCCAACTGTGTCATTGTATATGGCATTTCATTAATATTTGTTTGATGATAACAAGGCAATGATTTAATGTGGATGGGAATGCTACAGCTTGCCACATTACAATGGTCAATAAATAAAGGTGGCTTATATGCATTTGTGTCATGTTAAAGGTTCACATCTTGAAATTGCTATGTTGACTCACTAAAATATTGCTAAGGTTCTCCTGACTGAAAATTAGTAGACCAAACCATAACATTTAAAACGACTAACAAGGTCAAAACACGCAGGATGCTATCTTGGAAGATAACGCAGGGACCAGTACCCACAGTTACTGAAGCCTTAAAAATGCTGTATGTTGACAGAACCTATTTTTCTCATTTTGGCCAGTAAAAGTTAATATGTCACAAAACTTTTATCCCAGGGCTAAAATGATCCCAACAAGTCAAAACCTAAGGCTCAAAGGAAGTCCTTTGGTAGAATACAAATGAACAGCATGGGATTTTTTTAACCAATGGATTTTATTTTTTTTTTTTTTATTGTTCATCTAGTATATGGTGTACACATGCCAACAGCAGTAAATTTCATCAGAACTTACATAAGTTGGACTGTATATATTTCAGTTCAACTTTTTTTCAAATTACAGAACATTGTCATTACCATACCTCATTGTTATTGTAGAAGAAAACCCTGAAATGACTTAACTGCAGCCCTTTGGTTTCCATCATTCTATGTTAAATCACATTGAAATAGCATGTCAACGTCTTATCACAAATTTAATATTTTAATGATTACAAATATATAAAAGTGCGTTTGATAATCAAATTACAGTCATTTCTTGCTCTTTTGATCAAAAGTCGTGAAAATCAAGAGGTTTACCCTGTATTGATTGCAATGATTTCTATCACAGGATTTCTCCTAATCTTTGGAAGATTCAGTGACGCTCCACCTTGTTTCTTTCCAGACATTTTCTTCTGACCAAAAAGTCGAACAGAGTTACCTGAATCGATGATGACGATAATAATAATAATAATAATATTAATAATAATAATAATAATAATAATAATATAATAATAATAATAATAATAATAATAATAATAATAATAACAATAATAATAATATAATAATAATAATAATAATAATAATAATAATAATAATAATAATAATAATAATAATAATAATAATAATAATAATAATAATAATAATAATAACAATAATAGTAATGACAATAATAATAATAAATATTTATCATCATTTTCTAAGCAAAATAAACATTAAAAAAGATGGTTCAGAAAAACAAAAGTAAATTCTATCCGTGTATGTTATGAATTAAATCCTACCTGCAAACCATAAACAATTTTTTTTTTTAAACTAAACCAACCAAATTGGTAACAATAAGTTGGGATGTAATTTGAGGTTTTGTCTTACTACCTTGTTAGATCCAAATTAGCTCAGGTTATACAACGAAATTGTTGTGTTTTCAGAATTGGATTATGCCCTTCTGCTATGGCATCAGTAGATACTGTCGCCTAGGTATACCATGAAGGAATGAAGATAATCCATCAAACAAGACGTCTGATGTCAACAGGAATCACCCATGTTGCACACCCAAAGTGAGCAAATTGGGGGTTAATAATTTTGCACAATGAAAAAAAACGAAAGTGCCTGAAGCCGGGTTTGAACCTGAGACCTTCTGAGTAAAGTTCTGCCACTTTGCTAAATTGGACATTTAAATGCTTTTTCATTATTTTGTGGTGTCATTTATTGTGATATTGCACATACATTATTAGTTTACCTTTAAATGTCTCCTCTACTACCTCCACCACTCTGTCAATCTGTTGCACACCAACAACACTTAGGCCCTGAAATTGCAAAATGAGATTGAAAGATTAGTAGAAAATAGCCATACATCAACAAAGAGTTGATCTTTATAGGGGTTAAGGGGTGTCTGGCTAACTCGATTGTAGAGCACTCACTTCATATACAAAGGGAATAGAATCAAGCACTCCAGTGTGAGATGAGCTGGGTTTTTTTCCTTGACCACTCAATACTGATTGGGAAGCTGGATCTGTCAAATCTGGTGGAGAGTACTTATGAGATAGACAAACACCCTATCAAAATAGCAGCAAGCAACCGCTATTGTCAATTTTGCACTATACAGAAACCATGGAAGAGAATTCTTAACTGACGCAGGCCATTTTTTTTTTTTTTTAAACAAAAAAAGTTATGTAAAAATGTGACGGAAACGTAGAATACTCGAAAAATCTGGCATCCTCGTAATGTTATCTGACATTAACTGGACTCTATATGATGAACTTAATTTTTGATATCTAATCAATATTAGGGTGTCCACCGAAGTCCACCAGTAAAAAATCCGACTACATTTTCGATGTGTTTTTGTCCTAATCTGATCAACACTTCCCATAAAAAAATATAATTTAAAAAAAACAAGAAACAAAAATACCTATATGACTTGTGCAGAAACTGTTCCCTACTACAGCTCCTCACATAACAACGATAAGAACAATTAGGTAATCCATGGATTTCCCAAGAGACCACAAACTAGCACTGACATGTCGCTTCAGTTCAGATTCAATCAAACATTAATAATCTCCATAAGAATAGGATAAATTCCCCTCCTCCTTTACAAAAAAACAAACAACAAAAAAACAAACGAACATCTCAATTTAAAATGTTTAAAACAATATCATCATCACCACCATCACTCTCTTCCCATCCCCCACCTCCTAAACCATAGAAAGATTCTGGGCATCAAGAGACTTCCTCGTTTAGTTTCATTATCACATATTCCTTGAAATTAATTAACATTCTCATTTTTTCAAACCAATGTTAAAATTTTCAAACCACAGAGCTGCTCTACCGACCAAATCCAACTTTTCAGACCAAGGCTTTAAAAAACTACTAAAATCAGACTTTCTGACTTTGGTGGACACTCTAAATATGTCAAGATAAAATATAAATAATTTCTTTAAAATGATCGATGTACCTGAATAATATTTGCCAAATATTTACCTCCATGTACTCAGACTTTTGTTGCCCCTGTGGTACACAACCTGCTAGGACAGTCAATTTGTTACTGGATTTTGCCTCAGTGATGTAATTTCTGAAATGGTCTTCAGCTGGATTCTTTACTGTGCAGCTATTCAAAAGCCATAAGTCGGCTGCATCTTTATCATCTGAAATCAATTCAAAAAGGATTATAATTCATAAATTTTGATGCTCAACAATTCCATCACCCAAATTTTGATTACTTTTGATCAAGATCTGTATCGTTATTCATATACTTGAAATGTACCAGCTGTTAGTATTGATAGTCACTCAGCTACGTTACTTTATTTTTCTCGAAGCAACGGTAATGAAACTCAATTATGAAATAGTAAAGACAAAAAAACGCCATTAAGTCAAGAGTTGCATTGCTGGTTTGTTTTGTTTTTGTTTTCTGCTTGAAAATGTTAAGATCTGATGTCAGTCTAGAGCAAGATTGATTCTCTTAAAAATGGCAATATTGTTTCCCCGTTTTAAATTTGACTTTTTCCCCCTTGCTTTTCTATTTGAACTTAAGATAATTTTTGTTTTTAAGAGAGGTGTGAAAGAAAGGAGAGGCTTAATTCAAGTTTACTGTTTTCCTAGGAGATGTGAACAGTAAACAGTAACATACAGAAAGTAATATAGCAGCTTCAAAAGAACAAAATACTAAACACATTTCAGGCTCAAAACTTATTCACAACAGGGGGGTAAAAAATGGCAATGCAGTAACATTATCATGAATCCTAGACGTTTACTCATGCCATTACGTAGGGGGTCCCAATAGCTAAGTTGGTAAAGCACTCACGTGACACGCAAAGGGACCAAGATCGATCCCGAGTAAAATTAAGATTTTTTGGACATCCTCCTTCCCCCCCCCCCCCCCCTTGTCCAAATGGGTAGTTGAATTTGTTAGAGTTGGTGGAAGGTACTTTGCAATAGACTAGCGTCCTATCAAAAGGGTAGCAAGCAATTTCTATTGTCTGTTTCATGCATTAGAAACCCGGATAAACTCTAGCTCCATGGCTCTGAAGGATTACTTTTTTACGTAGATCAGTAATTATGATATTCTATGTTTTTATGTTTTTAAGGGTTTTACGGCGCTTGCAACACATTTAGGTTATATCAGCGCCAGTAAAAAGGAAGAAAATGGGATAGTAAAAAGTTCTAGAATTACAATTAAAGCACCCAAGAAAAAGTAAGACAAAGGGGAACTGAGAACAAATAGGGATGAGATGTAGATTCCAAGAGCATACCACCAATGTACTTAGTTTGAAATCACCTACAAGTCTCATCCAGACACAAGCACAAAATCCAACAAAGAGGAATACACTCAAATACATACCTTATACATTCAAAATAAAAATAATAATACATAACAGAGAGATGATTTACAAGGAAAAAAATATCATCTCCCAAAACAATAACTATGCATTTGACTGTTTCCCTCCCAGCTAGGACTCCGGCCAGAGCCAGGACAAAACCAAGTAATCTCATTCCAAGACAAAGACAGAAAGCATGTTGGAAAACAGATATAAGGGGATAGAAGACACAGTATGTACCTCCCTGCCCGCTATGGGAGGTATGATATTCTACCTTTTATAAAAGAAATTTTTGACCCAGTGTCTCATTATTATGTATGGATCGACCAAGACCAGAAACATTAATTTATAGTCACAAATATGAAATTTAAATTCCAGAAATTATGGTGAAAAATAGATATACAATTTCTCACATTAAAAAAAACTCATAAACTCAAAAAAGCTCATATCCTTATCGTTTTAATTCTACATTCACTTATCAGGATCCTAATCATCCAGGCACTTAAATGAAAATTCATATTTTTCTAAAAACATTTTCAAAACTAATTCCTAGTCATACCATGCTCATTAAAAATTTTGTCTCTAACCCAATTAGGATCGAAGCTATGACAAAAATTGTGCCCGAAAGGGGCATATTTATGCAAATTTTTGGCACCAAAAAAAAATGCACATTCAAGACCACTCTAAAAATAAAACTATAAGAAGGAACTTAACCAAACTTGGTGGAATCAAAGTTGGAAGCATAATTAACTAATTTATGTTAAAAAATTACACTTCATGTTTAACCTCCACGATGCAATATTACATATTTGGTGCTGAGAAAATGTCTGAACAGGGTCAAATGCTACCACGAGATGCAACTCTGCCAAATTATGACAGAACTGAACAAAATTAGATAGGAACATAGTGCAAACCCACAATAATTAGATTATGTATGAAAACGTAAAAATTGTAAAGAATTTCTAATTATTAAGCAATATTACATAATGTTTTGCTTTTAAAAAATGACAAGCCGGAGCCAAATGACTCTCAAGGCGTCGTTATAGAAAGAAATTAACAAAATTACATAGACAACGTGTATAAACCTGTGTGATCAGGAAATGTGAAAAAAAAAGGCATTCAATTACAAATTTTCATTCATTAAATCACATTTTAGATACAGAAAACAGCTCACCCTGTAGGGAAATGGCTCTAAAATTGTTACTTTTAAAAAACTCTTGCAAATGATATAAAACCCCTAAGAATCAGCTACTGGAAGTAAATGTTTTATTCTATTTAATTTTTAATTAATCAAAAAATCTGCAAAAATCCTACAGCACTTGGCAACATTACAGTGTGTCCACCACAGACTAAGGATTCTAGTAATACTATGAAATTCCATTGAACAATATAATATATAGGCCTGTAAATGGTTGGTGAAAAAATTGTCGGAACTTTTTGAACACGCGAAAATAGACACAACAGGACAAAAATATGGACACAACACAGATATGACACGTCAATTGTCTAGTCAAATCATGTCACTTTCCCCTACTTGTTTATCACGAGGTCCTTATTTTATGGTATCAAAAAAAAAATCCCAATTATTTGAGGTCCCAGGTCTGAGTTAGTTGTAAAATGAAAGGAAGAGAACAATTCCTACCCTTTTGAAGGATGCGTATCTAGACATCTAGTGCTCGACACGGGAAGCTGCGCATCTTCGCTCCTGTTTGTGTTAAATGTTTACGCTGATTCTTTCGTTTATTTGGATTAATTCTTATAGAAGAAGAAGAAGAAGAAGAAGAAGAAGAAGAAGAAGAAGAAGAAGAAGAAGAAGAAGAAGAAGAAGAAGAAGAAGAAGAAGAAGAAGAAGAAGAAGAAGAAGAAGAAGAAGAAGAAGAAGAGGAAGAAGAAGAAGAAGAAGAAGAAGAAGAAGAAGAAGACGACGAAGAAGAAGAAGAAGAGGAGGTGGCGCGGTGGTGTGAGAGCTTTCGAAGAAGAATTATTTCGCATTATTTTTTTATCCGTCTCACATCGGGACGGAACCAAAGAAATAAAGAGACTGAGAAATAAGAACCGGAGATATGCATGTGTGTCAGTAGCAAAATAGAGAGAAACCTTCCGGTCCGGTTCGACACACTTCTGTGTGTTCGTTATTTACTGACTATGTGTGTGTGTGAAGACGAATCGCGCGAACTTCGCGACCTCTCTCTCGCTGGCTGTGGCACAGCAGCCAAGCAGTGAATACATAAACGTCTAGCGGAGCGTGTAGGTGGCATGATAATATTATAGCTAACTGATAGATGGCATGTTTTGTCTTTGATGCGACAAATAAAAAATTTTTTTTGTTTTGTTTTTTTAAGTCGGCATTTGAAAAGGAATAAAATCTAATTTTTTCGAGGAACGAAATAAAAGTCTTTTATTTTCTTTTTTATCGGTTCTGTTCTTTGGCGTTACGAATTTTATTTTTACTATTATCTTTTATTTTTTTTTTTTAGCACTTATAGAGCAAAATCGTACTGTCGGAAATCCAACAATAGACGGAAGATTTACAGGCCTGTACAGTGTGACTGAAATAAGGTTAGTAGGCACCACAACTAGCTACGAATATTTCAAAGAAAAGAAATCAATTCAATTTGATCAGCATCTCAATTCAGCTGTCATACAGGTGAATGAGAAAATCGTGACATGATCTGAGCCAACCGTTTACTTACGTGCCTAATAATACCATATTGAGATGGTGGGTCACAATTAATCTTTATATTCAAACCTGTTATTGTGTATCCATAAGCTGCTAGTTGTCCAGCCATATATTCACTGTCTGAGTTGTTGTGTGAACATCCCCAGGTCTTCAGGTAAATTTTTTGCGTTCCTGAAATCAACCATAAATTTCATTTGAGAGAAGTCTAAGTTCAGATCTATAGGTTCTCATTAATTCGTGGAAGGAACATCAAATTAGACATGAAATTACTGCTCTACTTTATAAACTTTTGTCTTATTTGACTTCATCCTCACTTATAGTATTATATGTATTCCCTCAACAACCAAGAATTAAAGCTAATAATATATTAAAAATTAAAAATCATTTTAACTTTCTGGATTTGATTCAAAAGTGATCAGTCCAAAATAAATGTAAGAAGCAAAATGCACTTCTCAATTCTGCAAATAATCAGAATAATCACAACATCATTTTATATATACTGACCTGGTACATAACTATCGTGATGGTGCGTCTCAACATTATTGACATTTTTGTTTTTCGATGAAACCGATTTTCGAACCCTTGCTCTTGGGACGATGTGACTTCTGTTCCCGATACGCTTGTCGGACAAGTCGTCATAAACAATATCTTCAATGTCGTCGATACCATTGTCACATATAGAAGTCATATTGGGTTGTGTCTCTGTTTGGTCAAGTTCGGGAGACGGCATGGTGAAATATATTTACTTTTGTAAAAGTTCTATCTAGCCTAGATATCTTATTATTCAGTACAACAAGAACAAAAAGTTTTAGAAGTAAGATTAAGAAGTGCCTGACTCTGACAACTCATGGATAGTGACTGGCGTTTGTCTTTGAAGATTTACGGTATTACCATGCTGAGTTTATTTTCTGTAAAATCATACGAAATCTTCGTTTGTGAATTACTTATTGCCAATAATAATAGTATCTAGACGTCTATACTGTCAAAATGGAAAGGAGGTGGTCAATGGATTTCACCGTGCGTCTGAAACTGAAACATAGCAGACATGTTTACAACGGAAACGGATGCAACGCGTGGAACGGTGGCACGTAAGTGAAACTTTTTATTTGACTAAACATCCGTTCCCCGCTCTATCATCATCATCATCATCATCATCATCATCATCATCATCATCATCATCATCATCATCATCATCATCGTCGTCGTCGTCGTCGTCGTCGTAATGATGATCATAATAATAATAATAATAATAATAATAATAATAATAATAATAATAATAATAATAATAATAATAATAATAATAATAATAATAATAATATAATAATAATAATAATAATAATAATAATAATATAATAATAATAATAATAATAATAATAATAATAATAATAATAATAATAATAATAATAATAATAATAATAATAATAATAATAATAATAATAATAATAATAATAATAATAATAATAATAATAACTACTACTACTACTACTACTACTACTACTACTACTACTACTACTACTGCTGCTGCTGCTGCTGCTGCTGCTACGTGCTGCTGCTGCTGCTGCTGCTGCTACTACTACTAATACTACTACTACTACTACTACTACTACTACTACTACTACTACTACTACTACTACTATAATAATAATAATAATAATAATAATAATAATAATAATAATAATAATAATAATAATAATAATAATAATAATAATAATAATAATAATAATAATAATAATAATAATAATAATAATAATAATAAATAATAATAATAATAATAATAATAATAATAATAATAATAATAATAATAATAATAATAATAATATAATGATGATGATAATGATGATGGTGTTGATGGTATTGATGATGAAATGAGAAGAAGAAGAAGAAGAAGAAGAAGAAGAAGAAGAAGAAGAAGAAGAAGAAGAAGAAGAATGATATGAGAGATAATAATGATAATAATATAATAATAATAATAATAATAATAATAATAATATAATAATAATAATGATGATGATGATGATGATGATGATGATGATGATGATGATGATGATGATGATGATGATGATGATGATGATGATGATAAAAGATTCCCTTTATTCATCCATAGGGGAAATTTGTCTCTAGGGTATATTCCAAGGGAAGACTGGAATAACCCAGGCATCAGCCGCAGTGCACCGCCGCCAAGCGAGCTAGGGCAGCAGCCTCTTGTGGTTTTCACACTTCTATGTTATGACGATCGACCCAATCAGCAAAGTCTGGTCCGAATTCGTGCACCGTCGCAAACCCGCCGGGGAGCATCGTTACAACACACCGTTCGACTAGATGCTCTGCCGTCTCAGGTTCTTGCCCACAGCGAGTACATGTTGAACAGGTAGAAAGACCCCACCGATGAAGCGCACTGGCCGTGAGGCAGCTCCTCGACCGAAGCCGATTCGCAGTCGCGCTAGGGCATCGTCACAACACACCTTTCGACTAGATGCTCTGCCGTCTCGGGTGAAGTGACTTGCTCAAGGCCACACAGCGCAGCGACGGGTGATCGAACTCGTACCTTTCAGGTACGACGCAAAGACCGTACCGCTGAGCCACGCTGCCCCCTATGATTATGATGATGATGATGATGATGATGATGATGATGATGATGATGATGATGATGATGATGATGATAATAATAATAATAATGATAATAATAATGATAATAATAATAATAATAATAATAATAATAATAATAATAATAATAATAATAATAATAATAATAATAATAATAATAATAATAATAATAAGGGTTATTATTCTTTTTGGTTTTACTAATAATAATAATTATTATTAAAGGGTTATTATTCTTTATGGTTTTACTGAATGTAATGTATGTATTATTTTGATTGTCGAATGTGGACAATTGAACAAAGTTCACGATCATAATAAATCATTTGTCTTATTGGTGAATCCATTTCTTTCTGAAGTCGATTTACTGAGAAATGCATTTTGATACCAACTGTGTTGCTCCTTACAAGTGTTCACCAGACTAGAATAATGACACATTCGTTTTATAATATTAATATTAGTTCGTGTGTCATCGATGTGTAAAAAGTAGGAGTTTGCTCTGTTTGGAAATATAATTTTAATGAGAAACTTGGCATTTAAAAAAAAATATTGACCAGTACAGCGAAAGAAATACTATGGACTGTGCTATGGACAACCGTTTTATTTTTATTCGGTTTTTATATATCCAGTATTTTATTATTCAAACTATTATTTATTAAAATAGAGCTTTCACATCGAGACAAACAGCAGCGTGAGTGACAAGAAAATATCAACTTTGGTGAGTGAACGAACTTCTCCTCCTCTTCCTTTTCATCCTCCTCCTCTTCCTCCTCCTCCCCCTCTTTCTCCTCCTCCTCCTCCTCATCCTCCTATCCTCCTTCTTCTCCTCCTCCTTCTCCTCCTCTTCCTCTCCTCTTCCTCCTCCTCTTCCTTTTCCTCTTCCTCCTCCTCCTCCTCCTCCTCCTTCTCCTCCCCTTAGTCCTCTTCCTTATCCTCTTCCACTTTCTTTTTATCCTCCTCTTTTTCTCTTTTTTTTTTTCGCTCCTCCTCCTCCTCCACTGTGTGACTAATTTCTCACAATTTGTAAATAGCATATCGTTCATAATTGCTGATTTCAAATGCATAATGAATTTGTAACTGTCAATTTACACATTTTGGCATTAGATTGTGATTAAAAGCGAAACCGAGCTCAATGTTAAAATGGTAATTGAAAACTGACCGGTATTTTTTTGTTTAGGAAACAAAGCTAAATCTTATCATATAAGGCAATTATTTGGCAAGACTTCTGTAGCTTAACAGCTCTTTTAAAATATTTATAGGCGTTTCAATAACCACGGGGGTTATCTTAGTTGCGGTATCCAATCAATATTATTATATGAGACCTTTTTATTTTTATGTGGCGTAATTATCTCTAAATTCAAAATCAATTTGCTGAGTCGGTTGTTATCTTGCCTATAATTTCATTTATTTTAAGCAAAATTATATCACTCACTCACTCATTCCCATGACCCTTTGATCGTCGGCGGGACATGCGGGATGCAAACTTCACAACATTACCGCCATTCGTCACGGTCTCTGATCTTTTCCAGAAGGCTATTAAGATCCAGGCCTGCCGAGTCTTTGATGTTGTCTTGCCCTAGCTTTTCTCTGTCTTCCTCTCCATCCCTGTCCATCTACAGTGCCCTTCATGACAGTCTTGCACAGATTATCATTGCGGTCAGTGTGTCCGACAATTTATTTCTTTTGAGTTTTGACATCAGTGGTTCCTGTCCTCCTGCTCGATCCCCTACCTCATCTAAAATATCCTTATTAGTTATGTGCTCTAAATATGGAACTCAGGATTTTCCGATAGCAAAGATTCGCTTTTCTAAATTTGCTGTGAGAGTCCATGTTTCAAAGCAATAAAGTAGGATGGATAGTAACATGTAACTGTTAACAGTGCTCTGCCTTTAACTTAACTCCAAAATCAATGTTGCTTTTCCAGATGGTGTTAAGTCTTGTCATGGCTGCCGTTGCCATTCCAATTCTAGCTTTCACATCTGCTGCTCTAGTCCCATCTTCGGTGACCAACACTCCCAAATATTTAAATGAGGTGATTTGCTCTCGGTTTTCACCATTGACATTTATTTTCGTCTGAGGGTTGTCTCGGCCGTTCGCTAGAATTTGCGAGTTTTCAGAATTGATCTCCACCCCGTATGTATAAGCTGTTTCTGATAGACGATCTGTCAGTGACTGTAATTCATGTTCAGTTTGTTGCCATCAAGTCAATGCCATCTGCAAATCGAAGGTTGCAGAGATCTCAGCCGCCTATTGATACCATGTGTGCTCTCGTGGTTTTTAGGCATTTCCTGCATTCTTTTCACATATATGTTAAAAAGAGTAGGTGAAAGACGATAATTTCTTGTATTATTCTTTCCAAATATAGGCTAAAAAGGGTAGGTGAAAGAATGCAGCCCTGTCTGACACCAAATGTAGTTTTGAAAGGGTCTCCCATCTCATTGTTAAGTATTACGCACTGGGTGCATTTTAATAGAGTGATTCATTGTTTTTATGATCTCTTCATCAAAACCAAAGGTCACGGTGACATATTTTATCGAATGCTTTTCTGAAATCGATAAAGTTATGGAATAATTCTTGTTGATGTTGTAAGTTTTTCAATTATATAACTGAAGCTTAAAACTTCGATATTCCCAGCATCAGGGTTGTCGTGACATAATACCGTTTTGAGACAATTGGTCGACTATAATATCCCTTTAAATATTTACTTATAAAATATCTATTTTAAGTGTGCATAAATTATGTAAGTCAGTTTAACACTCCATTTGTGGATAAGACATCTAAGTTTTTCATATGTGTATCGAAAGATCATAAACTCACAACATCTTTGATGCGACACATGCTTATCATTAGTATGGAACACACCGGTCACTATCGCCAATTAAAGATAATGGTAAATATTTTTTAATTCTACTACTACTACTACTACTACTACTACTTTTACTACTACTACTACTACTACTACTACTACTACTACTACTACTACTACTACTACTACTACTACTACTACTATTATTACTACTTCGTCCCATTTATGAAGTAAACAGTCTTGTTTTTGTTTTGTTTTTTCTTTCGTGCGACTTTGTGGCCTTGTAGTATGACAATCGTCTTAACACCGCGGTAGGTCCCTGGTTCGAGTTCCGCTCTGGAAAATACTCTTTATTCGCATTCTGTCATATCTCTCAGTTATAAAATGAGTGTCTTGCGGATAACGCATTATCTTTGCCGAAATCAACGTAATATAGCGCATCACCCTGTTTGAGCAAATTGAATGGATCTTGCACTATATAAAAGCTATTTTGTTTGGGTTACTCTTTCTATTTTCGTTTTTGTAAAAAATGTTGTTTGTTATATTTTACTGCACCTGGCGTTTTATTTTTCTTCCATTTATTATTTCTAATTCATCTTGTTTGTCTAATCATAAATGAATATGAGTCTATTTATATATATATATATATATATATATATATATTATATATATATATTCTCCAAAAAAAACACACACACAAAACAGGCCTTACGGGCATTTTCATAGGCGCATAATCAAAAAGCGATTGCATTTTCATTGAAAGAATTGTCACCCCCAAAACGATTACCAATTCACCAAAAAGTGAACCGAAACGAGAAGTATCTAACATTAATTCTCTATATATTCAAAGTGACGCGATTAAAGTTTCCGTCCATGTACCTACACTTTGAAGTACGGGAAGGGTTTAGGGATGGTGACAATGGCGTTAAGGAGGTCACGAAGATCGGAGAGTGGACTGTTCTAACATTACCAAGAATGTGTCGAAACCATAATATAGTACTAAAATGTCTTTAATAGATGCTTTTTTTCACTTTTGATTTTTAAATTGCACACATAATTGATTGTTTTCATTATGTGGCCTTATCAAATTTGATTTATCTTATTAAAAACAGGTAAATGCAGGTAAAAGTGTGGGTGAAATGAATAATGAAAGCTTTTCTTTTTGTCCAAAAATTGTTTGCAATTGAATACTATCATTATCTATACTTATATTCTCCTGCGCAGAAAATTGCCAATCCTTAAATCCATTTTTTCACATTTAGTAGTCTATTTTTCTATTCGTTTGATTGTTTCAATTGCTCAAATATCTTTTATCCAGAGCGCATCAGAAATAAGAGTTGCCAATACACAAAATCGAATCTCACACTGTTCAAGAGACACTTCTTACAGTTTTTGAGAGGACGGAAAAGAGTGGAGGACTTTGTGCATGCTTTAAAAACACAATGAATTCCAAACCTAAAACCAGCTCCCCAAGGGTCTCTCCTGCTACTTCAAGGACAACACATTCATCCCCTACATCATCCCAACCTATCATTGCCCATGTTAACCAAGGACGGATGGATAATCCTCCTCTTATCGCATCACATCAATTGATCATCACACAATTTCCGAGCACATCAACTGGAAGCCTAAATAATAGTAATGTTTCCTTCTCTAGTCATGTTCAAAATTACCCAAATCCCAGAGAGAACGCTTCTAACCCATCGCAACGAAATGACCAAACAATATCAACCGCTAACACAGCAACAGTAATTTTAAACTCAGTCATTACAGATTCATTAAGCACGTCACAGAGGCAACAAGAGACTCACTCTCACCCTCAACGTCATTCAATGGTCGATGACTATCAGAATCTGCAGAAAAATCGTCCATTGGGGAATCGTGATCTATTAGGAATACAAAGTACAACATCCACGACGGGTGTCTCAGTACAGTTAACTACGCATAAAACAAGCGTCAATAGTATTCCACACAATACAGCTCCGGTCTCGTCCAGAAATGACCATCGTGATACCAATTCTCCTTTGAACACAACCTCGTTTGCAAACTCTCCCTTGATGGACCTTACTTTGGTCAACACTCCGACTAACAGTCCTGCGGTAAACTCTTCTTCGATCGACAAGTCTTTGACCATATCTTCTCTGACCGAATCTCCTTTGACTACAGCTCTTTTGCCCAACGAAAATTTGTCCAATTTGAATAACACGTCCACAGTCAACAACTATCCGCAAAACAAGTTCATTAACTGCGGGGATATAGATCATGAATATGGCCAAAACATTTTGAACAGTGATCAAAAAACTGTCTTGGATCCAGTTCTACAATCTCAGATAAATCAACTACCCGAAACTTTCAAAACCAAAAGGAAGAAAAGGAAGGGCAAACAACGAACAACAAGTGGGCGCAGGAAAAGAAGTGCAACTCCTTCACTTACCAAAGATTCGCAACACAATAATGATAAAAAGTTGCCGAGTCAGTCAAACCGTTCTGAAAGGTTCATACTACCAAAAATATCGAATTCTTTTGAAAGCAATCTTTCTTCGGCGCCATTTATATACCTGCAGCAAACTGCAGGAAACCAACCTTACACACGAAATTCAATGCAATCGTGTATCAGTCTAAAGCAAACATCTCAGCAAACTGCTACATATACAAGAGATGCGCAACTTAATATAATGACAAGTGGGTTGTCATCGACACTGCATGATGATGATGCAGCATCATCGCAAAACAATTGTAATATTGACAATTTCATTCCCAAAAAATCTTCAACGACACAAAGTACCACACGATTTCAAAATGTTTTCAAAAGTATTCATCCTCCAACTGTATATATTGACCTCACAAAGGATGATAGTGATATCGATGGATTCATAGAATTCAAAGGCATAGAAGGTAAGGATATTCCATTGGATTTATCGGCAAAGCCATCTTCGTCGTCATTGTCTCCACCGCAATATATATACAAGCAACAATCTAAAAGAAGCCAAACGTACACAAGAGATTCATTGCAACCTTGTAACAGTCTAGAAAAAACACCAGAGCAAACATCCACATCAATACAAAACAAACACAACGATCGACAAGACTTTTTTATGCGTTCCAACCAAATGAACCAAAGCTTGAGTTTTAAAACAAAAGTATCCGATAATAGCAAACATTTACAATCAACCCTTGATCCTCAGGAAAATGGAACAAACCAATCTTCTTCAAGAAGAGAAGCAACTGGCAACTGGCATTCACAGGCCATTCACCGGCATGATGATATTTCACGTCTGCAAACGGAAAATCAATCTAACAAAAGAAGGGAAGAAAAGGCTGTTGCAATTGAGCAGAATAAGAAACACGAACACACTTCAAGCGTGGCGAATGAAATAACAGGTGGTACAAATGCCAAGCAACAAGTCAAAAAATACTTTGGTGCACTACAACTCTTATCTGCAGCAGAACATCAAGCAATTATCTATAGTGAGAATCCAACCGAGATGTATCAAAAATTAGTTGCTAACTTTTTTCTCCAGAAAGTTCAATTAAAACCCAAATCTTCTGGAAGTTTAACTTCAGAAACCATAAATAAACGCTCTACACATGAAACCCAACTACGCCATGAAATGTTTGTACCTGGACAAAAAGATGATAACAGTGCGAAAATAAATGTGTCTGCAAAGAAGAGAAATATGGATATGTCAGAAAGACAACTAAACGCAGAAAGATCTGCAGAAAAACCTTTCAAACTACTGAGCATTGGACACGATCCATCCAGACAATCACAGATTAATTTACGTACCCCAAACGACCGATCAAACAGAGTGAGTCCAACACTGGCAGTGACCAAAAAAATCAACGGTGACAATAATCTGCCAAACCCAAAGAAACCGATGGGCAACGGAAGAACTGGACCAAAAAATAAAAACCAAAGGAGTGAAACTAACGTTCAATATAATTCGGAGCTTTCGGTTTCGCTCTGCCCACCATCTGATGCTGTGCATTCGAGTGACAATCTTTCAACGATGGGCGTGGAAATTATGTCAAATAAAACAAAGTCTAAAATTGGAAAGAGCGAGGACAATAAATCAGACGAAACAAGCCTTGAAAAAAGTATGAAGAATGAGAACAATATGTCAAATCTAGATTGTCAAGTTAACTCTACTTGTACTTATAAAATACCACTGTCTTTAGAGAGACTTTTTGGTAGAACTAAAGAAGTAGAGGAGGCTCTTAAAAATAACATTGTGAACGATAACAATGAAAATGCGATCAAATCAAGCTCTGAAGTAGGACCGGATAAAGCGAAACCAAGTCAAAACGACGAAACCTACAAGCAACTAGAATCTGAGAGTCAACAAATCGATCAACCGAATGAGAATACTAACCAAAAGCATCAGATAAACAGGAATATATATCAAGCTAAACATATTTCCACAACGGCACGGGTCGATCCTTTCATCGCAGAAAATCACTCAGAGAGTATTGATACATTTAAAAAACCGTCATCAATATACGAATACTACGCGAAATTACATGTGCTCTCAAAAAAGAGAAGATTGAACAAGAGAGAAAGCCTAATGCAAAGTCAACTGAAAGCAAAGGGGTCTGCAAATGAACCTATGAAACAGCTGATCCCTGAGCATCATGATCCACCAGGACAATTGCAGGCTAATTCATGTACCCCAATAGACCCATCACATGGAGTGAGTCCAACTTTGATTGATTCGGAATTAAGCAATGGTGAAAAGGATCAGCCAAACTCGAAGAAAAGAAAAGGCAACATTAGAAAAGGACCTACAAATAAAAACGTAAGGAGAGAAAATGAAATTCAACAGAATTCGGAGCTTTCGGCCTCTTCCTGCCCACCATCTGGATCTATGCATTCAAGTGATAGCCTTACATCGATGAGTGTTAAAATTATGTCACAGAAATCAAACTCTAAAGGTGGGAGGAGCGAGGATAGTATGTCAGACGAAACAAGTGTTGGTAAATTTAAGGAGAATGAAAACAATAAGTCAAGAGAAACGAACGTTGGCCAAAATGGCAAGAACAAGAGCAATACGTCAAATAACAAAAACCTTGGTAAAAGTGGGGAGGTACAGAAAAGTGACCAAACTAAGAAGAGAGGAAAACAAAATAATCTGGCTTGTGAAGTGCTCACCTCAACTCGCACAGTAACAATTCCACTGTCTTTAGCGAGCTTTTTTGGTCGAAATAAAGAAGTAGGGGAGGCTCTGAAAAAGGACAGTGTAGACGATAAAAATGAAATTACGACCGAATCGAGATCTAGACTAGGACCGGATAAAGCAGAAACAAGCCAAACAAACGAAATCTACAAGCAACTAGAATCGGAGAGTCAACAAACCGACCCATCACAGGAGAATACTAACCAACGGGGTCAACCAAACGGCCATTTATCTCCAGCCAACCATTCTCTTGACATAACGACACGAGTCGATCCTTCCGTCACAGAAAATCACTCGGAGAAAATTGATTCATTAAAGAAGTCATTTGATGGCCCTGTTGCAATTAGTGATAAAAGTCAATTAAGTACGACTTTGTACGCTAAACAAAACAAAAAGGATTCAATCGTCCAACAAATGTCGAAAATAGTGGTAAAGAAAACCTCGAATGACTATCACAGCAACGACACAAACGAGAAAACAGGTAACAAATTCAAAGACAGCAATGATGTGATAGCCAGTCTTGAAAAAATGAACCTGGGTAAACCATGTCGTTCCTTTGGATTGAAACAAATCCAATCGCCCTCTGATACTATGGACATTTACTCTCAAACGCCCTATGCATATCCACACGAACCCTTACTGAACGAGCCATCTGTGGTATCGCCTGATAGTCAATTTCATACTGTTAATCAGTCGCTACCAATTGCGCGAGATGCACAAAGTTTCAGCAATTCTGTGTTGACCACAAACGCATCACATGCGACCTTTAAAGATACTGAGACAGTGGGCGCAGTGTCATCAGGATACGAATACTACGCGAAAATACATAAACACGCAAAAAAGAGAGGATTGGACATGAGAGAAAGCCTATTGCAAAGCCAACCAAAAGCAAAACGGTCCGCAAAAAAAACCTTCAAACAGATTAACCCTGAACATATTGATCCAACCAGACAATTGCAGACTAATTCATGTACCCTATTAGACCCATCAAATGGAGCGAGTCCAACTTTGACTGTGACGGAAATAAGCAAGGGTGATAATCATCTACCAAACCTTTCAAAAATGAAAGGCAACGTTCTAACTAATGCTGTAGAGAGTGGAGAAAATAAAAATTTGTCTTGCGGAATGATTCAATCAAGTCATGATTCAACAATTCCTCTATCTTTAGGGAGACCTTTCGGTAGATTTAAAGAAACAGAGGAGGTTGTGAAAAATGACTGTATAGACAATAAAAATGAAAATGCGACTGGATCGAACTCAAAAGTAAAAACGAATAAAGTGGAAACAAGTCAATCAATATGGACCTACATGCAACCAGAATCGGCGGGTCAGCAAACCGATCAATCACACGAAAATACTAGCCAAAAGCGTCAGTCAAATAGTAAATTATCTCCAGTCAACCATTCTATTGGCATAACGACAAGGGTCGATCCTTTCATCGCAGAAAATCACTCAGAGAGTATTGATACATTAAAAAAACCAAAGGTTCCTCGGCAACGAAAAAAGTCAACTTTGACTGATGGTCCTGTTGCAGTTGGTGATAAAAGTCAATTAAGTACCATTTCGTCCGCTAAACAAAACAAAAAGGATTCAATCATTCAACAGATGTCGAAAATAGTGGTAAAGAAAACCTCCAATTACTATCATAATAAAGAGACAAACGAGAAAACCCGCAAGAAATTCAAAGGCAGCGAAAATGAGGTAGCCACCCTTGAAACATTGAACAATAATAAATCATGCCCTTCTATCGGAGTAAAACAAATCCAACCGTCCTCTGATACTATGGACATTAACTCTCAAACACCCTTTGCCTTGCAAAACAAGCCACCTGTAGTACCATCTAATTGTCAATTTCATACTGCCAATCAGTCGCTACCAATTACTCGAGATGCACACAGTTTAAGCCAATCTGCTGTGGCCACACAAGCATTACATGAAAACGTAAAAAGTAATGAGACAATGAGCACGGTCTCATCAAAATACGATTGCTATATGAAATTGAACGAAAATTAAAAAAGGAAAGTTTAGACGTGCGAGAAAGCATATTGGAAAGACTATTAAGGAAAAAGAATCCTTAGACAGACATCTCAAACAGATTATTCCTGAGCAGTATGATCAACACAAAGTATTAGAAGATTAATTCATGTAACTAAACCCCACAGCGACTATGGCTGAAATAAACAAAAGTGGCAAGTGTCTGTCAAAACCTGTGAAAACGAAAGGCAACGGTAGAAATGAACCAAAAAAGTAAAACATAAGGAATGAAAATGAGCTACAGCAAAGTTCGGAACCGCACGCTGCTTCTTGTCCACCATCTAACTTTAAGCATGCAAGTGATAGTCTGAAGACGATGGACGTGAGAATTTTTTTCAAATGAAGCCAAAATAGAGGGAAGAGCTACAATAATGTTTCAGATTTTAAAAAATCGATGCAAGTTGAAAGAACAAGGGCTGGTATCAATTAAACAGTTGAAAAGTGATATTAATACTTCCGGCGGTGTTAAGAATATTACGAGTTTTGAACTTCTTTCTGGTCAACCCGAAGAACCAAAGAAGAATGTGAAAGAGAACATAGCCAAAAATATAAACGTGTTTGAATCCGGCTGTAAAGAAGGGATAGATGAATCGAAAGAGAGTCAAACAAACGGAAGCTCAAACCAACTAGAATCGGGGTCGACAAACAGATAACGGGTCAAAAATTACCACACCCTGGAATACGAACTAAAAAAACATTAATCAAAGGGGTGTTTATACCGAAGACAAAATTATATTAACAGCGCAGCACAGCTAGATTTATCCATTGCAGAAACAGACAGCAAAGCGTTGAAATATCCATATGCATATTTAATTTGTATGCACCCTTACAGCTTAATCAGCAATTATCAGCCAGTCTTCAACAACCAATAAAAACTACAAACATTGAGTGAACATGTCACGACTCCGAGCAATTAACTTGTGATATTGAAAATACTGATAAGATGAAAACAGTTGCGGCATGCTTCTATGATCAAGAACCTGTACCCTTAGTAAACTCTGGACTTGATAAAAAAATGGACGAATCAAGCAAAGCTCTTAAAACATCTCAAGAGATTAACGTCAAGATAGTGCCGAGTGAATCCATTCATACTACTATCTGATCCAATAGAATCGAGCAATATTAAGGAAAATAGTATTGTCGCAAAACGTTCCATATCTATATCAAATTATGACAAAGTGATCGCTCTGCGTAACCCTGTTATGAAATACAACAGAGATGGAGACCCGACTTTCACACGTCTAATTTCAATAAAAAAGGATTCTGCAAATTTGACCAACAAAATTTCAACACGTGAACTGAATGTGAATTTTTGGGAACAATATTTAGCAATTGTCATGAAACCCGTACTTTTGGCATTTGCAAAAATAGTATAATTAATAATAAAAAGATAAAGAAAAGTAATGAACTGATCATGATTTCTGATAAAAATAAACTATTATAATTTTCAATACGTTAAAGAAACATTAGACGATCTCCAGACTAAACGATTCATTGAGAATTTCACTATTAAAGCTATAGAACACCAGTCAAGTCAGATAATTTGGAACACATGTCAAAAACCGGAACTTTAAAACTCGATTTCGTGCCAAATGGACCACTATAAATGGGTCGAAACATGTAGAAATTGTGCATAAACAATTAAAACAGCATGGCAATTCAGCAATGCTCTATTTTCATGATTGAAGAAGCACTTTGCTGTGGTTTGAAGAATTTTTTGGGGGGAAAAAAACGAATTTCAACGTCATAGCATGGAACCTAACCATTGCCTTAATTGAATGGAAGATATAATATAAGGGAGAAAAAGAGCAACGGAGAGACCCAAGCTTTGGATCCGCAAAATATCAATGAAGTTTCGCAATAATTTAAAACTGTTGCGCCGCTTACAAGAGAAATCAAAACCAAGGGAAGGAGCAAAGCACAATATACTCTGATGTGCAAATAACCTCAGGAAAATAAAATCATTTCACCTTGTTCTGTAGCTTATATTATCTAATCCTCGAACTGAAATAATTTCAATTAGCCTTAACTCAACTATTACTACCACTCTACCACCACCACCACCACCACTACTACTACTACTACTACTACTACTACTACTACTACTACTACTACTACTACTACCACTACTACTACTACCACTTTTATTCCATTCATATCGTTATAGCACCGTCATTTTATTTTTAGAAAATATCCATGTCTGCAGTACATTGAACCACCCCAATATAATGGGCATATTACACCCAAAAGACTCCTTTCTCTTGCAGAGACGCCAACCATTCATTCTTTTCAAACTTCGTCACAAAGTACACCACACAATCGCTACAATGGCCAGTATATTTTGTATTCTGATTAGAGTACCGCTCTGTGTGGCGCAAGATTGAGTTCCCCCCCCCCCCCCACCCATAGTGGGCAGGGAGGTACATGCTGTGTCTTCTATCCCCCCATACCCGTTTTCCGATTGTTTCCTGTCATTGTCTTGGACTGGGATTACTTAGTTTTGTCCTGATCCTTGCCGGAGTTCCTTGGCTGGGAGGGAAACAGTCGAATGTATAGTTATAGTTTTGGGAGATAATATTTTTTTCCTTGTAAATCATCTCTCTGTTATGCATTGTATTATGTTTAGTTCACATATTATATTACATGATTGGTACACATTTGATTGTATTCCTCTTAGTTGGGACCTGTGCTTGTGTCTGGATGAGACTTTTGGGTGATCTCAAACTAAGTACTTTGACGGTGTGCTCTTGGAATCTACATCTGTTCCCTATTTGAACCAGTTCCCCTTTGTCTTACCTTTTCTTTTGTGCTTTAATTGTAATTCTAGAACTTTTTACTATCCCATTTTCTTCCTTTTTACTGACGCTGATATGAGCTTAATGTGTTGCAAGCGCCGTAAAACCCTTAAAAACAAACAAACAAAACAAAGTTGAGTCCTGGGTGGGGTTCCCGACCTCCACAGTGGGTAGGGAGACTTACTGTGTCTTCTATCCCCTTATAGCTGTTTTCCAATTTGATTTGTCTTTGTCTCGGTATCAGATTACTTGGTTTTGTCCTGGCCCTGGCCGGAGTCATTGACTGGGAGGGAAACAGTCAAATGCATAGTTATTGTTTTGGGAGATGATATTTTTTTCCTTGTAAATTACCTCTCTGTTATGTATTATTATATTTGTTATTTTTAATATATAATGAAATGAAAGCATTTGAGTGTATTCCTCTTTGTTGGATATTGTGCTTGTGTCCGGATGAGGCTTATAGGTGATCTCAAACTAAGTACATTGATGGTATGCTCTTGGAATCTACATCTAATCCCTATTTGTTCCCAGTTCCCTTTTGTCTTAATTTTTCTTGAGTGCTTTAATTGTAATTCTATAATTTGTCTCTCCTATTTTCTTTTTTTTTTACTGGCGCTGATATAACCTAATGTTTTGCAAGCGCCGTAAAACCCTTAAAAACAAACAAAAAACAAGCAAAGTTGAGTCCTTGGAAAAGGTTTTTACTCATATCATGCCATCGCACACAGGTGTAAATTAACCAAGAAAATTTATATATATATATTTATGTAAAATGTGTACCGGCTGTTAACGGCGCTCTCTCTCTCTCTCGTAAAAATCGTAGTAGGTATCACTTATAAGACGTCATGTCACGTTCTACATGATCAAGTTTTGCTTCCGGCAGTCCTGTCATGTCTTGTTAAGAGGTGATTTGAGGAAACCCAGTATTTCCTGGCGTTGTGGAATGCAGGCATTCTTTTAGTGGGATCTTTTATGATGTTTCCTCTTGGTATTTCCCTGTTCCACATTTCTCTCCAGTTTTCCTCCACGCTGAAGTCTACCATTTTTGTTACGTGGAAAGGACTTCTCGATTTGAGTCTTGTTGTTGAGTGCGTTTAGTAGATATTGCTCTATATAAATGCTCATGGGTTTGTTTTTTGTTATCCGACCGACAACGACATAAGTCTCTTTCAAAAGAAAAAAAAATAAGAGCACATCAAATGTGTTGTGTTTCGTCCTACGTGTGTTGCCTTTGGCTTGGGACCCAATGTAAAGCACTTATAACATATTTAATGGATAATGTGCTCTCTCTCTCTCTCTCACACACACACACACACACACACACACACACACACTCATCCGTCATACAAAACGGATACGTAGGATGACTGTTTAGTATGCTGAGCCCAGAAACGGATTAATATGTACAATATTTTGAATATTAGGGCAAAACTCCTTTTAAAAATATTTGACAAAAATAATTGCCTCTACCAATATTCATAGTATCAAGCAATTAGCATTGGCTGCTGAGAAAAAGGACAATGCGTCGCAAAAAAAAATATTAAAAAAATAAAGTAAATATAAAGCTAATTTATGAATAAAAAATAAATTCTGTAATAAAGCGAAATGTCATTCTTGCATTTCACATTAGTGGTCTACATTTCTATTCGCTTATAAATGATTTCTTGCTCAACCATCTTTTAAACAGGCGCATCAGATATAAGAGTTGCCAACCCCCACAAAAAAGGATCATACTCAATTCAAAGGACTACCTATGATATTGGGGAGAATGACGTAAAGGGCTGGCTGGACTTTGCGCATGCTTCAGAAACATAATGGATTCCCAATCCACATCCAATTCCCCAAGCGTTTCTTCTATTACTACAAGCGCAACACATTCATCCTGTACATCATCCAGACCGATTATTGTCCGTGTTAACCAAGGACAAAGCCAGCCGGCTCTCCCTGTGGACAACCCTTTCCAAAACCAAAACGTTCTATTTGCACCACCAATATTCCCATGGCCTTTTCCACACCACTTGTCGTATCCTGTCACAAACCCACTAATGGATAATCATTTTCTAATCGCAATACCGGAGCTACGAAGTCAGTTGATCAATGCCCAATTTCCAAACACATCAAATGGAAGCTTAGATAATAGTAATGTTTTCGACTCTCTTCATGTTCCATCATACCCAAATCCAATGGATAACTGTTTCAATCCACCGCAAAGAAATAACCAAACGGTCTCTACCCCCACCACAGCAACAACCATATCTATTCCAAACTTAGTCGCTATGGATTTATCAAACAGGATAAAACATATTACTGACTCTCACCGTCAATTTCTTCTAATGTTTGAATTCTATCGTAATCTGAAAAACTACCAGCAATTTATTGGCCACGGCCTTTTCGGAAATCAAACTACAACTTCCACAACCAGTGACTCAATACACTTAACTTCACATGAAACAAGCACCAACAGTATTCCACAGAATATGGCTACGTCATCATCTGTTAGTGATCATCATTCAGTCAACTCTTCTTTGGTCAATCACAATTTGACCAACCGGCCTTTGGTCAACACTTCTTTGGCCACATTTCCTTTGACCAATTCTTACTTAAACACACCTTTGGCCAACGCTCCTTTGACCACAAATTCTATGACTAATTCTCCTTTAAGCACATCTTCTCTGACCGACTCTCCTTTGACTACAACTCATTTGCCCAACTATCATTTGACTAGTTTAAATAACACAGCTGTAGCCAACAACTATCCTATTAACTTCGGAGGTATACATTATCCGTATGACCCTTTGAACATCGGTATGAATTCTGCCAGTAACCCAGTTTTACAACCTTATATAAATCAACAACCCGAAACTTCCAAAACCAGAGGGAAGGGCAGACAAAAAGCAGCAAGAAGGCGCGGGAAAAGAAATGCAACTCCTCCACGTATCACTGATTCACAACAAAACCGACATGAAACGTTTCCGAGCCAAGCAAAGCGTTCTGAAATTCCCATACTACCAAAAACATCACAGTCTTTTGAAAGTAACCTATCTACAGCGCAATATATATTATACCAGCAGCCATCTACAAAAAGTCAAACGTATATAAGAGATTCAACGCAACCGTGTGCTGGTCTGGAGCAAACATCACAGCAAACTGTTACACATTCAAGAGATCCGCTGCTTAACATTAGGACGAATGGATCGCCACCGACACAGACGGGGCATGTTGATAAAGAGGCACAATTTGAAAACAATCATAACATTGACAATGCTATTTGTCAAATATCTCAAAAAACACAAAATAACACGCAGTTTCAAAATTTCATCCAATATATTCATTCTCCAAATAAACATATTGATATCACAAAAAATGATAGTGATGGCGATGAGGTCAGAGAATGCATAGAGCAATCATCACAACCAACTGCTACACATACATCAAAAGATGTGCAACTTAACAAAATGCCATATGGGTTACCATCGACATTGCTTGATGATGTTGAAGCATTGCCTCAAAACAATTGTAATATTAACAATGTTATTCGCCAAAACACACCGACACTAACTACCAAACCGTTTCAAAATGTTACAGAAAGTGTTCATTCTCCAACTGTACATATTGACCTCACAAAGGATGATAGAGATCTCGATGGAGAGATAGAATATAAAGGAATAGAAGTTGATATTCCAATTGATTTATCAGTAAAATCCTCTTTGTCATCGTCGTCTAAATATCAGCCTATAGAAAAAGAAGAAAAATTATCTTTCTTGCCTTTTCACCTATCTATTAAGAAAGCATGTGATAAGCGTCCATCTACATATTCAACAACCATTAACAACACAAACCAGCATCCCACACTAACGCAAAACCAATACAATGTTCAACAAGAAGCCTTTATGCCTCTCAACGAAATGAACCAAAATTTTCATTTTAAAACAAAACCATCTGATAACACCGAAAATTTACAACAATCAAACATTGAAAGTAGACCAGCAGACGGCACCTCACATTCACCTGTCCTTTACCAGAATAATGATAATTCACGACTGCAAACGGAAAATGAAACCAACAGAATAAGAGAAGAAAAGAATGATGCAACAACACAGAACAAAAAATATAAGTACCATACATGCATCCCAAATGAGATATCAATCAAT
Source organism: Berghia stephanieae (assembly GCF_034508935.2). Taxonomy (NCBI): domain Eukaryota; kingdom Metazoa; phylum Mollusca; class Gastropoda; order Nudibranchia; family Aeolidiidae; genus Berghia; species Berghia stephanieae. The sequence goes on along the minus strand of NC_088360.1, from coordinate 88,590,111 downwards.
GCAAATCACATCCAGCAACTCCATGACGACTCATCACCAGCAGAAAATCGAACAGTCCCTTCCGGTGAGAATCAAAAACAGATGTATCAAAATATAATTGCCAACGCTGTTCAGAAATATAAAGATTTTTCTCATGAATTTCAATACATGGGAAGGCCGGAATCTTCTGGGAATTTAAATGGAGAGATCAGAAATCAACGGTTAAAACCAGAAACCCAACATCAAAACCAGGGCGTATTCCCCAAAGCTACTATTAAGAAAAAGGGCACACCATTGAACCATTCGGATAGTGTTGACCAAGTGCTTCGAGAGACATTTGTATCTGGACCGAAACATGATTACTATGCAAAAGTAAACGAGTCCTCAAGGGAAATAAATTTGAACATGAGTGAAAGCTTACTACAAAGACAGTTAAAAGCAAACGGGCCCGCAAATAGATCACTCAAACAGTTGAGCCCTGAACAATCACAAACCAATTCATGTACCTCAAACGACCCAGCAAACGAAGCGAGTCCAACATTAACTGAGACGGAAGTAAACAAGGGTGACAATGATATACCAAACCCTGCGAACACGAAAGGCAAAGGTACGACAAAATCAAAATATAAAAACGTATGGAGTGAAAATGAAGTTGAACCGAATTCGAAGCGGTATGCTTCCTCTTGCCCAACAGTTGGTTCTAAACATTCAAGCCATATTCTTAAGATGGTGAGCGGGAAAAATATGTCAATTAAAACAAACCCTAAAAGTAGTAAGCACGAGGATATTATATCAAATGAAACAGACATTGGTGACATTAAGAATAATGAGAACAACAATAATATGTCAAATAAAACAAACTCTAACAGTGGGATGAGCGAGGATAAAATGTCAGATGAAACATGTTTTGGTATTAAGAAGAATGAGAATACTGTGTCAAATGAAACAAACTTTGGAAAAAATGGGAAGAGCAATATCAATATGTCCAATGATATAATCCTTGGGCAAAGTAGAAGAGAGGGAAAAGAATTAAACCAAACAAGGGATACAGAAGAAAATAAAAATATGGCTTATGAAGTGATAACCTCAAATCGTACGTTATCAATTCCAAAGTCTTTAACCAGACTTTTTGGTAGATCTGTAGAGACAGAGGAGGATGTGACACAGGACACATCGGAGAGTCAACAAACCGATCCATCACACGAGAACACTAGCCAAAAGAGTCACCCAGACGGCCATTTATCTCCAGCCAAACATATTGGCATAACGACAAGGGTCGATTCTTCCGTCACAGAAAATCACTCAGAAAGAAATGATACATTCAAAACATTTGAGGTTCCTCGGGGACCAACAATGTCCACTCAGATTGATGGCCCTGTTGCATTTAGAACTAAAAGCCAATTAAGTACCACATTGTCTGCGGCACAAGACAAAAAGGAATTTATTGTTCAACAGATGATGTCTAATCTATCAAAACATGTGGAAACGAAAGGCAACGGTAGAAATGAACCAAAAAATAAAACCATAAGGAATGAAACTGAAGTAAAGCAAAGTATGGAATTGTACGCTGCTTCCTATCCACCATCTGATTCTACGCATTCATGTGATCGTCTTAAGGCGATGTGTGAGATAAATATGACAAATGAAGCCAAGGATGGTGATAGAGGGAAGCGAAACAACAATGTTTCAAATGAAAAATACTTTGATGTAAATCACAATGAAAATGTGGAGGGAGAACCAATCAAAAAAGTTGAAGAATATCTGGAAATTAAATTTACCAAAGATAGTAGCAATAGTTTGAACACATCTTCCTATTCATTTTTTCAAACAACCAATATTAATGCCAATCGAGATGAAAGTGAGGATGACTCAAATTCCTCACTCCCTCCACTTGTCATTGATGAAGATTATGACGATGACGATGGAGATAGTAATACACAGTGTCAAATTCTCGGGCATGAAACAGAAGACGATCATGATACTTCTAGAAAAGTTGACGACAGTAGCAATGATTTCACGAAAGTCGAAACTGTATCACTAACCGATGTTAATTCTGTCATCAAAGAGAGCATGAACACTTTGACAATTCATATTTCCGGTGGGAACGTTAACGCATATACCAGTGCAATTAAAACCCTTGGCACTAATGCAAAAGTAACAGGTGAGGCTTACGAACGTGAACAAAGAAAAGATCCGGACGATAGTTTTGAAAGCAGAGATAAAAATGAATCAAGCAGTACAAAAAACATGGACTTGCAACCGAAAAAGCGTGATTATAAAGACAGAAATGGTGAAAAGACAAATGAGACCGAGACGGATAGTACCGATGCCAATTCTTTGCAGTTTATGTGGTATGAAGACAAACCAGAGACGTCAGCTTCGTCGTCCAACTATCCATCCAATACAGAAACATCCAAATTTCCTTATTTTACAGCAAACCCGTACAATATCACTTTTGAAACACCTAATACTCCTGAAATGGTCGACGCAAAGAACAATCTGGCTTTAGCTTATAGGGACATAACTGCTTACAATGATAATCGTAGCCATCTTTATACCGATAAGTATACTGAATCCGAAATCCAGAAAGTTTCAGCAAACAAAGTATTAGACCTTGTAAATACCGAAAGCAAAAACATGGTATCTATGCCGTCTAAAAATCTGAATACGATGAATTCACCTTACGCCGATGAACTCGTATACGTGAGAGGTGATGCTAATTTGGGAAAAGGGGAGGATAATCAAAACTCAGCATCACTGTTCAATGATTCTGAGACTGTGATTGATGACCATACATCACAGAGTAACACATTGTCTCCAGCTGTTTTATCTGAGCGGACACAAAAACATGTCGTAACTCAAAAATATAAAAATGATGAAACGAATATTACATTTGATGGACTAAATAACATGACCAGTGATTGGATTAATAGAGAGAATGATGATAAGTCTAGTTCTGAAATTGATGTGTGTTCCTTGAGTACCGAAAGCATGAACATTATAACACCAGCTGGTTTGGATACCGTTGTAAGCGCATCAAATACGTCACACAATGATGAAAAAAATTTCGCCCAGTCTAATAATAATTTTCAAATTGAAGGAAATACAGGTCATCAAGACTCCATAAATGACGTACATAAAGATGTAAACTATTCTAGAAACAATGTAGTAGAAAACAGAATCAGTGATTTCAAAAATCATTCTGAGGATGAAAATAGATTTGTTCAAATGATTCAAGAGAATCTTGAAAGGAATAGATCCGATTTCCAATATTTGGGCGAAAATACACCCAAGGAATCATATTTTTGGCCACATCTTTCAAAGAATCAACTATTTTCACAGTCGCCTGGTCTTAACCAAAGTATAGTCGAAATAACCAAGAATCCGACATCTATTTATGAAAGTATAAATTTCTACAGCAATCAGGGTGAAGAAAACGTTAATGGTTATGACAAACGCGAACCGAGAGCAGAGAAATCCGTTACTAATAAATACACTACTGACTACAGTTATACGGGAAATGAAAGTAGTGGCTTTGAACATAACCAATGTGATAAAATATTTGTATTATCAAGTTCCAAAACAGACGTTTATTCCGTTAATAAAAATATGGGCATTTTAATAGCCACAACTCCGGACGAAAAGGTGAACACTCCTATTAATAAGATAAATGATCAAACAAGTGACGGGGGAGAACTTCCAGATGTTTATGAATTCGACAGAAAGCCACAAAAACAAATATTTGGAGGTGATAAAGAAAACCAGTTGTCGAATGCCATCGGGTCACATATTTTAACAAATAATGACTTAGAAATGTGCAATCAGGACGGGGAATCCTCTCAGATAAAACTAAATCTTGAAACTTTTTCAGAATCTTTAAGAGAGACTTACAAAGTACAAGAGTTGATAAGTGAGGACAAAGAATTACCAAAGCCTGGAGAATGCATGGGACATGACAATCAGGATGGGAAATCGTCTCAGACTAACCAAGAGGATGACATTGGGGCCAGATGGCCAGATGAATGGTTTGAAGATATATCGGACCCTTCTTCTTCACCATCAGATAATGAATATAAAGAATTAGCCATAATTAGCAACGACAGGCAGAATATCAAAGATCAAGGACTCAATATTCATGAAACTTTTCTATCAAACAATTATACAGCTCTTCTCAAATCCCAAGGACCCAAATCAACACACGAGGCCAAATCATCCATTCAGAAAGTAAGTCAATCTATTGGATTTCATGACGTTGTAAATAAACTTCAAACGTTTTATGTCCAACATCAAACAGAGAGAAACGCAGCCCTCGATTATCAAGACGTACATACAGCTGAAGATCACATTGGTCTATATGTTCAGAGATCCACAGATGCTGTCAACAATAATACATCAACCAATCAAAAGCAAGATGAATGCGATAAAGGTGAGGGGATTCGTTCTGAAAAGTCTACCCAAAGGCAAGATGAAGAATTCCAGTCTTGTAATTTCATCACTTCTGACAACCAAAATCAAAATAGTGAAGAGCAAAATAAAGAATTGGGGGAAAAGGGCATTCAAGATACATCATCCCTACAGCAAGAGAGAGATGACAGATCCAGCTCTTCAATTTTATTTCCAGATTCATCACCGATTAATACAAAGCAACGAACTGGAGATAGCCAAATGCCTGGCACTAGTTCGAGCCAAGGTGATGACAGACCTAAAAGGAATTTTTTAGAAACAAATTTGGTGGATAATATTGAGAGTGAGTTATTACCATTCCAAACTCCACTTAATCAAAGATCTCCTTCTAACATAACGCGACAACAAACCAATCATACACAAACAATATGTGACAGTTGGCAGACAGATAAAGATCAATCAATGTCTCATTCCTGGGAGTCTAAACCACTACCATATCAAACAAACATCGACGACGACGATAATGAGATGGCGTGTTCTCGTTGTAATTATTCTAATGAACTGATCCTAGAAAATCACTTCATATCAAAATCTAATATACTGCTCACACCGGGTGAAAATGAAGCAATAGAAAACAATCGTACAATACCAAGAAACGAAGACTTTGGTTCACATCAAAGCCAAACTAATTGCAACGTAAAAGCTATGGCATCTTGCAACTACGATCCTTCTTCTGAACAATCATGGCACAAAATTCAAACTGATGAATTATCCAGTGTATCATTTGCAGCAGAACAGAGTGTCTGGGGAGAAAGTGGAATAAAAGATACCGACAACAACCATACAGACCCGACAAATATCATGTTATTACAAACTGATCATTTGTATCAGCAAAGTTCGACATACGACAGAAATGAAGGTCGCCCTCAGAACTGCTATAGCCCCAGGCCAGCAAGAAAATACTCAACACATTTTGTGGTAAATCTACAAGTAAATACCGTTGATACTCCAGATGTTAAGGAGGAAGGCGATGGCAATGATCAACAAAATGTACAGATAAAAGTTGAACGGGTAGACGAAAAACATGCGGCGATAATCAAAGAAGAGTTGGAAGAAAGAGAAGGAATACAAGAGGCAACAAATGGCACCAAACACGAACTGTCTCATCTTGAAGCATATCCCTCAGAAGTCAACAGCGACACCCAAGAATCTAAAATGAAGCAAACCAAAATATCACACTTTTTTAAGCCTCTGAAAAATAAGTCATCCAAGGAACTCGAAAGCAAAGAATCTGACAAAGTATCTGGAGAAACAGAATCTTTGTTGAATGAAGAACAACTAATTACGATTTATGAAATTCAAAGGCATGATGCAACCATCGGAAAACCCGAAGAAGCTTCAACACTACGTCTATTGCTTGATTGTGATCGACATGGGTCAAAAATTGGAGAGGCTCTGAAAAAGAATGAGGAGGTATATAAATTTGAAATAAACCAATATGAAAGACTTAAGCTTCAAAAGCTTAACCTACATCTCAAAGATTCCCCACAAAATCCCAGTAGCACTGTTGCTAGGGGCAGTAAAATCAAATCAGATGAGCGGGGGAACAAAGAACAGCAAAAAAAAATTCAGTGGAATAAATCAAATGTTCCGAGTTCATTATGTAGCAAAAATCGACGGGTTTCAAAGCAAAACTCTCACGAAAATGAGATCCATATTGCAAACCAAATACCAAGGCAAACATTTCCGCGATATAATTCAGGTTCGTGTTTGTTTTCCATGAGTAAAACATGTGGAAACGGAGACCTACAAATACAGACAGAAGTTCCTCTAAGTCGAGGAAAACAAATGTTGCAAAAAGCTCAGGAATATGCTAGAATAAAATCTCAAAATGTATATGTGGACCGAATTCCATTTCCTCCACATAAAACCAAAGTATGTAACACAACAAACAATATTATGGCGAAGAAATCTGGAGCTCTCAGCCCAAATAGTAAATCAAGAAAACTGGATCTAACAAAACATAAAATTGGATCATTAAATGATAAAAGTAGAAATTGTTTGTTAAAAGTGATTAGGTTGACAGATACAGTAGCATCTAATAATTTGGCTTGTGGAACATATTCTGTATTGAAGGCCGAAAATATTGACAACCCATACAGACCTATTTTTAAACAATTGTCACGTTGTGCGATATCAGAGCAAAGACATACTCTACTTAAAGGTGATTCGCCTCCTCCACTAGAAGGACCTAACAAAGAAAATACCAGGATATCATATAAACAACAGTTAAAAGAGGCAACGACACGAAAACAAATAAAGACGGGAAAGGTCAGAAATTGTGAGGTGTGTGATAAGGACTACATAGGTTCAGTAAATGAACACGTTTTATCTGATCTACACATTGAAAATGCATCCAGACCACAAATCTATGAGAGAGTTGATACTATTATCTCGACCATCAACAATGGTGGGGGTCTCCCATTTGTCCACAAAAGCTGGAATAGCCCGGTGACAGGCAAAGACCTACAACAAAAATTTATGAATAGCGATACAAACATAACTAAATCGGATTCTTGGTTTTATAAGAATAATGAAAAGAATAACCAACAAAAACAAAACACTGAGCATTTAAATCGAACTGAAACCAAATCAGGAGTGCAACATGTACTGACAGCACCACGTTTGAAGCTATTGAAAACATCTCATCCATTTGAAGTCGAGGATGCGAAAAAAGACGCTTCAAAAAGAGAGGAAAACTTAAGTGTGTTTGAGTCATCTAAAAACCCGTTATATATATTCAGTAATTCAAACAACGAAATCAAAAATGATAATAGTATTGATTCCCAGTTTTCCAAAGCAAGTTGTATAATGGACACTCAACACCCAGATGACATTAATGACAGTGACATGAAGCAAAACAGTTCCACTGCCCGGAGGACAAAAAGGCTAAGGATCAATGATAGCAAAGACGGCACTAATGCTAAAAGGACAAAAATCAAAGAAAACTCTGAACCCCCAAAGAAATTTAATAAAACCCTAATTATCGTTCTAAAAAGGGTAGACCAAAATGAACATTTTGTTTCAGGAGATAAAGCAACAATAAATTCAAAAGTGAATAAAAGCAAAAGATCACATAAGAATAAAAAAGAGGGCAAAACATCAAAAACTAAAAAGAAAAATGAATTGGACTCTGAGACAAACATTTCTAAATCAGAAATCAACACCATTGATACTGAGGTGGAGGACGTTAAACAAGCACTGAAAACAAACAAGGACATATCACAAGCCAGCATGAGAGAACACAATAGGTCCAAACATAATGCGATTGATAACTGTTCTCATCAACATCCTCGGATTGAAGAATTAAAACATGGGAGAATTTCATGGAATTACGAAAGACCATCATCCCCTGACATTAGTAGATTACAAAATATGGAGGAGCAGCTTCCAGAATTGTCGCCATTCAAATCATCTGATGATGGGGCTGAATGTCATTATCGCTATGACTCTTCACCACCAGAAATCTTCATCCCATATGACCACTAGAATGAACGTCAATGAAATCAAATTACATATGACAAATAAGATGGAAACGCAGAATTCGTATCTTTTTTCTTTTCTTTTTTTTACAGATTATATTCTTTTTCCTCTGTCAAATATAGGCCAATGCAAGGCCTTTTAATTACAGTAATTTTTTATTATTTTTAGTTTTAGTTTTGTAATCCTCTGAGTGTATCCCTTTTGGCGAGGATCCTTTGGCAATGCATTATTTTTACTATAAGGATATACCACGCTTGGATCTACTTCTGGTCTTTGATGAACAAGTCTCCTTTGTCTTACATTTTCTTTGCTGCTTGATAGCTATATCTAAATCTTTTGACATTTTTATCATTTCTTCCTTTTCAATGACATAAATATGTCAAAAACTTTACTTCTGTAAATAGCTCTTGGAGTGTTGGAGTGTATGGTTCCCTATTTGAATTCGTCACTTCATTTTAAACAACAAATATACAATTTGACCATCCCGTCATCTTCCTATTAATTGGCGCTGAAACGGCATAAAAGTATTGCAGATGTCTTAAAAAACACTTTTAGCCATAGCTCTATGATGAGTGAACTTAATATGAAAGACATTCAGTCTTGTCTTATTTTAGTACTGGGCTTTTACATTCATTTATTTCACATTTTTAAACTAGAGACTGAACATAATTTACAGCGACAGTGATAGTTAAGCTATATTGTAAATTTTAATATAATTGTACAATCTTAATTACGCTATGTTGTAAATTTTAATATAATTGTACAATCTTATCTGTTTTAAATGTTTTAGAATCTCAATCTTGACATACAACATGTAGTTACAACATCACAAAGGTTAAGTTTGATATTGGATTTATACATAACATCATTTTGGTGGTCAACGTTAATTCATATATCAAGAGATTAGGATGATCCTCAACTTGTCAACTTGTCAAAAAATATCAATGTCGAGATTTTAGTTTTTAAACCCTGAGAAGTTGGAGGTCATCATATTCAAAGGACAGGATTAAATTTTCTGACCAAAATTTTTTTTTTTTTGGCCATTGCCTTGGCAGTAATAGTTTGTTTTTGTTTTTTAATTTAAAACGTATTTTAATCAAGATATTCATAAATCAAATTTTATTTTATTTCTGAAAAAATTAAAACTTACATTTTGAAGCAGAATATCTTCATTTTATTGTATGCATCTTAAATTTTCCTATACAGACTGAGATGTCATAGCCTTACAAATCACATTTTTTTAAAAGTCGACCAGAAGATTTTTACTTCGAGTATTGAACAATTAAGACAACCCACAACTTGTCCAAAAGTCTCAAACTTTTGGGAGTCTCAGATTTGGTGCTTTTTTGGCAAGTTGGTCTTAATTTTAGTCAGTCGATATTTGAAGTAAAAATTATTTGCAATTATTTTTTTTAACGTGCATTGTCAGAGTAAGGAGGTAAATTCCTGAGAGCCAGAATTTGTCATAAAATGCATTATCAAATTATCACACCTTCATAACAAAAAGAGACAAAATATCTATGATTTTTACCATTTTAAAATTATTTTTAATGATTTAATGAATCATAAGGAAAATTATGTTTATAGACCAACAAGATTATCCATATGAAGTTTTTTCAAAAAGAGTATTTATTATGATACTATGAAGTTAGCTTTGAAGATTTTAAAGATGTGTTGAACAATATATGAAAATTTATTGAAATAAATAAAATTTTTATTTACAAAACTCTCTCTCTCTCTCTCTCTCTCTCTCTCTCTCTCTCTCTCTCTCTCTCTCTCTCTCTCTCTCTCTCTCTCTCTCTCTCTCTCTCTCTCTCTCTCTCACACACACATACCCGTGTGTGCACGCACACATATACATCCTCCTCTCTTTTCCTTCCCCTCCTTCCTCCCTTAGCAAAACCTGTCCAATTTCCTCAAAAAATATAATATATTTTCAAGACTTAGATGTGATTGCATCAAAGATTCGCCTCATGCACTGGCATATTGATTGTGCTTGATCCTGAAAAGAGTAAGAGAATTTGAGGACAAGGTTAATTGTTTAATCAAAACTAGAAGAAACGTAATCTGTTCCTCATCATGTTAATCTAAATCATATAAACTACCGTCATATGGGGTAATTTTGCATCAAGATGAAATTTGCATCATTGGCTTTGGATCAATTAGAGTTTATTAAGTGTTGTAGCAGTCACTTTTGTGGATAAGCAATCAAGTCTTTTAACGAGAAAAATGAGAGCTACAAGCTGAGAATACTCCAAACATTTCAAATCCAAAGAGGCTTAATTACTTCATTTGACATTGCAATTGGATTCAATAGTCTGATGTCACGTCACCCAGCAATGGCGAGCAGCGTGGTTCTAAACAAAGAAAATCAGTACTTTTTATTCTTCATGCTGGTTAGAACTTTTCATATGTCATGTGATCAGAATGTATAAAAGTCAAAATATGATCAGATTTATACTGTTTTTCTCCTCTGGATACACTTTTGTGCTCGTCAGAGAAATATTTCATAAGGGCATCGGCCATTTTTCCGATAGTTTAGAGCCAGTTACTAAGTTACCATGCGTCATTACGAGGGAAGTGACGTCATGACTGTTAAAGGCTATTCTTTCTTTTTGACTGGGTAGCTGCAATTTTCTGGGGAGTGGGTGGAAAATTCCTCAACATGCTGGTGTGTGGGGGGTGGGGGAGGGGGTGAACATCTACCCATTGGACTTGAGATTACATACTACCCATGCACCCTTGCTGCCATTTTATTCCTCTGAAAGTGTTTGAGGCTTTAAGACCCTGTTGTGGGGTTGAACATATTTGTGGGTTTCACTATTCTTTCATCTTTCTTTTTACTAGAGCTGAATTGACCTAAAAGTTGTTTGATTAAAACCCCTTAAAAATTCTTCTTATCAATTGTTAGGGTCCCAACAACTCAGTGGTAGTGCACTCAGTTCACAAGCAAAGGGGCCGGAATCGATCCTTTTTATATTTGATTCTTAACCTGCTCACTTAGCAGTAATTGGATAGCCGGTTCTGATAAAGATGATGGGAAGTGCTTTGTGACAGACTAGCTTCCTATTCAAAGGGAAGCAAGAACTTACTACTGTGCATTGAACACTTATGAAACCAAGAGACATTCTTGGGTGGGGTTCCCGACCTCCATAGCGGGCAGGGAGGTACTTGCTGTGTTTTCTATCCCCTGTATCTGTTTTCCAATTGCTTTATGTCTTTGTCTTGGAATGAGATTACTTGGTTTTGTCCTGTCCCTGGCTGGAGTTCTTGGCTGAGAGGGAAACAGTCGAATGTATAGTTATAGTTTTAGGAGTTATTTTTTTCCCTTGTAAATCATCTCTCTATTATGTAGTTATTTTTTTTTAAACATATGAGTGTATTCCTCTTAGTGGGATCTTGTGCTGGTGTCTAGGTGAGACTTTTAGGAGATCTCAAACTAAATACACTGATAGTGTGCTGTTGGAATCTACATCTGTTCCCTATTTGAACCATTCCCCTTTGTCTTACTTTTCCCTCACGTCCTTTTAGTTGGTACATCTAGACTGTTTTTACTATCCAATTTTCTTCCTTTTTACATACAGGCGCTGATATGACCTAAATGTGTTGCAAGCACCGTAAAACCATTGAAAACAAACAAAACAAGATACATTCAAGCTATTTGGTGGGGTCTTTTGTCCTCCAATAGTGGGCAGGGAGGTCTTCTATCCCCCTATACCTGTTTTCCAACTTGCTTTATGTCTTTGTCTTGGAATGAGAATACTTGGTTTTGTCCTGGCACTGTCAGGAGTCATTGGCTGGGAGGTTAACAGTCAAATGTATAGTTGAAACAGTCAAATGTATAGTTATAGTTTTTGGAGAAGATGTTTTTGTCTTTGCAAATCATCTCTTATGTACCGTTATATTTTTTGTTTTGAATAGAACGATCTGTAAGCATTTGAGTATATTCCTCTTAGTGGGATCCTGTGCTTATTTCTGGATGACTTGTAGGTGATCTCAAACTAAGTAAACTGATAGTGTGCTCTTTGGATCTACATCTGTTCCCTATTTGGACCCATTTCCCTTTGTCTTACTTTTTCTTCTGTGATTTTATTTGTAAATCTCAATTTTTTTTCTTCTGAAATGACCTAAATATCCATTGCAAGTGGGGCTAAACCCTTAAGAACTAATATTTCAGCTATATAGGCATTGTGGCTCTGAAAATTTATAGAACCAAATCCTTATTGATCCCTTACACGGGACTAAACTCTTTATCAAGATATTGTTGATTTAAATGAATCTCAGTGGTGATACATGATGCAACTCCGGGTCGATTGAAGTGAAGCCTAAGTTGCATTGTTGTTATTGCTTTCTAAACGAAAACTGCAAGTAAAGCAGTTATTAGCAGAATATCATAAAATAATTATGATTTGAATGCGATTCAGCCTCATTGTTGGGGTTAATCAAAAAGTTTCAAACAAAATAGATATAACAGCTTCAAAAAAGAACAAAATACCAAAAACCCTTCTCGTCCTTTCTGTAATAAGACGTTGGAATCACATTCCAAGATCTTATTACAGAAAGGACGTGCCAAATATTTCTCTGCAATTGATCTGGTTTTTAAGTAATGTATTTATGGTTTCATTGTCTTTTTTTTTTTTTTTTTTTTGTTGGCTGCAGAAGAGTTTTGAACCGAAATGTTCCATGTTTGGTATTTTCTTCTTTTTTTGAAGCTGTTATATTCATTTTGTTTATGACTTTTGACAGTTCACAGCTTCTGGCAGCTTTTCATACACTTACTTCTGAATGGCACTGAAAGACATAACACTGGTAGACATTTTTTCCCACTTGCCCAATTTTGACTGCAATGTTTTGTCTATTAAATCCATCATTGTATTCAGTCAGCTGTGCTATCGTGTGTAATGGGTGGCGTTGTAAGACTTCCTGAAATTAGAATAGTAGGAACATTAGTATAAAATCACACACACAAATGATGAGATGATTGACAGATTGCTAAAATGTGCTCTCCCAGTCCAATCATAAGCCTGCTTAAAGATAATTCACAAAAGTTGTAATAAAAGCATGACTTTGAAACTCAATAAACTGCCCGTTTATTTTTGTTTATCCATTCTGTTAGAAAAATTCCCAAGTTTGAGCAACAGTAACTGCGTTAATTCCTGTCGAAATAAAAATATGATATCAAACAAAGATACATGCACAAGCATCTTTCTTTGAAGTTTGCAATAATCTAACAACGAGTATAACCTGACACACAGATTTCATCTTGCTTTGTCATGCTTCATGTGTGTGAACATTTATACAATGCATTTCAATGACTTCATCATTATGCTAGCAGGCTTCACAAACTTCATTTATTTTCCCTATTAGGCATGGAACAGTAAATCCATTTCATATGAACCAGTAACCTGATGGATTTAAATAGCACCTGAGCAGATATACAAAAGGATGCACCCACAGCAAGAAGACAGTTTGAGCAATTTGCACTTCCATCAGTTCATGGTTGATTCTAATTCAATCTTTTATTTAATGATAGCAGAGATGCCCTATCCAATTTCATGTACTTACCTTCCCAGCGATGTCAAGAACTTTAATACCATGTCTTGAAATGTTCATGACAACTTTATTTTCATCAGTAGCTGTCACTTGCAATTTTCCTTCAATCTGAGCGGAACATATAACAAATTTGTTAGCAAATTTGAAAGCTAATAGCACCCGTTCGAAATGAACAATGCAATCAAAACAAAACTTAAACATTCAATAAGATGATAACTTCAATTAAATTATTTCAAATTTCACATTTCAATATTTAACAATATCATAGAGTTTGGGGCAATAACAAATTTAATTTTGAATTTCATTAAAAATGTTTGTGAATTAAATTTCCATTTGTCTGTATAACAAAACTTTAGTCTAAAGTTTTATTTCGAAAAAAAAAATGAAACAAAATTTTTTTAACTTAAAATATATATTCTATTGAAATTAGTAGAGTGAGCTTGAATAAATTACTGAAATTACTGATATTTTCTACATTCATAGCCTGATGTACCTGGCTCTCCTCTACAACATCAATCAATTGAGCTTCTGTGTCTCTTTTCTTGGAATTGGTCAAATTTATATCTGGTACAAGACCCAGGTAGTAAACCTAGAGTTGAAAGAAAGAAAAAAACAAATCAAAAACAAAAGAAATAGATAAAATGTTAAGTTTAAGACAAATATATATATCAAGATATAAAATTACTAAATTTATATGCACAAATGCCTTCATTTTTTAAGCCGTCATAAGAATTGGCTGAAACTTTTGTTTGCGGAATGCACAGTGACAAATTAAACAAAACTCATGACCTTCTGAAGAGAAATTATATAAACTTAGTCACTAACTGAATTAAAATTCAATATAACAAACGTGCAGAGAACAAAAAGAAAAGAAATAAAAACCCATACCAATTATGATTTATTTCTTTTGTAGAATCAACTGCTTTTTGACAAACCTTGGATCATTCATAAATAATTTCATATTTACATACAAATAAATGACATAGAGATTGTGCATTATCTTACCTGGAAATGAACCCTTTGGTGTAATATTTTGTCTACTGTGTCTTTGGTCTCCTTTGTGCCTGGTGAAAGATTTTCATTACTGGTACTCTGAAAAATGGAGAACAAAGAAATTTGAGTTTTGAAATATCTGTTAGGCAAACATTTGATCAATTTCAATTCAACAATAGTAAATAATTCAAGTGGATATGCATTTTTTCTCCAATATTACATCAATTTAGCACACCTACAAAAAATTCTTCATACCATTAGTCGAAATAAACATAAATAGTGACTGTTTTGTAACAATCGGTTATTCTGAAAAAAGCTATGAGGTCTGAAACATTATTATCACGAAACACATGAGCATTACCCCCCCCCCCCCCCCCCCACACACACACACACACTTTCCTTTGTAAACTTATAAACCTACATAATGTCAGTTAAAAAAAAAAAGAAAGTGTTTTTAAACTGTTAACATGAAAATGGCAGCGAAGCATGCTGAAGATCTCTCAGCAACCATTTACAAGTAAGCATATTCTCTAAAGCAAGAGACTATTTTGTCTTAGCGGGCAAACATATTGTACCTATGCTTCTTTCTTGTTATGACGGCTCATTCAATCAGTCTGTATAGGAACTATTAAGCAACCTACAGACACTCGATTCAATGTAACGAAGAACGACAATTCTACACTACAAAGGCGATAAAATCTGATACAAATCTTATTAAAATATAGTAACAGGATCATGTTCTAAATAATCTTATTACCTCTATCATTTGTGGGGAAAAGTGGATGTGCACTTACAAGTATTATCGCCTAAACTGTGCTGTTCTCTTTGTTGCAATGGAAATATTATCAAACCAAAGCAATATACACTTTACTACAGCACTATTAAAACAAGTCCATAACTGCAGTAGCCTATTAGTATTAGGCAAATGGATGACCCATCGAGTCGATCCGGTAAATTATGTCAGCCTGGACATGATAAAGTTTTTAACTGAACCAAACAAAATTTGAAAATTTAATTTGAATTTAGAGAAATTAAACTTCCCTCCGTGAAAGTGTTCATTTTAACTCTTGAAGAGGTTTGATAACTTAATTAAGTCGAACATCTATTTATAAGCCCCGGGTTTACTCTGATATGAATATATATATATATATATATATATATATATATATATATATATATATATTTATTTTAATATTTACCACAATGTTGGAATCAGTCTACATCAATGTTTCAGGCCTTTTCAGCCATCGTCAGGACTGTGTGTTACATGAGTTTGGTTTGTTGCCTTTTGTTGTTTGTTGAAGTGGTTCCGGTTTGTCGTTGATTAATAAGTACTTCCGTCGATGTGGACAAGTATTGTACATCTCATTTTTCGTGTTGAGTGTGGCTTCATGAGGGTGTTTGATTATAGTATAATTCTCTTCCAGGCATAAGCTACATTGTTTTGATGTTGGTGTGTATCCTGTTGCTTTAGATATAATTTTCCATGAAATGTTGTGGTCTAGTTTGTTGTCTTTTAATTTCCAAATATATTCGCTGAGTTTTTGTGGATGTTTCTTTGTTAGTGTTTCTAAATGTTGAGGTGTGGAGGTTGTATCTTGTTTTGAAATTATTTTCCGTTAGTCCTACATTATATTATTGCTTGTTTGTTTTAGTTTCGGTGACTGTGGCTTGGTAAATTAAACTTGATTCTAAACATTGCTTGTTTAGCGGGCAATGTTCCTTATTTCTGCAGTTGCATTTTCTGTTGGGTGGGTTTTGCTCTTGTCGGTGCTTTATTAATATTTTTTTTTGTTGTGGCTTGCAATTATTTGTTCTATGTTGCGCATACACGAGTAGCTTATTTTTATGGTATTCCCGTTGATAATTTTATGTAGCTTGTGGTTTTTGGGAAAGTGTGTATCAATTAACTTCAGGAACCGCTGTCCAATGTTTGTGCTGACGTTTTTGTCGAAAGGTGGGTTGAACCAAGTAATATGTCGTTTTCTTGTTTTGCGTTCTTCACTTGTGTGTTGAGGTTAACATGAGAGGGGGGCGTCTATGTATTCAAATGGTGAGTTGTATCCGCTTTTCGTGAGTGCTTCTTTGTAGGGGGTGGCTGCGACGTTGAATATCTCTCTGTTTTCCGAAAGTTTGCTCACCCTCAGTGCTATGCTTTATGGTATTTTTCAATGACTGAACGGGGGTGGTTGCTATTTTTATTAATGTAGCTAATGGTGTTGTTTGGTTTTCTGAACGGTTGGAATTAATTGGATTTTATGTCGAGCACTATCCGTACCATATTTGTATCAAACATGATTCAATATATATATATATATATATATATATATATATATATATATATATATATATATATATATATATATAGTACATGGGATAAAATGTGGAACAATTCTAATAATATGAACAAACTCCAAACTCCTTGGATATTATATTATTCCTGGATTTTTCAAATTTAAATGATGAACACTCTTTATCCGGTACGAAGACCTGAATGACCAAACGTTCACAAAATGACTCAAATTTCAAAGACCAGAACAGGAACATGAACTCATGAACGAAATTTAAGTTGAATTTTTCGCAATCTCAATCTGGATTTGAGAGTAATAAGAAACTTAAAACTTACCACTTGGCTATCCACTGATTCCCGGCTGCCATTCTGTAAAACTTTAGGTTTTTGTTTCTTGAACATGTTTCCTGCATGTATTGTGAAGTAGGCCGCTGGCTATTCTTTTATTTCCATTGTATCTAGCCAAAATCCATTTTTTTAAATATTGATTGCAATGTTGTGTGCATAGAGTGGTGTGTATATGTCATATGTGTGTTGTATTAGCCTAAGTCAAAAAGTTTACACACTACACACTACTCAAATGGGCGTGTCCTCAGTACGGAGTGTGTCAGCCGTGTTAGAAAACTTAAGTTTTATAATGAAATAATGTTTATCCTGAGCAAACCGTCAAAATAATTTTTTCTCAAATCTTTTTACATACAATTATTTGAACACTCGAACGATTTTTTAAACGGTTAAGGACCCAAAGCAGGACCGCACAAAAGGTAGTCATTGACTCTTTACCGCGGCGCTATTTCTGTTTACACTCGTCGTCAAACATGGCAACTAAGGATCGAAAGAAGGGTGAGAAAAAGGGAAGCAAAAAGGGGGACGATTTGACGGAAAAGATTGAGACACCCGTCACTGAAATAAATGAAACTCCATCGGAAGATGCAAATGCTGTTGAAAGTGTAGAAAAGTTGCCCCCCGAGCCAACGCCCGAACCAACGTATGATGAACCAGTTCTCTCGGAACTCATTGTTGAGAGGTAAGTCACCGTTTCTCCAGAAATAAAATAGGAAGATTCCATTAGAGAATTTTGCTTAGATTACATCAACGTCGGGGATAATACAATATTTATACTCAGTTTTTGGCACTTTCAGAACGCGTGGTCCCTAGCGGAGCCATACCGATGTCGCTAAGGGAAAAAAATGTTAATGAATGTTTCTCATCACTTCAAATGTCATACAATTCAATAAGTTAAGATAAATTTATTGAATTCAACATAACAACAAATAAAGCATATCTATAAAGCATCGAACAATTACCTTTGAAATTATCCAATTGTAACGAAAAGAATGTACAAAAGTAATAAATAAATGCGACGAGTACTTTTTTTAATAAATTGACAACTGGAGTAGAATTAGAGTTTGATTAGAGTTTTGTGTGATAAGAGATTAGCTAATATTTTTGAAAAAGGCTATTCGGACCCGGGTCTGAATTGCTTCCCGTGGCAATTCGGACCCGAGTCTGAATTGCTTCCCGTGGCAATTCGGACCCGAGTCTGAATTGCTTCCCGTGGCAATTCGGACTCGAGTCTAAACTGCATAGAACTCCGTGGCTAACCAGGGTCGAGTCTGAATAACTCCATGGCTCTTCGATTCGGAATACTGCAATGCAATGTGATCGAATGATGAACTTATCATTAGTGTCATTATTGAAACTCTGTTACTATTCCGTTTGCAGCTATTGAAACCGTATTGGTCTTCCTAAACACACACACACTCGTGAGTATCTCTAATTCATTAAAAACAGAATAATCACACACACACACACACACACACACACACACACACACACACACACACCCCAACAATCATTTCCACAACCCAAGAGCCGGCTGCTTTTTCTCTTTGATCTCGTATCACCATGTTCTCCCCTGCGTCCAGCGCCTCGGTCGTTTGTGGGTTACCCCCCCCCCCCCACCAATCCCATTACCAGTTGATCATTTTCTCTCCGTATTCAACCAGTGCTTATTTTATTAACAGGCACATAGTCTAGTATTATCTAATAATATTAGTATTAGACAGTACTCTGCCCCTACCCCAGTGGCGGGACTCTATTGCATGGCTTGCTGCCAAGAATCGCCTCTATTTTTATATTTAGAAATAAAACAGCATATTTTTTTAATTAAAAAAGAATTAAGACACTGCCTTTCGTCAAAGCCCGACCTATACTGCCTTTTAGATAAAACGCTCAATGCCCAAAGTCATATTGCACTTTTTCGCGGCCGCAAATGGCAAATTATATAATGTAGAGATATGTCATTCATGTATCTTTTGCAACACGCTCATGGCAAATCAAATAAATCTTCCAATCATTACACAAAGACACTCCTTTTTCTATGCGAGGGCAAATTGATTGTTAACGTTAACAATTGCAACTACAATTGTAATCTCCCAAAGACCACGAATATTTAGATCTAGGTATGTTTTGTTTTTTAAGGAGCTTGCAACACATTTAGGTCATATCAACGCCAGTAAAAATGGAGAAATTGGATAGCAAAAAGTTCTAGAATTACAATTAAAAAGTACTCAAGAAAAAGTAAGACAAAGGGGAATAATAGATCACCGCTTTTGAAGGCAGTCATCTTCGGGAGTTCTAAAACGTGACTTGCTCGCTCACTCGCCCTCCTACCGACTGACAACTGACAACTGAGAACGAGCAGCTTCCCCCCACCCTACCACGCTTCGCTTTCAAGCCAGCGTCCACTTCCAACACTTACTGTGATTGCGCAGGCGCATTGTGGCAGGAGTCCGAATTGCCACTGGAAGCAATTCAGACTTGGGTCCGAATTGCCACTTCAAATATTTTTACTTAGATTGTGATCATAATTGATTTTTTGAAATTCATAATGTAGCAATGAATTAGCATAGGGGGAAGGGGGAGGGGGCATGGAACTTTTAATAAAAGCCATAATATTTATTCATATTTATCATCTTACATGCTACAGATTGGATTATCCCAAGTTTAGGGAGATCATTACTGTCATAGTTTTGACAGTGAAAATTGACTTGGGATCGGCACCCCCTGCCAAAAAATCCAATGTGGCAATCTTGTTGCTTAGCACATTAGATAACAACTAGAGCCTACTGTCTTTGGGGATTGGTGCATTATAAATTCCATCCATCGTTATTGTTATGAAATAACTCTGTTCAGTGGAGGCTGCTTCGTTTAGAAAGTGCCTCAGTTTTAGACCTTTTACAAGACTTTTCTCAATTGTGATTGGCCTATAGAGACAGCGTGACCCAGCAGTATGGTCTTTGCTTCATAACCAAAATGTACTGAGTTTGATCACCCACCACTGCGCTGTGTGGCCTTGAGCAAGTCACCTTGCCCTCGTTCAATTTGCGGCGCTGCACAGGGGCTGACGCAAAGATGCAGAGGGATTTTCACCTTGATATAATGAAAGATTCTCAGCAATGGCTACCAGACTAACAAATTTATATAACAAATCAAAGACTTACCTTTGATTCTAAATGGGTTTTTATTTGAAAAAATGTCCTTTTTTTCTAAATGGCACATTGACAATTATCTGAAACATGCATGAGCTGAGAAATTGAATGACCTAACAAGAATCTAAAAAAAAGATTATTATACAGTGCAACCCCTGGATAACGACATGGTCTGGGACGGAAAATTATGTTGTAATCCAGGGGTGTCATTATTCCAGGGTTTTCAAGATGGTGGGAAAAGGAGGCATGGTGAGACCCAAGAATATATAACAGTGCGATGTGTGGACCACTGCGTGAGAGAAGACGTCCCAACAACGTTAGAATGTGTATTTCTCATGTTTACAAAGGGTAGACAAGTTACGCTTTCACTCTCCAATTTGTATTGTCATTATTTCGATTGACAAAATTAAGAATAAATCAAGAACAGCAGGTGCCAATATGATAATACCACACAAGAACACAGATGCACAGGGCTAGCTTTGATATTAATTCAAATCCATGCGATACTGCCGATGAGTTTTGAAGACCAACATTTTTATTTAAGTGCAACAAAATTTACAAGCACTTAAAATTAGTAGATCCACATCTTGTGATATTAAAAGCAAAAATAACAAGAAAAAAGTAGGTTTAACCACAAAAATAATTTGGACTGATGTTTTAAAAAAACTGATTTTCAAATGAATATCATAAAGTGAAAGAGGCTGTTATTGTTTTCTTCACCATTCCAACATATAAGAAAAGACCATAATTATCCATCATTGCCCTCAGACTTATATCAGTTGACCTCCACTGGTCTCAGGTAGCTAATGGGGAACACTATTTGACTCTTGAGAGTTCCATCCACTGATGAATCTTTTGCTGTGATTCCATGTGAACTAGCGCTGATTTCATGCAGTTTAATAAAAATGTGTTTTGATTTTTTGATAATCAAAACAATCTCATTGAGAGGGTGTTTTTTTTATTGGTTAAGAGCATGTGATGACGATGATTGGGTATCAAGCATTGATATCAACGGCCAATTATTGTTATAATGATGTCGCTAAACAGGGGTTTTACTAAAATGTATGTTGCTATTTTGGGGTTTTTTTTATTACTAACAACGTAGAGCAAGAAAATCGGTACCAGAGGTCAATGATACTATCCAGGCATTATCATTATTCAGGGGTGTATTATTGCCAGCTAAGTGTAAGATCTTTAACTGAATCTTTATCTCGAAAAACAGTCCAACAGACGATTGAAATAAATGTCATAATCTACATAGAGCATGATTGTAAACCATAGATAAGAGCGATATAGATGCTATGCATTCTAAATCGTAATTCTTTAAATTTTCAGCTATGAAGGTGAGAAAGAAAAGGGCCTCTATGAGGGTCAGGGAGAAGCCCACTTTACTGGAGGACATTACTACAAGGTGAGATGAGTAACAGTTTATTTATTGATAATATAATCATCTTATTATATTAACGTTGAGTTTGTTCTGCCTTATTTTTCAAATAAACAGATTATTAAAGATCACAATCTAATGCCAGAAAAAAATGTGTCAAACTCAATGACAAACTAATTTAGATCAGATTACAAGCTCACTGCATTTAACTTAATTTTGGACAAGGCTTTATGATTTTGTTTATATATAAATTTCTTTCTCTGACTTCAAAGTTAAATATCCATTGAATACGAATGAAATTTTTAAAAAAATTGTATAAGGAATTGAAGAATATTTTTGTTAGGTTTTCTTGCAATGCTTATTGTCCTCATTTATCTCAATGAAAGAAAAAGAGAAATTTCTAAATTTTTTATTTAAAAAAATATATATAAAAACTAAGTAAAAGCTGTTGGAAGAATGTGACAATGATTGAGTTTAAACAATTGTATAAAGTATGGCCATATAATATAGTGAGTTAAATGACAGTGTAAGTCATGAAATGTCTTGCTTTTCTTTAAATACTATTCACAAAATAGTTCTACATCATTTGTTTCAATTGTGACCAGTTTCCTCTTTTTGCCATTCCACGCATTTCCTTTTTATCATATCTGCGTTTCAGGGGATGTTTTCCGAGGGCTGTATGCATGGTAAAGGACTCTATGTTTGGGCAGATGGTCTTCAGTATGAGGTATATCTGAAATCTAATCGATCAATGTGGATTGTTTAAACTGGCACCTTTTAATAATATGATTGTCATTAGCTCAATCAATGGAAAATGCATAGGATAGTATGTCATCAAAGCCCAGCTTAAAGATATATATTTGATTTCTCGTTGATTTCAGTGATAGGCTCCAATTATGAAGCTTAACATGTTTTGATATATCTGTGTTTAATAAATGAAAGAGGATTTTAATCACACTGATATATTTGCAATCAGTATTGGTAAAATCAAATGTCATTTAAAGTGTAGATACTACATGCCATAAACTTACCTCTTCTAATTTGATAAAATTTAAACTTTCATTTGCAGAATAGTAGGTTGTGTAACATTTTTGTATGTTTTTAAAATTTGCTCTCATTCAGGGTGATTTTCTAAAGAATGAAGTCTCAGGGAAGGGAACATACACTTGGACAGACGGAAGGTAATGAAACATATACTTTACTCCTGTTGAAGTATTGTTTGTTGCCTTTTTCATATGGTATTTATCGACTCATTTGCATATAATTTGATATTAAAAAGTAAATATGCATTAATAGATAGCATTCAACTCAAGATTGGTCATATATTCATCAGTGAAGAAAAAGTCACTACAGTTGATTCTTTATCTTAAGTGAATAAATCCATCAATTCAGATACGACTTGTACTGATTTCTCCCTCATCTATTTATTTCCGTTTTAGCACTTATGTTGGAGATGTTGTCAATGGCAGACGACATGGATTTGGAACCTTCAGAAGTGCCAACAACAGAGTGTCATATTCTGGAGATTGGAAAATGGGAAAGAAGCATGGAAAGGTAAGGGCATCTTTCATGATGGAGTATGTTTGTTAAAAGTATAAATTGTATATATATAATATTTCAAAGATTATTTTAAAACTTTTAAAATCAGTGAAGGAGCATTAAAACATTATAAATTTACTTACATGCGTATAAATTGTCTCAAGCTGCTATAGTAATTATTATTCTGATTTTTAAAAAAATTTTAACGATGTGGTAGTCTTTACATGGACCCTTAATGCTTCTGTGTTTATTGTTATCCTTAGAATGATTTAGTTTACTCCTTTTGAATTATTTATTTCAAAATACACACTTTTCATATAGGGCCGAATGGATTATGATTCTGAGGGAAAATCTTACTATGATGGTGACTGGGTGAATGGAATCAAGCATGGCTGGGGTACACGTCAGTACCCTTCTGGCAATATCTACCATGGAATGTGGTTTAACAATGTACGCCATGGTGAAGGAACTATGAAATGGTTGGACAGAGATCAAGTCTATGCTGGCCAATGGGAGAATGGAATTCAGGTAATCTACTTCTGAAGTAATATCAATATTTCGATGACAATAGAGATAGATTTCATTCAAGAAATTAAAGATTTAAGATAAGTTTTCACCCTTCCAAATTATTTCCTCAATGCGTGGGTTGACTATAAAGAAGTTTTTTTTTTTTAATTTGCTTGTTTTGGGGGTATTGTTTTGTATTTTGTTTGTTTGTTTTTTTTGGGTTTTTTTGTTGTTTTTTTTTTGTTGTTATTTTTTTTTTTTGGGGGGGGGAAGGGGGGGAAGGGGAGGGGGGGTTGAGGGGTATAAATATAATTTGGGGACAAAATCAACTCTAAGAAAATGATATAAAAGGATTGCAAGCAAATAACAATGCTGAAACATTTTAAATTGTTTCCCTGCGTGTACGCATTTTTAGTGTGCTTTACATATAAAGCTTACATTATGTTGTTTATATTAACATATGTATATGATAAACTGTGATACCCATTTTCGTTCAATGACGAAGACTGCACCTTGAATACCCAGTAATCACAAGTCAAATTTTTTCTTCTCTTTTTTTTTTAACCACCCGTGGAACCTTTTTCTTAATCAAGATTTGACCGTTTAGCCAATTACAAATACTAATACACTTTCACGAATGCAATTTTAACTACATTTATCACAGCATGGCTTAGGACAACATATATGGCTTCTGCGTCGTGTCCATAAGTCACAGTATCCTTTGCGTAACATGTATGATGGCGAACTTGTGAATGGGCTACGACATGGAAGAGGTGTGTTCTATTATGCAAATGGGGCTAAGTATGAAGGCATGTGGAAAGACAACATGAAACATGGACAGGTAATGTTAAGGCTTTAGATTTCAACAAACATACTTTTTACTAAGCGTCAGAAACCAGAATGCTTTTACATTTTAAGGACTTTTTCTTTTCATTAAATGTCATATTTCTACTAATATGACGATTCAATAATCTTATCAAAAATCAAAAATGTCTTAAAATTCAACAATTGCACCCTTTACTTGCCATCACTTTTTAAAATAAAAGGATTTAGGATACGGCACAAGCTCATATTTAAGATTTTATTTATATTGTCTAACACATCGCTTTATTAAATATATATTTCGTTTTAAGAAATTTATAAAATTGAATTTACCTTTGTCACATAAAATTTTCAGGGGAAGTTTACTTTCAAAAATGGTCGTATCTATGAAGGTCAGTTTGAAAAAGACCATATTGTGGAATATCCAGACTTCACCATGGATGGAGCGAGTTCTCCAGACCTCACACAAATCAGGACAAGAACGCCTCTTCCAACAGGTTGGTGTAGATATTTGTTTGTCAAAGTTAACCCAAGAGGCATTATCTCTTCATTCTAACATTCTAAAAAGATGTCAGCTACTTTTTCTTTACTGTCGAATTTAGCAACTATCAACAAGATTTCTTAATGCCTCTCAGTCAAATGATCCAAAATTTGCATTTGAAAACACATCATTCCATGATAGAGTAAATTTACAACAATCAAACCTTGATCCCTTCATTCTAACATTCTAAAAAGATGTCAGCTACTTTTTCTTTACTGTCGAATTAGCAACTATCAACAAGATTTCTTAATGCCTCTCAGTCAAATGATCCAAAATTTGCATTTGAAAACACATCATTCCATGATAGAGTAAATTTACAACAATCAAACCTTGATCCGGGTAAATAGAAT
>NC_088360.1:88557212-88562212 GCF_034508935.2 Berghia stephanieae | reverse complement strand
TGAATAGCTTAGTTACTACGGCTATCTCTTTTTATATATGCAAACTAGGAACATGTTTTGAAATCCCTTTTCACATGAGGAACTTATTCTAATTGTTATATTTTAAAGAAAGATTAAATTATCTCAGGCGTCAGTTGCAGAGCAACACCGCAATATAAGCAATGGAAGTTTAGTTTCTCTTTCAAGATAAGATTGAAATAGAAAGCAATGCTCAAACTTTAGTCCTCCGGATGTCAGTGCAATTTCATATCCACTCCCCACCCTCTCTCATTTCTTCTTCTTCATCTTGGATTTAAGTGAAGATGCACGCATATCCCCCTGTCACACGAGGAAACCATTCATATTATATACCATTATATTCATTATATCATATTTTAAATAAAAACTAAACTATTCTAGGCATCAGCTGCAGTGCAACACTGCAGAGTTTGCTTTGTTAAATTTCTTGCTCAAGGTAAAATTGAAATTGGAAGCAATGTTTAAACCTTGGTTTTCTAGATACCATTGCAATACCATATCCTCGTTCTCCTCCCTCCTTTTTTCCCTTGGATTACAATGAAGATATGTGCATTTTATGCTTCTTTCACATGTTTATTATTCTGCTCATCCTTCCATAATTAATGTATTTTCATGCAGCTTTTCCCCTTTCTTGTTATCGACAGAATGTCGGGTCCTATACTAGAGTATTGTTTTTCTCGGCTTATGTCAGAAAAGGTTTTGAGAAATGCCTGTGTTGTCAGAAGTGAGTACATTATTTACATTTATTAGTTACGCTAGTGGATGAAACTATAGTTATTTTGTTTTTCTTTTCTAGTTTTTTTATTTGATAAAGAAAAGATAAATCTTTCAATGCTTGCTATCATGTTATCGTGTTTAGAAAAACATTTTTTTAAAAATCTATACTGATTTTAGCGTGTAGTGGTTATAATGCTTGTCCAGTATAGACTCTTTGAGTTTTTAGGGTTTTTTGGGTTTTTCTTTAAATAAAAATGTATTTTAAACTGTCTTTCCCATAAAGTCCTGATTCATATACATTTACTAGGTAAAGAAGATGCAACCCTCGACAACAAAACGTTGATATGTTGAATAATTTTATCATTTCAGAAATGGTGAACTCCAAGAGAACAAACTGTTTTAAATTGTTAAAAATTAAGACGGCAATACTAAAGTCACATTTTAATCATTTTTCTGCTTATCAGTGATAAACTGAAATCATAATCACCTTAGTTCTCTCACTAATTATTTTCATGAAAAGCATAGCCTACGTCGCCTATCTCAATATTACACTTTTTCTGTACTTGCTAAAACCGAATCTAAATTTCAGCCTCATTTTGTCAAAACTAACTTCCTGTTACTAATTTTTTTTTTAATGATAAAACTGTTTAACTTGAAAATCATTTGACCTAAAATGAATTAATTAGCAATTTGTAGATACTGCACTAAGACTAAGATTTCATACTCGAATATCTTTAATTATCGTCTGTTTCAGGTCCAATCTATTGTGAGACACGTCGAGCAACCAACGCCCTCGTCCACATGGATCAAACCTATGAGATATACCAAAGTGTCAGCTCTCCACGGAAGGTAAATCTTCTACATAGGTTGAAATCTAGAGTGATTTGTTCTTTTAATTCTTCTTAATGTTTATTTATTTATCTTTTTATTTTACAGAACTGAAAACAAATAGTTGAGTTACTCATCCACATAATCATTTTCAAACCAAATAAATGAAAAAAAATCTTATCTTTATCTTTTTTTTAACGACATTAATAAATAATTATAATTTTGCTTTTCAATTATTACAGCACGCCCCAAAAGAACCTTCACTCAAGATGAGAGACTTCATGTTTCTAATGAAGGTAAATATATCTTTTCTTAAATTGATCTCCGCTGGAAAAAAATGAGAAGATATCTATTAGATGTATTCCGTAATTCTATTTATTTTTAATATTGTATACCAAAGCTATACTTATCCAAAACATCAGTAAGCTGAGCTTGCGATGGGTGGAATTTCTCTCAGTGCGGAGGAAAATTTGCCGGTGGATTCAACAACACCAGTTAAAACCTGAGTATCT
This sequence comes from Berghia stephanieae, assembly GCF_034508935.2. Taxonomy (NCBI): domain Eukaryota; kingdom Metazoa; phylum Mollusca; class Gastropoda; order Nudibranchia; family Aeolidiidae; genus Berghia; species Berghia stephanieae. The sequence continues at coordinate 88,560,137 of NC_088360.1, read as the reverse complement.
TTTATCTCCCTATATCATATTACTCTATGTCCTTGTTCTGGAATAGGACCATTTGGTTTCTTCTGGGTCCTGCCTAGAGCATTTGCAAGGGAGGAGGGTATGGGAGATTGTCAAATGGATCTTAATGTATCATCTCTATATAGTTATTTCAATTATATTTCTGTTATTATTATTATTATTATATTATTATTATTATTATTATTATTATTATTATTATTATTATTATTATTATTATTATTATTATTATTATTATTATTATTATTATTATTATTATTATTATTACTATTGTTATTATTATTATTATTTATTATTATTATTATTATTATTATTATTATTATTATTATTATTATTATTATTATTATTATTGTTTGTTTATTTATTTATTTTCTTCTAATCATTTTTACGGGATCCTGTGCAAACATTTAGGTGGCCTTAAAATAATTCCAAACTAGACACATGGGTAGTTTGATTTTTGAATTTGTTTTAACTTTAACGGAAAAAAAATGAAAAAAGTAAGCTTCTGTTCAATGACATTTCCACTAAATGTGCTCAAAGTGTGTCCCAAGACAACAGAAGCACTAAAGATTTTGGTTAGAGAGAAGACGCCTGCAATTCTCAATGTGCTCTCATAAGATTCTTGTTTCTGATGGAAACAACGCTGTTTCCAGCGAGTTCAGTCAGAGAATGCAAGTATAGAGCTTTTCACAAAACTCAACTGTGCGCTGTCTATACCTGGACTGGAACTTGAACCAGAAACCTACTGGCTGGTCAGAAGCTGAGTGTCATATCTTTTTTGTATGCTTCTGGTGAAGACCATTGGTCTTTTGATTTCCCATTTTTTCTCTTCTTATTGGCACTTCAATGAGCTAAAATAGTTGCAAGTGCTGTAAAACAAACTAAGCATTAGCTTAGCTCTAATCTTTCAGTTTTATGCCATAATTTAAAACTAATAAGTCCTCTTTAATTGTAATATCTTAAAATTGAGAGTGTGTTGCTGTGTTTGGATTTGGAGAAAGGCGGAGGTCTTCCAGAATTTAATGAGAAAGTTACTGATTACATGTAGGACTATGTGAATAAAGAAATAATCTTCACATAGTTTTTGACATGCTTAATGTCTTGTATTCTTAATATTACAGTATATTATAAATCAATTTCTGCAGGATCTAGGTCTGATAAACCTAGACTTGACCCCAAGTAAAATATTAGAAATATTAGGTTGTGACAACCCTGGTGTGAGTGATGGTGAGGGCTGCTACAATCTGGAACTAGAGGTTTGTTACTTTTGAAATTTCCACCACCAACTTAATGCCCTAGTCTTTTGGGGTTTTTTTTTTGGTTTTTTGTTTTTTGTTTTTTTGTTTTGTTTGTTTGTTTGTTTTGTTTTTGTTTTTGTTTTTTGTTTGGTTTGAGTTTTTTGTTTGTGTATTTTTATAAAATTTCTTTTAAACATATCTTTGTCCCCGTATTCTACTTTTAATTTATGAAATAATATATTTCATTCAGTTCGTTATGTAAGAGATACAGGCCCAAAATCTGTGCTCTTGTTTAAGTTTCTTAATTTAATGATATACAAGATTGTTTCCATTGAAATTCTTCTATAAACTGCATGGTCATTCTGTTAAGATAGTAATCAAGATAACTTATACTTTGTATTTGACCCACCGTCTCAAAGAGGTAATGATATCTGGGTGGGGTTTCTGACCCCCATAGTGGGCAGAGGGGCACTTACTGTGTCTTCTACCCCCTTATATCTGTTTTCCAACTTGCTTTCTGTCTTTGTCTTGGAATGAGATTACTTGGTTTAGTCCTAGCCCTGGCCGGATGCCCTTGTTGAGAGGAAAACAGTCAAATGTATAGATGATTTTGAGAGATGGTAATCTTTTCCTTGTAAATCATCTCTGTTATTCCTTGTATTATGTTTTGTTTACATATTACATATGATTTGTAAACATTTGAGTGTATTCCTCTTAGTAGGGACCCGTGCTTGTGTCTGGATGAGACTTTTAGGTGATCTCAGACCAAGTACTTTGATAGTGTGCTCTTGGAATCTACATCTGTTTCCTATTTGAACCAATTCCCCTTTGTCTTACCTTTTCTTGGGTACTTTAATTGTAATTCTATAACTGTTTACTATCCCATTTTCTTTCTTTTTACTGGCGCTGATATGACTTCAATGTGTTGCAAGCGCCGTAAAACCCGTAAAAAGAAACAAACAAATAGGTAATATTATGTCGGGATGAACTAAGAACTGGAGATCAAGTTCACACCCATGTACGTGAAACTAAATAAATTTCTTTATGTTATATCGGAGAATATAAAGTATTTCTTGCATTGTAAAAAACTCAAAGGTCCTATCATTTGATTGCTATATGATGGGTCACAATTGTTATTTTGCTTCTCAAGGCTGGCATCCTCTTTGCTCATATACCATTTCTAATAAACTCAATGAGAAAATATGATCTTACCTTACTTTGTGATTTGATTTCGTGTTTTCTTTTAGATCTAAGTGTCATGGTAGTCACTTAGAACCACAAGGCTCAAGGAGCCAGAAGTTACCCTGGTTTCTGTAGGATTGAAAGGACAGCAGCAATTAATTGCTATACACCCTTTGGTTAGAAATCTAGTCTATTGCAATGTACCTACTTTCTGCCAGACCTAACAGACCCAATTACTTAATTAAATTAATTCTGGCTTGACAGTGGCCCAAATTGTTATTTAAAAAATTACATATCAGAGAGAAAAAAAATGTTAGTGCTGTTGCCGTTGGGTCTTGGTTTTTTTTTTTGTTGGTTTTTGTTTTTCTTGTAATATATGATTATGATTAAAAAATGTTAGTGCTGTTGCATTGGGTATTGTTTTTTGTTGGTTTTTTTTTTTCTTGTAATATTTATTAGATCTTATGATAAAAAAATGTTAGTGCTGTTG
>NC_088360.1:88524712-88552212 GCF_034508935.2 Berghia stephanieae | reverse complement strand
CTTCCTCCTTCCTCATCTCTCTCTCCTCCTCTCTCTCTCATCTCTCTCTTCTCTTCTCTCTCTCTCTCTTCTCCTCTCTCCTCTCCTCTTCCTCAATTCTTCTCTCTCTCTCTCAATCTCAATCTCTTCCTTCCTTCTCTTTCTTTCTTTCTATTCTCGTATAAATGTTTACTAATCAAAACACAAGACTATACAGTCAAAGTGCCTTGTCAGCGACTTGAACCTGCAGACCTATTTTTGGTTCTTGTTGTTAATCCAGAATCAAACGAATTTTCTAAATTAAAAGCACTTTTTATGGAATGATCCTGATCCAACAATCTTGGTTCTATACTTATTTCTTGATTTATTTTTTAATTGGATTCGGTTCTAGAATTTTTCCTTTTTTAAAAAAATGTCTCTTTTATTTTGTATTTCATCACTAGAATTGAGTAGTTTTCAATTATGGTAACTAAATACAAATACCTATAAATTCGCTTGAATGGTCAGTGTTATAGTTTATTTGTACGACTCTTTCCTAAATTAAAGATTATTTCCTTCAAAATAAATTGTGTTTAGTAACGACATCAATACACTGTTCAATTGTTGGTTCAGACTTTTGTGTGAGTGCCATGTAATGTTTGAAAGGGTATTAAATGATAATTTAATAATGCAAAGATGGATGGATGAAGATTAAAGTTTATTGATAAGCATGATACAGAGTTGGTTGCTGCTTGCCGGCAGGATACAAAGATAACCAAAAAACAGGAAGTGAAAGTAGAAGACTGGAAGTATTGAAAGTGAAAGTAAATTATAAAACAGGGGGTGTAATTCATTAAATTAATTACTTGGAAACATTCTGTATAAATATCGGTTTGCTTGTTTGGGTCGAAGTAGGCTAAGGTGATTGCTTTGCTCAGAGCTGCTTTTAGAGAGTTAAAATCGGTGGTATGGATGGTTGTCCACTCCCATGGGACGGTCTTTTTGGTGAGTAGGCGCAGATTGTGTGTGAGTGATGCGTAGTGTGGAATATGATGTGCACCGCAAAAATTTATCATGCCGAGTAAGCTACGCACCTCAGAAGCATTTGTGGGTGTAGCTAGGTTAAGAATTGCTTTGACCTTCTCGTGGCTTGGAGTGACTCCGTCTTTGCTGAAGGTGTGTCCAAGAAATTCGATTGATGTTTGGTTGAACTTGCACTTTTCTTTGTGGATAGTGAGACATTTTTCTCGTAAGCGGTGGAACAATGCCCGTAGGTTGGCGTCATGATCTTGTTGCGAATTGCCAAAGCAGAGGATGTCATCGCTGATGTTAATGACGCCTCGCAGACCGGTGAGTGCTTGTCTGATCTGTTCTTGAAAGATTTCGCTTGCGGAATTTACTCCAAAGAAAAGACGGCGGTATCTGTAGAGTCCTTTGTGCGTGGCAAATGTTGTGATGTATCTTGATGCCTCGTCTAATTCAATTTGGTTGTATCCTTGATTCAGGTCTACTTTGCTAAATATTTTTGCTCCGGATAGTTCAGTTTTTAGCTCGTCGAGTGTAGGTGTCGCGTGATGTTCACGTTTGATGGCTGTATTGGCAGAGCGCATGTCCACACATACACGCACTTTACCAGGTTGCTTGGGTTTTGGCACAACGACGATAGGAGATACCCATGGGGTAGGGCCAGTAGCTTTCTCGATGACACCCGTTCTTCATCTTTGTTGAGTTGTTTTTCAACGTCTTGGCGGATATGAAATGGAATGCGTCGGTAATGCTGCGCTATAGGTTGAATGTTTTGGTCTATGTGTAGTTTGACTTGAGTGTTTTGCAAGCAGCCTAGACCGGTAAATAAGTCTGAAAACTCTTGTACGAGAGCACTCTGGTTTGGTGAGATATGATTGATGGTGTCAATCAATTGCAAATCACGGCATGTTTGCCAGCCTAAGATGGGGCGTTCATTTCGATCGACGACGTAAATAGGAGCCGTAGTTGATGTGGTACCATGTCGCAGTGTAGCATGGAAGACGCCCAACACAGGAATGTGTGAAGGAGAGCCGTATGCTGAAATTCGTTTGGATGATGTTTGTAGCATCTGTTTGGGATTTAACTTGTCAAAGTCAACCTTTGCTAAGAGATTGATCGTAGCACCTGAGTCAGCAAGAAACTGAAATTCATGGTCTCCTATCGAGACAGCGAAGTGAGGAAGGTTACTTCCCTTGTTTGTGGCAAACACGTATTCTGTATCATTGTAGTTGTACGTGTCGGTGGTGTTGAGACGATTGACTGGAGTGTCCGAGAGGTCTGAGTCTGAATTTATGACGTGGACGCGACGCCTTAGGTTGTGACTTTGACCTTGTCTTCTGTCTGAGTCTGAATTTATGACGTTGACGCGACGCCTTAGGTTGTGACTTTGACCTTGTCTTCTGGAATGAGATTGCGATTGAGATGGCTGGTCTTGATGACGTGTTGTCGTAGATTTGCATACCAAGGCAAAATGATGCAGTTTGTTACATGCACGACATGTTTTGTTTCGAGCGGGACAGTGGTTTTGACCTCCAATGTGTGGCCATTCACCTCCACAATTGTTGCATTTGCCATGATGATGACGTTGATTGCGGGGTAGGGTAGATCGTTGTCTTTGATTATTGTGATTTTGACCGAAGTTCGTATTGATTGCGTTTACAGGAGAATCTGATGCCATGAGCTTTGCCTGGACTGTGGTTAGTTGCATGGTGCGGGCATAAGTCAGAAGGTCAGCCAAACTAATGTCTGGACTGGATAAACCTTTTTCACGTACTTTTTGCGATTTACATCCTGATATTAGCTGCGATTTAATTTCGGCATCCGCGTCGTGGAACTGACAAGTGGGAGATAACTGTTTCAGTTCTGCGTAGAATTCCTCGATGTTATCAGATGACTGGTGTGTATGTCGAAAAACATATCGTTGGTATTCCCTATTGCTTTGTGGGATAAAATGGTTGGTGATTGTATCACAAAGTTTTGAAAAGTGTGTCTCATTGCCTCTCGGAGTTAGTTGTTCTTCAGTGAAGGTATCAACGATGTCATTGAGTTCGTCACCGGCAAAGGTGAGTAGCAGCGCTTTTTGTCTTTCAACGGACTCTATTCCGTAGCCAACAAACAAGTTTTTCAAACGAGAGACCCACTTCTGCCATCTTACAGCTCGACCTGCTGATGCACAGTCGAATGTTGGGTAGGTAGGCAAGCCTAGAGAAGCCATTGTTTACAAACACGATTGTGATGAACTATAGGTTAAGCATTTGATAAAATACTCATTTGAAGTAGTAAATACTTGCGTGGATGTACCCTCTCGTCGCCAATGTAATGTTTGAATGGGTATTAAATGATAATTTAATAATGCAAAGATGGATGGATGAAGATTAAAGTTTATTGATAAGCATGATACAGAGTTGGTTGCTGCTTGCCGGCAGGATACAAAGATAACCAAAAAACAGGAAGTGAAAGTAGAAGACTGGAAGTATTGAAAGTGAAAGTAAATTATAAAACAGGGGATGTAATTCATTAAATTAATTACTTGGAAACATTACATGCCAGTAGTAACATCACGTTAATATACTATTTGAATTTCGGTTTTGCTGAAATGACATTGGTAAATAAAGCATGCTTCTTAACAAATATCTTTATTTTCATCTTTTACTTTCTTTAAGCTCTGGAGGGTGAAATTGCCAATGAGGACCAAGTTATCGATGAAGACGTGGAACGCATTGATGAATGCACTAGGAAATTCAACTTTTGGACCCATCAGATTCATATCTTCTTTGTGAGGAAATTTTTCCCTGCTGCTGAAAAGTTTGTGCAAATGAAAAAGTCTCTTGAGATGAGAAGAGTGTCCGAAGCTCGTAAAAAACTGATTAACCCTCAATTAATCAAGGCTTAGACGGAATCGATTTCCTTGTTATTTTGCAAAAATAATAAATAAAATCAATGTGATATTAGCTAATTGGTTGAATTGAACATTTCAATTTTTATTTCGAAGAAAAATTATTTAATCAAATCATTTTAATAGGAAACCAGATATAATTTCGAAAGGTCCAAAAGAATCCTTTAACCTTGTCAAGTACAACAAGTATCAAGCTTTGGATATGATTGTGGGTAAATGTTATATTAATTTTACATCAAGTTAAAGAATGAAATAAAGAATTTGACTACTACTTATGCTGATATTGTTACTCGAGTCTTCTCCAATTTCGAAACGGCGTGTGAACAAAGCTGTGATGGTTTGATTGGAGAAAAAAAAAAACGGATGTTAACCTCACCTGTCAGAATGTTTAAGTCAAATAAACTCGTGTGCACGCTTAAGTTTACATTTTATTTTAGGCTCTTAATCCTTGATAAGAACACAGCCAAGCATTTATCATTCGTCTCAAAATATTTAAACTTTTACATGAAATAAAAGCTGAATTCATATGGTTCTCAAAACTGCATAAAATATCGTTTTTATTCCAAACCACATTGAAGTGTTGTGTAAAACACACTGTAAACTTAATTATGAGCACGAGTATATAGATTTGATTGACCTCTTAAAGGAAAGTATTTCAGTGTGGGACTTTGTAGTGATTTCAAACTAGCTACAAGATATGTTGCCTTTTGATTTACTTCTGATCTCTGGGAGGGGTCTTTGACCTCTCATGGTGGGCAGGATGTCACTTGCTGTATCTTCTATCCCCCTGTATCTGTTTTCCAATTGCTTTCTGTCTTTGTCTTGGAATGAGATTACTAAGTTGTCCTGACCCTGGCCGGAGTCCTTGGCTGGGAGGGAAATAGTTAAATGTATAGTTATAGTTTTGGGACATGGTATTTTTTTCCTTGTAAATAATCTCTGTGTTATATACTGTTATTTTTAAAAAAATTTAAACGTATGATTTGTAAACAGCTGAGCGTATTCCTCTTAGTGGGGTCTTGTGTCTGGGTGAAACATTCAGGTGATCTCTAAGTAAACTGATAGTGTACTCTTCGAATCTACATTTGTTCTTTATTTGTTCCATTCACACTTGTCTTACTTTTTTCTCAAGTCCTTTTAATTGTACATCTAGAATGTTTTTACTATCCCAATTTTCAGCCTTTTTACTGGCGGTGATATGACCTAAATGTGTTGCAATCGCGGTAAAACCCTTAAAAAATAAAAAATAAACAAAACATTTCTTCCTTTTCACTGGCGCTGATGCCTGGGTGTATTGCCTGACCTCCCATAGTGGGCAGGGAGTTACTTAACGCGTCTTCATTCCCCTATATCTGTTTTCCAACTTGCTTTCTTTCTTTATCTTGGAATGATATTACTTGGTTTTGTCCTGGCCCTGGCTGGAAGGGAAACAGTCAAATGGATAGTTAGTTTTGGGAGATTGTTTTTTTCCTTGTAAATCATCTCTCTTGTTATGTACTGTATTATTTTTTTTCTTTTACATGTATAATGATTTGTAAACATTTGAGTGTGTTCCTCTTATTGGAGACCTCTGCTTGTGTCTAGATGAGACTTTTAGGTGATCTCAAACTAAATACACTGATAGTATGCTCTTGGAATCTACAACTCTTCCCTATTAGAACCCGTCCCCTAGCGGGTGGTTGGATGGGAGCATCACCCTTGAATCATATACCTATGATGTTCGCATGGGTGTACGATCCGATAGTGATGTCGTTTCTTCTTCTCTTTACTAGCCTATCCTGCTTCTTTGGTTTGTGATTGTATTTTTGACAGGGGATATTTTTTTTCCTGTAAATCCTCTGCCTGTTTGTTCTTGGTTATTTATAATTTAGCTTATGATATCTTTAGGTTATGCTTTTGATTGACATTTGTACTATTTTTGTTAGATTGCTTGTTTTTTTGTTTCAGCGGTCTCTCATATAACCTCAATTGTGTTGGAAGAGACCTAAAGCAACAAACAAACAAACAAACAAAAACCCGTCCCCTTTGTCTTACTTTTTCTCGTGTGCTTTTAATTGTAATAGTATAATTTTTTAAAAATTATTTCCTTTTATTGGTTCTGATATGACCTAAATGTGTCGCAAGCACCGTAAAACCCTTAAAAACAAACAAACAACTGGCGTTGATATGACCTAAATGTATCGCAAGCGCGGTAAAAACCTTAAGTACACACAAAATTACTTATCCCATTTGTCTGACGTTTATCATAGTGCCTTTTGACAATTCTTTTTTACTGTCGCTGAAATTACCTAAAAGCACCATGCATGTCGCAATAACAGTGTTAGTGTGGTTTCAGACTACATACAATGTTATATAGCTCCTGGATCTATTTCTGGTTTCTGTTGACCCAGCGCCCTTTGCCTCACACTCACACTATTCTTTAGTGCTAGATAGCTTGAGCTAAATTAAATGTTTTCACTACTCCATCCTCTTCCTTTTAACTGGCACTGAAGTGACCCAAAACCTTAAAAATCAAACTGAAATAATTATGAAACCAAACATCAAAAGTCAAAGATTGACCAGTCCATTTGCTTCAGGATTCTGAACTTTAATATTTCCGTAAAATATCTGATGGCACAAAACGTAGTCACTTTGATGATTTTTTAAAACACATAATATGCGAAACTATGTTTTATTGATTTAGTAATGCACTATAAAACGATAAAAAAAATTCTGATCATTGGCGCCGCATCCCACATGAAAACAAAAACCAAATTGACAAAAAATAATTTCATGTTTTCTTTTCAAAATGAAAAGACTGAAATGAATTAATTGGCTGATTACAAGGGAAGTAACTTTTCATCATTCTCTACGCTTTATAAAATATTTCAACAGTTATGAGCCTTGCATAAACCCCAATGCCAATGCAGTTACTAAATTACCTTTGTCATACAATACATATTATGTAAACTATAGTGTAATTTGTTAATAGAGAAAATTGTATATTGTTCATTGAGAGTAAGAGTATTGTTTATTCTTCATAGAGATTATTGTAAATGGTTCTGGAGCGATAGAGTGAATTTGCCTCTGTGATTTTTTTTTTTAATGTTGATATAATTCTTACATTCTATAAAGAAACAGTTTGAAAAGTAAAGCTTTGTACTTTTTTGTTGTGGTGGCGGTAGTAGTAGAGGTAGTAAAATAATAAGAAATCAATAAATGGAATAATTAGTACAATGTATTTCCACGTATTCATCAGGGCCAGAGTCGCCCATACGGTCGCTGATCTTGTTCCACATCGCTTGATTTAGTTACAGGACGAGATCTCATACCACACCACCACCTGGTAGTAATAGCAGCAGTAGTAGTAGTAGTAGTAGTAGTAGTTGTAGTAGTTGTAGTAGTAGTAGTAGTAGTTGTAGTAGTAGTTGTAGTAGTAGTAGTAGTAGTAATAGCAGCAGCAGCAGTAGTAGTAGTAATAGTAATAGCAACAGTAGTAGTTGTTGTAGTAGTAGTAGTAGTAGTAGTAGTAGTAGTAGTAGTAGTAGTAGTAATCGTTTTTAAAAAAAATAAAACATCTGTATATCGACTTCTACATCCCCTTCTCTGTTTTACAACACGAGAAACAACAAACCCAACAAAATGTGTATAAAAAAAACACGACCAAAAGAAGTAAAAAAAAAAAGGAAGACAAACATCACGCCCGAACTAAATAAAAAAAATAGGCCTTGGCAAGAGTTGTGAGGTATCTGTATAACAAGAATAATTAGCAGGGCAGTCGTAGAAGTCACGGACACGAGTTGGCCATGGCAAATTCTCTATGATGTTTATCTTGTCCTTAAGGGACGGAAGAGTGGATGCCAAGTGTTATTAGGCCGGTGGTGAGATGGATGGTGATCTTTGATGAAGGTTGTTGTGGCCGTCTGCTCTGGTACTTCCTTGTTTAGCCAAAGGGGGAGAATTAACATCCGGTTCGAAGAGCTGATTCGGTAGGACTTGATTTGATTAGTGTATTGGTTTTGGCGGAACGCAAACGAAAAAAAACAACAATCCGTTGTCGAGAGACGATTCCGGAGAAGAGATGAATTTCATCTAGACAAAAATAGAATCATTGTATGATTTAGTGTCGAATTGGAAAACTTCTCCTCTGCATAAAATGCGAGTTTTATTATTTAATATAATAAACCGAGAGTTTTCTGTGCACTGTGATACCATCAGATTGTGATAAATAAATGATATATATTAGATATATAAATTGGTAGGTATGAAAATCGCAGTTATAGTTTTCATTGCACAAATTGCTTTAAACCCTTTGTATTTAGATGGGTTTTAATACGGTATATAACGCAAATTTTACAGACCCGACACATTATTGTAAAGAAATTATCTAAGGATGGTTTGCGCTCATTGTTTTAGGTCGTTATTTTAAGTACTTTTTAAAAAACCTATTCCATTATCATTCATAATATGAAATTGGTAAGATAAAGCCTCTAGAGTGATTCTGAATCGTTACTTTGACCCAATGCCACGAAACGTGCACAGCAACATGGTGATAATCTTTTGACTATTCTATAATTTTCCGTGTTGGTCATGAAATGACTTTTATATATGTCTTTAATCGGGTCTCTTGTTGGACCACAGAGACCAAAAGAATAAATGCCAGACAAAAAAAAAATTGGAAAGAGATCAAAAGGATGAAAAAGAGTCCACAAGACTCCGTTGTTGTTAATTGAATTAACACGAGTAAACAATCATATCTGGATGGAAGGACAACTCTCCCAATAGCTATAGGATCTGTCAGGAACCCCACCAATATAACCCCAAGGACCCCCAAGGAACAGGGAACGTTAAAATACACATGCCTACGTCTACAATCTCTTGACCCGGGGAAAGACTATTCAGTACCAAACATGAAGAAAAAGGAATGGAGATTTATCAATGACCTATCTGTATGTACGGACCTTGGCTCAATGCTAAAAAATTATAATTATAGGACCAAGATCGATTCGGGGTGCAGTCGAGATTTTTTCTCACCTTTCCGCCTGTCCACTCAGCGGCGAATAGGTAGCTGGGTCTGTTAAATCTGACGGAAAGTACTTTTCGCCTGACGTATACCAAGACCTCAGAAACTGTTCATTTTACCCCAGAACCATCACAGAATGGATCTAGCTATAAAAGCAACAAAGAAAATGTTAGAAAAATAAAAATAGCTCAACAGAGACCCGAGGTTAGATCCAAGAGCAAGATGTCCTTGTAGATAGTCTGAAATCGCCTGAAGTTCCAAGCTGACACTACAAAAGGATTTGCGTCTAAAGGGATACACCCAGTCACTCAGATGCTTACAAAATAGGCATTATAATTAAACAACTCATGTTGACTATTGTGCAATAGAGTTTATTTACTAGTAAATAATGGCTCTCAAGAAAAAAAATGAATGCATCCGACGGTTTCCCTCTCCAGATAGGGTCCAGGATATGACATAACTATTATGCAATGGAGAGATTACTTATTGGGAAAAATGCTCTCAAAAAGAAGAGAGAAAAAAGATGAATGCATACGACTGGTTCCCCCTCAGATAAAGCTTCCGGCGGGGCCTAGACAACACCAAATGATCCCATTCCCGGGAGCTCATGAGAACATTTTTAAAAATGAAGCAAACACCATTGAATTTTGTATTTAATAATCAAATCAATTTATTGAAACTTCACAAGTGTATTGAATTTTTTTTTCCTCCAGACGACAATGTGAAATGGGAGGAATGGTAGAAATTGTAATATAATAATTAATAGTTGATGATAAAATTACAAGAAAATTGAACATAAATTTGATCTATAATATAAAATACAAAATCAGAGTAAATCAGTCGCTCAGTCTATCCTATTCTAAAAGAAAGTTGATGTGATTATTTGCTTATAGCATGCAGTCATCGTTGAATATATAAAGTATTGCAAAATATATTGTCTCAAACAGTCACGAAAACAAGATTATAATGGGATGAGATTTACTAAGTGAAATAAACAAAAGCAAATCGACTGTCGCTAAAAAGAAAATCACACACGAATATGGCATTCAACACGAATATGGCCTTCCAACTTTCACGATTGATATTTGGCTATTGGTTATATCGTAGATCTTGAGTTTATCTGCTGCTGTATGCGCCAAAAAAGAGTATGGAAGAGTTCAAATACAATAAATAATCCCCGAGAAAGACGGTCAGAATGGACAAATGGATTGACAGCGCTTAGTCCACTACTCACTGTTTGAACTACGTAGTCAACTTTGTCCCACTAAGAGTTAACCCTTTTAAAAGACCTGATTCAATTTTAATGTGACCGGGCGGTTTTTCACCAAGAGAAGGGCCACAGTGAAGTTTGAGGTGTATCACTGTCAATGTTTTCTGAATAACCAGTGGAGTATACATTTATACACACATGCGTGATAAATGTATATTTCTGTAATGTGAGAAATTAAAATAAGATTTGAAAGAAATTTCAACTAGTTGGTTTTTTTTTTAAATATTTAAAGAGCGCTCATAATGTAATAGTTTTTGACCAAAACCAAAAGTTTTTGTTTATTAAAACCTCTCCTACAGAGGAAAGTGAAAGCTGAGAGGACACATATTCACCAGAAAAATATAGTAACGCCATATTTTGTTTATATAAATTTTCGTTTGCTGCAAAGACAAATCCTATTCTACGAAAAAACAAAATATAAAATGGTCATCAAGACTATAACACCTGTTATCAATATTACTACATTATCAATCTTTATGTCCTCACACACACACACAAACACAAAAACACACATACTCTCTCTCTCTCTCACACACACACACACACACACACACACACACACACACACACACACACACAAACCCATACGCGCACCTTATAATAATATGCGCTTTTGTTTTCCTTCTTTGAATAGTACACTTATTTGTTGCATGCAAAATAATATAAATAAACGAGCCTTGCTCTTTTCGCGATTGCCAGTGAAAAAAACAAAAAACAAACTAAAACAAAAAACAACACTCGATTCCAAGCAAAACTACATCCATGCTCTTGAAAGTAAACATAAAGTGGTACATACGTCAAATGTGTATACATGCCAAGGCAACTCATCGTGCATTGCACTACACTCCGCCCCACTTTAAAAAATAACAACAAATAAACGTTGTTTTGTAACAGAACATAACAGTATAATAACATTAATCTATTGAATTTATTGATTTTTAAAAAGTACATACACAGAAAAAAAAAAAAAAAAAAAAAAAAAACCTTAGGGCATCCACAACCCAAAGCATGACGCATGACGGCTTAATAAATCAATAAAAATACAAAAATAATTAAGCATGATTAAACTTCTAACATTAGTTCGTTATGTACAGTTCAACTCATAGTATGGTATAATGACTTACAACGAAAACACATGTGTATATAAATATAAATATAATTATAAATATATATATATATATATATATATATATATATATATATATATATATATATATATTTATAAATATAATTATAAATATATATATATATATATATATATATATATATATATATATATATATATATATATATATATATATATATATATATATATATATATAATTCGGTCAGGTTAAGATGATCCCATCACAGATCAACAAGTCTTGAACCTGAGACCTAATTATACGACTGATGGGGTTCGTCTCAATCACAACTGACGCTATTTGAAGTCGACAGTTTCTGACCAAAACAATAAAGCGTGTTTTCTCCTTGCGCGCCAATAATATGGTTGATAAATACAAAATGTTCATAAAACAATGTGGCAGTTTCAATGTGGTAAACCATATCTGTGTCCAATTCTTACACCTGATTGGAAGCTTTAACAACTATGTTTTTTTTTTTTGTTTTTAAGTGTTTTACGGCGTTTGAAACACATTAAGGTCATATCAGCCCCAGTAAAAAAGAAGAAAATGGGATAGTAAAAAGGTCTAGAATTACAATTAAAGCATCCAAGAATAAGGCAGGCAAAGGGGAATTGGTTCAAATAGGGAACAGGTGTAAATTCCAAGAGCACACTATCAGTGTACTCAGTTTGAGATCACCTAAAAGTCTCATCCAGACACAAGCACAGTTCCCTTCTAAGACGAATAAACTAAAATGTTTACAAATCATATATAATACATAAACAAAACATAATACAGTGCATAACAGAGAGATGATTTACAAGGAAGTTTGTTTGGTTGTTTTTAAGGGTTTTACGGCGCTTGCAACACATTAAGGTCATATCAGCGCCAGTAAAAAGAAAGAAAATGGGATAGTAAAAAGTTTCAGAATTACAATTAAAGCACCCAAGAAAAGGTAAAACAAAGGGGAATTGGTTCAAATAGGAAACGTGTAGATTCCAAGAGCACACCATCAAAGTACTTGGTTTGAGATCACCTAAATGTCTCATCCAGACACAAGCACAGATCCCCACTAAGAAGAATGCACTCAAATGTTTACAAATCATACATAATACGTAAAAAAGCATTATACAGTACAAAACAGAGAGATGATTTACAAGGAAAAAAATATCATCTCCCAAAACTAACTATACATTTGACTGTTTCCCTCTCAGCCAGGGTACCCGGACCAGGACAAAACCAAGTAATCTCATTCCAAGACAAAGACAGAAAGCATGTTGGAAAACAGATATAAGAGGATAGAAGACACAGTATGTACCCCCCCCCCCCCCCTGCCCACTATGGGAGGTCAGGAAACCCACCCAGATTTACAAGGAAAAAAAATATTATCTCCCAATACATTTGACTGTTTCCCTCCCAGCCAGGGTATCCGGTCAGGGCCAGGACAAAACCAAGTAATCTCATTCCAAGACAAAGACAGAAAGCATGTTGGAAAAAAACAAAGGGGGATAAAAGACTCAGTATGTACCTCCCTGCCCACTATCGGAGGTCAGGAACCCCACCCAGCTTTAACAACTAGATTTGGGTCTCCGATAGCCCTGTTGTTTTAGAACTCGACTAACAAGCAAAAGGACTAGTTTCCCCCATGCACTCCTTCCCACCCCAGCAACACAAATGGGAAGCTGAGTTAGTCAGGTCGGGCAGAAAGTACATTATAATATTTTGCGAACTATCCAATTGGTATCGAGCGACTGCTACTGTCCCTTTGATGTTAGAAAAACTGGGATGAACTCCGGCACTAGGGGCCTTAGGGTTCTGATGGATAACACACACAAACACACACACACATACACACACACACACACGCGCATACACATACATAATGTTGTGCCTCATCTATTTAAGCTGACAATTATAAAGTAAAAGATAAAAATAGAAGCTGGGCTATTGGGAGGGGGGAGGGGGGGGGGGGGGTAGCAGCTCTGATCGTTCCCAATGTAAAGCTGACACACTATGCAGTGTAACATTTTGTATCCCAAGCTGAATCACTCGATAGCAATAATTATCTCATCTTTCACCAAAGGCATATTGTATCATCAGGAAAAAAAAGGATCTCATTCAGACGGCAGGTATAATGTTTACAGACACATTATTATAATGGTGATGAAACGCGAACAATAACGAATTCACGGCTATGAGAATGGTATGATTGCTATGAGAATGTTAATGCGAGATATATAATCTATATAGCTTAATGTATAACTTTCACTGCACATCTTTCTTTTATTTTATATACTTTAATTTCCTTTGGGCAAACGACAATCCCACTGGCCAAAAATATATTCTACTTATTAGTTGTTTTTTTTAATCCGACAAATGGCAGTGATGCTCTAACGAGAATAAAGTGTCTACTAGGAGCTAAAATTAAAATTAACTTCCAGAATATTATTTTTTTAAATAACGAAATGTAATTTAACTGTAGACAATTGAACAAAATCAGTTGTTAGAATATAAATGCTACTATGAAAAGAAACGAAAATCCGAAGAAGCAAAACCAATTTTTTCCCCTCTATATACAAAACAAGGAAAACAATGTAAGAGAATAATGCAATGGATGGCCGAGGGAAGATTAGATTGTTTTTTTCATTATAAATATAAAATCATAAAAAAGGTAACCCAGCTTTTAAGCTGGCGCCATGTGTAAGAATCACACTATGAAAAAAATGAATCAGCATGTATTGTGGCAATCACCGTTGTCTGAGGTGATAACATGTTGTTGGGACATCTTTTAAATAATTATTTAACTTCAAAAATAGCAGTAAAAACAGTCTGGAGATGACTAATACCCTGAATGTCTAGAACGTATCACACTGAAGTTTTTTTTGAAACAACAAAGAAACAAAACAAAACGAAGATGAAGTTGAATTTATTGGACATTTTAGATTTCTCCTTTATCAAAGGTATGGACAAATAATGAATTTGCCATAAAATCGGATGGTGATGAATGAAAGATGATTCAGACGAATATTATTTGTCCTTATCCATGTCTCATTAATTGTCATTTAACACAATTGATATGAGGAGGTCCAGATTCACCCTTTATTATCAAACTTCATCACTATCTAGAGCTCCAAGCAGCGACATTTGTTTGTTTTTTGTTTTGTTCTTAAGGGTTTTACGGCGTTTGCAACACATTTAGGTTATATCAGCGCCAGTAAAAAGTAAGAAAATGGGATGGTAGAAAGTTCTGGAATTACAATTAAAGCACCCAAGAAAAAGTAAGACAAAGGAGAATTAGGAACAAATAGGAATCAGATGTAGATTCCAAGAGCATACCACCAATGTACTTAGTTTGAGATCACCTTTAAGTCTCATCCGGACACAAGCACAAAATCCAACAAAGAGGAATACATTCAAATGCTTACATTATACATTAAAAATAACAAATATAATAATACATAACAGAGGGATGATTTACAAGGGAAAAAATATCATCTCCAAAACAATAACTATGCATTTGACTGTTTCCCTCCCAGTCAGGACTCCGAACAGGGCCAGGACAAAACCAAGTAATCTCATTCCAAGACAAAGACAGAAAGCATGTTGGAAAACAGATATAAAGGGATAGAAGACACCGTATGTACCTCCCTGCCCGCTATGGGAGGTCAGGATCCCCACCCAGAGCGACATTTGTATTTTACCCATGTCATGTGACAACCTTGGAAACAACTAGTTGTTCATTTGTTTGTTTGGTTTTTTTTACGACATTAACAACAATTTTAGGTCATTTCATTGCCAGTAAGAATAAGAAGATGATAGAACAGTTAAAACGCTGCACTGAAATAAGTTCTCCATAATAAAACCACATGGAAAGGACAAATGATTTAGGGCGACAGAAGAGATAGCAAGAAGAAACAACCTGCAGCCACCATGTTTCCCTTATAAGAAGAATTTCACCCACCACGCAACAACTGGAACTTCAGTAGCTCAAGCAGTTTGTACGAAATTACATTAGCATCACAGTCACAGTAGTCGTGGGAAAGAGAGAATGAAGACATGTTGACATCAATAATTATCATCATAATTATATAAGGATATGGCCATTGATTGAATTTTATTTTTAAAAATCCCAGCAACACTGACATACACACGTAACACACCCTATAGAAGTAAGGTAAATGATTTCATTCACATTTCGTCTTTCACAAGGACAGACAAGGTTGGATGATGATAATGATTATTATTACCGTTATTTAAGAGTAAGGAAATGTAATGGTGTGCCTTGATTGAAACTGTTAAATGATTAACAACTTTAAATCTAGCAAAAACCTTTTATCTTTTTTTTTGGACACTTCTTTCAGGAATAGTCTTACTCCACCAATCAGAAGTTAAACTGCTCTCATAGAATGCTTCCTTATTGTCTTCTTGGCTACAATAGTTAGCACATTTTTTTTTTACATTCATAAATTGCAAGATCCATAATCACAATTCAACAGATGAGATTTTACATTTTTCATACACTATTTTCATATCAAAGAGGGTGAGAAGACTTCCACTCAATTAATCTTATATTACAGTATATTAATGAGCTGGGAAGAAA
Source organism: Berghia stephanieae (assembly GCF_034508935.2). Taxonomy (NCBI): domain Eukaryota; kingdom Metazoa; phylum Mollusca; class Gastropoda; order Nudibranchia; family Aeolidiidae; genus Berghia; species Berghia stephanieae. Next base: position 88,536,357 of record NC_088360.1, on the reverse strand, counting down.
ACCATAAGTAATGTGTAAACTGTGCAAATTGTTGGGTTGTATAAGAAATTTCTATTTGCTGGAATAAAATCTTTAGTGATATCAAAATAATGAATTATCAAAATAAGAGCAGATGGAATTTAATTTTAAATTATCGCTGCTAAAAATGACTTGGTGGTTTCTATAACACCAACGATACCCTTGTTTTTTGTTGTTTTTTTTTTTTAAGGGTTTTACGGCGTTTGCAACACATTTAGGTTATATCAGCGCCAGTAAAAAAGAAGAAATGGGATAATAAAAAGTTCTAGAAGTACAATTAAAGCATCCAAGAAAAGGTAAGACATAGGGGAACTGAGAACAAAAAGGTATCATGTAGATTCCAAGAGCACACTACCAATGTACTTAGTTTGAGATCACCTATAAGTCTCATCCGGACACAAGCACAAAATCCAACAAAAAGGAATAAACTCAAATGCTTACATTATAAATTCAAAATAACAAATATAATAATACGTAACAGAGAGCTGATTTACAAGGAAAAAAAAATCATCGCCCAAAAGAATAACTATGCATTTCACTGTTTCCCTCCCAGCTAGTGTATCCGGCCAGAGCCCGGACAAAACCAAGTAATCTCATTCCAAGACAAAGACAGAAAGCAAGTTGGATAACAGATATTATAGGGGGATAGAAGACACAGTATGTACCTCCCTGCCCACTATGGGAGGTCAGGAACCCCACCCAGAACGATACCCTTCACGAGTCATATTTGACAGAAAGCAACCAAAAAATATATCATTCTCCACAAAATGATTTCAATACTTTGGGAAAGATATTTTGTGCAGGTCCAAAAATAAATATCATATTATGCCAAATTTTTGCGCATGATGCAGACATGGGAGAAAAAAAGAGGTGGTAATACAATCAAATTTCGACTTTCTTTTATTTTAGTGGACATTTTGGACTTATGACATTCAAATACTCTCCAAAAAAATATTAAAAGGCAGATATAAGCATAACAACAATAATATATGTTTCTGGTAAATGGAGGCCCAAAAAAATATTTTTGTTTAACCCAATCATTCAGAGTCTATATATATATATTTATTTTATTTGGTAATAAAAAGGGTGGTAAACCATTGTCTTTTATTACATTTTAATAACACATGGTGGGTGTATATTGATAGTTGCACGAAAAACAAAAAGGAATCAAACCAATACCAAATATCATTTGATATTTATAGATAATATATTAAGAATCGTGATTAAGTACATATGTTGATTTAGAAATTAAATAGAAGTAATTACATTATCCACAGCACGAGCATAGACTGGAAGTCAAAATTTAAAAAATAAATAAAATCAAATAAATCTTAAAAGGCAACAAAGTATATAGATCCTAAAAAACCCCAAATAACTAAGAAAAGTACACATTGACAGGCAGACATTAACTGAATTAGTTCCAAAGTGGTCATCAACTGCTATCATAAATGTAAGAGGTCAAAAACAGTATATATTGAATGCTTGGTCTAATGAAAAAGGCTAAGAGAGGGTGATAAAATAAAATTAACCAACCAAGATTGTGATCTTATCAATGAAATAATTTTAATACTTTTTTAAAAGAAGATAAACCATGCTTCAGAACTACTAGGTCATAGAAATGCCAAGAAAAACAAGATGATAAAATTAACCCCCCCCCCCACCACCACCACACAACCCCTTCCCCAAACTGAAGGCAGCATTGTTTACTTCATGAGTTCAACTAATGGCAGCATATTTAGGTCAACTTAGTTCGTTTTGTTAATTTTGTTTTTAAGGTTTTTACGGTGCTTGCGACATATTACGGCAAGGTCATATCAGCGCCAGTAAAAAGGAAGAAAATGGAATAGTAATCAGTTCTAGAAATACAATTAAAGCACCCCAGAAAAGGTAAGACAAAGGGTAATTAGTTCAAATAGGAAACAGATGTAGATTCCAAGAGCACACTATCAAAATACTTAGTTTGAGATCCCCTAAAAGTCTCATTCAGGCACAAGCACATGCCCCCACTAAGAGGGGTACACTCAAATGTTTGCAAATCAATATATATTACGTAAACAAAGCATGATACAGTGTTAACAGAGAGATGATTTACAAGACAAAAAATGTATCTCCCAAAATTAACTTTGCATTTGACTGTTTCCCTCTAAGCCAGGGTATCCGGCCAGAGCCAGGACAAAATCAAGTAATCTCATTCCAAAACAAAGACAAAAAGCAAGTTGGAAAACAGATATAGGGAGATAGAAGACTCAATAAGTACCTCCCTGCCCACTATGGGAGTTCAGGAACCCCACCCAGGTCTCATTAGTTCCCAAGAGTAATAAAATAATAAGAATTTTTTTCATGTCAGCTCTTAGTAACAACTTTTTTTTAAAAAAGAAAAGAAAAGAAAAGAAAAATAAATCTGCAAGGCATTATTCTATGACAAATGAGAGATGAGGGTCATGCATAAAGGGGAACATTATTTAACAGATTATGATTACGATAAAACTAAGACATTCAAATATAATAAATACTCAACTCTAAAATCAAAATAATAAAAATCATCATGTACGTCTGGATTATGCCCATTTCTGTCTTCAGCATCCCTAATAATCTCGATGTGCCACATCTAAATAGAGTAATAATTCTACAAAGCATTTGGTTTCCTAAATCTAAACATCATTTGTAACCAGCTATCTCAAAATGGTAATATATTGGGGTGAGCCTCGTGTTTCAAATTGAATTCGAAATATAAAAATAACATTGTGTCATCCGAGTTTACGCCGATGCATTCATTCAGAGAAAGTTAATGTTTTTTCTTAACCAATTAACTGCCATACTTTGGAAAGACACATATTTAAAATAACCCTCATCTTGTCAAACACTCTCAAATCTGAGATTTGTGGGTCCTTGGAATGACAGTTTTTGTCAAGATGAGGTTCATTTAAATTTATCAATATTTGAAGGATGAGTTTTCTGGCCAAATTTTTAAATACGTGTCCTTCCAGAGTACAGCAGTTAGTGACTAAACTTCAAATATGTCAAATTGTATAAATCTCGTTATTTTCACTTTAAACTCAATCCACCTCATTTGGGTCATTCAGACATAACATCGGTTTGATGAGATGGATCACAGATTTCGTAAAATTCTCTTTTTGAAAAATGAAAAAAAAAAATCAAGAGCCCGGTAAATATGCTGACTTTCTGAAGAATAATAACAAAGCATTATCTGGCGGTCTGGAAGAATAACAGCCAACATAGACAGTCTCCTGTGAGGTTTGAGCACTATTCAAGCAGCAATAACCTATCGTCAAGCATGACAAATACCAGCAATCAAACCAAAGTCATTGTATAACCACCCAATGCTACAGTATTTCCATTGAAGAAAAAACAACTCAAGTATGGAAGTCATCTTTTATTTCTTATCTGAGGTAGGCTACATCAACTGAGAAATGTAACAAGTAAATAGTCATTCCCATTCTACTGAGCTTTGTCAATTTCTTTACAATTGATGTCGCAATTTTTTTAAAAGTCGTTTTCTATAAGAATATCAAATCAGATCAGTGTTTGACCAAAATAAATAGATTTATCCCTCGAGAAAATTATGTAAAAATAAAAACACAAAAAAGTGAAAAAGAAAAAATAGAAAGAAAAAAAAAAAACAATGGCTGTTTAAACGAGGTCAGCGTATCTACAACTTTAAAACAAGAATAGAAAAAAAAACAAAAACAATATTGACAACAACCCAACAAAATCAATAAATCTATCACTAACTATGGACTATGCATACAGGTATACTAATCAAAATAAAGTCAAGAGATAGAGATCCCTTGTAAATGTTTAGAGACATACTATCTGTTGAAGCAATGATTGCTAAAGAGTAACTCAGCAGTCAAACTTTACACTTGCAACTTAACGACACAGCCCTACATTGACAAAACACAGTTGTTTGTTTTAAATGGCCTGGAAACTTTAACCTGAAATAAGGATGGACCAAAATTATCCAGATCTTGTCAACATATCTTAAACTTGAGATTTAAGACTTTTTAACCTGTTGGGGGTCATTCAATATTTCAAATAAAAGTTTCTGAACAATATTTTTAAAAAGTGTTTTGTCAGTAAGCGACTGAACAGACCTGCTTTGTGTGATAAAACAACTCCGTTTCATTTCCTCTATAGGGGACAGGGCAGTCAGTGGATAGTAGCCATGGCAACAACAAAGACATACATATCTAAAAATATATAAATCATAATAATCATCATCTTATATTTTTATTGAAAAGGAGTAGAGGAAAACACAAGTTTGGAATGTGTCAAATTCATTATGAAAATCATCACCTCCTAAAATATCGGTGTGATTAGAGGCAATGATTATAGATGAGAAGGGATAGGTAAAAGGTCAGAGCAAAAGTGGCGGAATACATCATGTATCATATTGACACTAGCAGCTAATTGTACTGATCTGATTTACATGCTGCTTATTAAGACGGCAAGATTATAGTACAATAAAAATGAATTTCAAAATCGTAATGACAACACAGTTTTACCAAATTACACGAACATGAGAAAATAAACCATTCATACATCCAAGCATCTTGATTACTGTTTAAGAACAAAAGAAAAACACACTGAATTATGTATGTCATTAAGAGTTTTATACTCACATGTCATATCACAGCTAGTAAAGACCTAAAACAAAAGCAACGACACCCACCCGGTGGCACTTCTTTGCTGATCCAATGGCAGGCAAAACTGAAGTATAAGAACATTACTACTTTGACCACCAATTCAGTAAATATTGACAACCCCAAAATTTATAATTTTAAAATAAATCAAAACATAAAACAAACAAAAACAGTCACCCCCCCCCCCCCCCCTCCCCCTTTCCCCTCTCCCTCTTCTTAATTGGAGATTTTATCGATATAAATTGCAGGCCTGAAATATGTAGCTTTATGTGCCGTGTTAACATACTCATTCTATCACACTATTTTGAAATATAGTCGATATGATGATTTACATACATCAGGGGAAACAACAGTCACTTCAAAATTTACACCATACATATATGGCTGTTCGGGAATAGGTGAGGTCAGAATGATGGAAAAATAATAACCAATATTGGATATGACTCATATATAGAAGGCAAAGGCAAAAGTAGCGAAATATTTTCGTATTGTGTACATTGGTGTTACAAAGACAGAAGACGAAATTCTTTCATTATTTCGCAGGAAACATGCTATGTAACTCCTATCCTATTTACAGTAGAAAAGTGAACAAAAATATTTCACTTTGTTTTACTTTATCATTGTTATATACAATCTGATTTCACCATTTTTTATCAAAATGTAGAATGAAGAAAACATATAACATATTGCAGTCTTTTCTTTTTCTTACAGTCTTTTATAAGTTGTTTTTTTAAACTGTCTTTTTTTCTTTTTCAAAAAATGGAATAGTTTATTTAAAAATGAAGGTGAGAATGGAGTCATTTTATATTACTTAACAAACTGTCTGGATTTAGTATAACAAGAAGAAGGTGTGTCAGTGTGGAAGTCTGACTTTGTCTGGGAAACTCAACGGGTACATTCTGTTATATTGCTGATATCTGACTTTGTCTTGGAAACTCATCATGTACATTCTGATATAGTGGCAACTGTGTTTTAAACAACCCCAAGAACAGCAACAACAACAACAAACAACAAAAAGAAAAGGTTTAAAAAAAAAACAAATAAACTCTTAATGAGTAAGCCTTTTTTTTTTCATAATTTTATCAAAGCCTTGGGGGGGGGGGGGGGGGGGAATAAATAAGTGTTTAATTTTCACTTGCGGTCTATCTTCGTGCTCCTAATGTAAAAACTATATTATTTTTTTAAGTAAAAAAAAAAAAAAGAAAGAAAGAAAGAAAGGGAGGAAGGAAACAATTTAGCACCCTTCAGATTATCTTTATTAATGACATTGAACTTTGTTCAATAATTTGTTGGCTTGTTATCTTTATTTATCAGTTGTTTAGTTTTTTGTTGTTTTTTTTTTTTTTGTTTTTGGGGGGTGGGGGGGTGGAAGAGATCTTTTTCTTTAATTTATTCTTTATTTATTTTTTTTTTTGCTTTGTTTTGTTTTGTTTTCTCTATTGTTTTCTTTTTTTTTTAAAGTTTGATTTAAATATACAATAGTTTGATCATTAAATAGCCTCAAATATGTGGTAAATAAATGTTTATGCTTACAATTTTCTTCATTCCAATGCATTAAAGAATATTAATGGTAATAGAGTAATATATTTTGGAAAGTGACAAGCATTATATAAATGGAAAGTTCAAGTAGTCTGAATAATGAATAATGGTAATAATAATAATAATAATAATAATAATAATATTTCATAGAAAGACCAATTATACAATAATCATGATAATATAAATCGTCATAAAACATCTTGAAAACAACGTCATTCAATTCTTTAAAACATTTCAAGAACCAAACATCATATGCATATAAAAATATGGCTTCGTGCCGTATGCCATAACAGTTATAGAACCTTTACGCTTTCATAAAATTCTCTCTCTCTCTCTCTCTCTCTCTCTCTCTCTCTCTCTCTCTCTCTCTCTCTCTCTCTCTCTCTCTCTCTCTCATCTCTCTCTCACACACACACACACACACACACACATACACACACACATATACACACACCCACATAAACACACACACGCAAACACACACCCACACACACACATCGCAAGATCTTTGTGTTGCCGCACAATTACACAAAGCCCTTTTCATTTTGGCCAGAAAACGTTTACTTCATTAACTCACTCAACCCTAGCACCGACTATATTCGTAGTTTACCCGGGTTACTTTTACCCCATGCCTATTTATTACATGGAGAGACAAATTATAGGCATAGTATCAAAGCTAATGTTTTTCATTTTTACATGTTAATGGTAATTGAATAAAATATGCTCAGTTGTAATACTCCCCCCCCCCCCCCCCCCCCCGCCCCCCCAATTTTGAAAAAGAGCAAAAATCTCTAGGATTGAGTGAGTAAATATCGAAAGATTATACAATCAGGGCCCTCAAACGTATCAATCTGGAACTCCTTAAGAAAGAGCTCTCAGGATTAGGACATTTTTTGACGAGCTGAAGACCATATCAATCTTAAGATGTGTGTAAAGTGAACGTTTTCTGGGCAACCTGAACAGAAAATCGTTTGGTAATGCATGGCACGGCAGAATACTCAATGTCTTTCCAATGTGAAAATACATGGCTTATTTCATCATTATCATCATCATCATCGTCGTATTACGTCGTCATCATCATCGTAATCATCATCATCATCATCATCATCATGATCAACATCATCATCATCATCATCATCATCGTCGTCGTCATCACCATCATCATAACATCATCTTTATTGGATATACGTGTTGTAGAAATCAGCAACAGGGATTCCCCAATGTGGTCTGTCATTTGCTTTGTGAGCGAATAATAGAACGAACAAATAGTTTCTGTCTGTTCCTCTAACTCATTCGCTGCTGCCTTCCCGACTTTGATTTTTTCTGTCTTTATTTTTTATTCCAGTTATTACATGCCGTCATAGTATTTCGTTCACATCTAGTTTGTAAAAAAAACTACACCGGTCCGCGACTGCTTGCTTACATGACAAAATTTGATAACTTGCAAATGGAGTCTCTCTCTCTCTCTCTCTCTCTCTCTCTCTCTCTCTCTCTCTCTCTCTCTCTCTCTCTCTCTCTCTCTCTCTCTCTCTCTCTCTCAACAACACGTTGTCATCTGTCCCAAGTGGCGGTTTGGGGGTTGGGGCGGGGTGAAGGTTTAGACGGCTACTACAAGTCCACTTCGTAATCCTGGAAAATACCCTTGACCCGCGCACACAGGCAGAAAGAGATGATCACTCCGCACAGCTGTGAATAGTCAACGCAAAGACAAATAAACAATTATAATAGTATGTAAATTCGATTAGCAATACGAGATCCACTGAATATACATTTTAATTCTTTACTGGCGATGTTCGATTTTACTTGTAACTCATACTATATAGTGCGGATATGTAGTCTTGTGGTATGGCACTCGCCCTCGGAAAGTCCTGGGTTCGACACCCGCTCCCTTTTTATTCATATTCTCTCGCCGTGCTTATGTGTCAAATGAGTACCTGGCCGTTAACAGCGTTGTCTTTGTCGGAAAAAAATAATTGTAATATCGCCTAATAGGGTTCATGTCACGTTTAGTGGATATTTTGAACACCGACTATGCATCTTTTCAGCCAAATAATAGAACATTACATGCAAACCCATCATCACTTGTAATAGAATTGGCAACACTAATGAGACAGGTCTGAGTTATTTTATTACAATTGAGCAATTTGCTCAATGCAAAAATCAAAAAGTAAGTTTGAGGCTTTAAAAAAAAACAAATTTAATAAATAAATAAGCATCCAAATGTGTGTGTAATTCCCATCCTTATTTCCATAAATAACCACTAAAATGTTTTGGAATTCGTGTAGATAAGTTTAACTTTAAAACGATCCATTTCTGAGTGAAGTATAAACTTTCACCAATTTAGAAAAAAAAAAAAAAAAACAACAAAATTACTCACCAAAAACATGGGTAGAAGTAACGCCACGATTCCAATGACGAGTGAATACGTCTTCAAATACTCTATCAACGGCTCGTAACATCCCTGAGGAAGAAGAGAAATGGTTCTAGTTTAGTTTTAAACTTCTGCATTATCGTGGGAAAGGACATGCAAAATCACTACACACACAGTGTAGAAGACGAGTATGCGCTGGAAATCACCGTTAGCTGGAGTTGAATTCCGTAATTACAACACGCCTTTGGCCGAAGATGTTGTCTTTGAAATGTCCAGCATAATGCAATTTTTTTGTTTGACAAGATCTGAAAAAAATCAGCCTGCCTCGAAAGAGGAGGTTAGGGAGGTTTGTGTCTTTGTGTGTGCGTGCGTGTGTGTGTGTGTGTGTGTGTGTGTTTCTTGCTTTGTCTGGCACTGTTTCACACAAACTTCATCAGATCTTTATCTTACACCAGTGTCTACTCCCTCATTTGTCACGTTGAAATGTTCCGTTTGTTTTGTTTTTAGAAGTTTGCCAAAAGTAATTCCTAATACCAATACACAGTCACCTTACTTGTAAGCAAATTGATCGTCTCTCATCGAAATAAATACCCATCTCACACCCCACTGACCATTTACAACACAGAAATGGGCCTTGGCAAAACCAAGACGCCTCAGTCTATGAAAAGACGGAATGCCATAGAGAAATGGAACAATAGATCAGCAGTAGCCCTCATTATCTTTTCGTTTTAGAGCACGTTATTGTGTGTGGCCGTGGAGGAGGGTTTTGAGTTGATATTTTCCTGTGTTATTCAATCTGCTTTGTCTGGGTGGGTATCTTTCAGATTTCAGACCTTTCAGATTTTTGCATTGTCTAAAACTATAACTCTACCGAATCGATAGGGACGCTCTGTACACAACTGCAATACAATGTATCCTTATCGATGCTGCTACACTACACGCTTCCTTATCAATGCTACAAATACTGGCGTTATCAGGCCTATTCCCGGTCTGTAATTCTCTTTTATCTTAAAAAAAACATAAATAAAGGAAAAGAATAGATAAGAAGGAGAAAATAAAGGAAAAGAGAGAAAGAAAAAAAACAAAAAAAAAACAAACAAAAAAAACAATTACGAATATATATTGTTAAGGCATCACGTTGTTGTCTCGTTGTACAAAAATACCAAGCGATGTTATACTTGCTCTGTGACCGGATTGATAAATGGTGGCAGGACTGGTCCTGGGTTGTATGCCCTTGTACTAGGAAAGGGCACTTTATATAGATTACCCCACTCTACGCAGGTTCGAATAAGTGTATGATTATAGACATTGACAGATATTGCTAATACCAAACAAAAAAAAAATGGGGGGGGGGGGGGGGCTTAAAGCAGATGTGACCTTTATAAAATAGAAATTTGGCTCCATACGGCGGTCAGTTGGGAAATAAATCAAAGTGTCGTGATGAGTATTGAACATAAACTTACAAAAACACATACTCTGATGTGAAACACGTAATCAAATTTTGGCCGGAAACTCGCCACGTCAAATACCAATCAATTTAAATGACCCTCATCTTGGCAAACACTCTCAAACCTGGGGCTTCCGCCAAGTCCCCGGTCTGAGAGTTTTGCCGAGATAAGGGTCATTTTAATCAAGAGAGAGAGAGAGGGGGGGGGAGAGGGAGAGATAGAGAGAGAGATAGAGAGAGGGAGAGAGAGGGAGAGAGAGAGAGAGAGGAGAGGGAGATGAGAGGAGGAAGAGAGAGGAGAGAGAGGGAGAGAGAGGAGAGAGAGAGAGAGAGAGAGAGCGAGAGAGAGATAGAGAGAGGAAGAGAGAGAGAGAGAGAGAGAGAGAGAGGGGGGGGGGGGAGGGAGAGATAGAGAGAGAGAGAGCGAGAGAGAGAGCGAGAGAGAGAGCGAGAGAGAGAGAGAGAGAGAGAGAGAGAGAGAGAGAGAGAGAGAGAGAGAGAGAGAGAGAGAGAGAGAGTTGGAAAGATTTAAGTGAAGCAGGCACTTATGATAGTGGGGTCGTGCATAGCTCATACGTCAGGCGGAGTAGCCGTACCAGGAAGGTCGCGGGTTTGAGCCCCCATCGCCGCCGCGAAGCTTTTATTCTCTGCATCGCACCAACAGTATAGATAGTTCGAGGATGACGTCACTCACTCAGGTCTTTGTTACTGTTTTTTTGCCATCCGCGTTTATGAGTAATGCTCACTGAACTGTATTAACTTGACTATAAACGTTAATGGATACATACAGTTTTGTGTGTTGGTCCGTCATACTTCCGGATGGCAATGTTATGAGCTTCTTAGCCAAGCGCATACTATCTATATAATATACAGGTGACCAAGGTAGTCATATATCAGAGTGATAACAGACACTTGAGACACAACTCTTTACATGCTGATGGAAATGACTTTGAGATTGGCAATGACAACAATATCATATGACTAATATGTAGCGTTAGTCCACATTCATAGACTATGTCATCAGTAATACAGCAGCCCTGCCAACTTGAAATCGAAACATTCGTAATTTTTACGAGATAAAAATTCTAGTAACTATAGCTAACTTGAAAAAATAAAATCAATAATTTACCCTAACAAGGATTAAATCACACTTCAAAATCTTTAATATTATATAGTCAGGCATTCACTTTCATTTTCAAAAAGTTTTAATGACTTAGAGATGCTCATTGAGTTCTGAAATTGGAGCCAAAATTTCGTTATTCTACGAATGTTTCGTAACAGTAGGCAGGTCTGGTAATAGTAAACAACTATAATGGCCAACACACGAAGGTTTATGTAATCATGGGGAACGAAAGTGTGATTTCAAAATACTGGTTCCAATCTGATTGGAAGTGTAAAGCCAGTTTTCCGGAGGACTGGATAGATACATTGTGCAACTGATCTTCTGGTTTCACAGGGATGGCATTTATTTACGTAATTAAATGCCGGTCATCATTAAATATCATCCATCCTCGCTCTTTTAGATCCTAAGAACCTGCCTATACATCCTGCTACGAAAATAGATATGCCACCTTAGGATTCAAGATGTAACCTACTGGTTACATCA
>NC_088360.1:88509712-88519712 GCF_034508935.2 Berghia stephanieae | reverse complement strand
GAAGGAGGGTTGGAGGAGGAGGAGGAGGAAGAGGAGAAGGAGGAGGAGGAGGAGAAGAAGTAGAAGAAGAAGAAGAAGAAGAAGAAGAAGAAGAAGAAGAAGAAGAAGAGGAAGAAGAAGAAGAAGAAGAAGAAGAAGAAGAAGAAGAAGAAGAAGAAGAAGAAGAACAACAACAACAACAACAACAACAACAACAACAACAACAACAACAACAACAACAACAACAACAACAACAACAATAACTAGAATAAGAATAACGGCAACAAAAACAAATCAGACAGCGAAGACAAAATGTCACTTTTAATTAAATTACCACGGATCGATCAAATCAATAAATAAGGACGTAAATAAAATCGATAGATAAATTATAATAACTCAGTTGAATCACTACGCAACAACTTACAAAAGACAGCACACATTTGTCCTCCCTTATCGTCCCGCAGCACCCACAGAACGCGAGGAGGGCCACGGCACCCCCGCCTGCTATGAGGAGGTATGTGGCTACTTCGTACAGCTGGTTGTCTACAATGGGCGTCACTTTACGGGCTCCGAACTCGATGACCAACTGCCATATGCCGATTCCCAAAGCAGCACAGCCGATGACCTGATGGATGCAAATTAGGAGAGTCAATATGAGAAATCATTTAAAACGCGACAAAATAAATAAATAAATAAATAAAGTTTACAAAATAAAATAAAAAATAAATAAAACGTTTTAAAAATTAATCTTGAATTTAAAACAAAGCTCTTGGACGCTTAATTCACCACCACCACCACCACCACCGCCACTACCACCACCATCACCATCACCATCATCATGAGTCATTCATTCATTCGTTCATTCTAATAAAACTTTTTAATTTTTGTTTTGCATTTTTTCTTTCCTATTGGTATCTTTCTTTCTTTTGCAATTGATTATATTTTGTTTGTTTTCTTTTAATAATAATAATAATAATAATAATAATAATAATAATAATAATAATAATAATAATAATAAAATAATAATAATAATAATAATAATAATAATAATAATAATAATAATAATAATAATAATGGCATAGATTTATAGTGCGCCAAACATCCCTTCCTCAGGAGGGCTCTGGGCGCATAACATAGATTAAGCCGCCTAACACAGTACATGAACAACGCTAATTATACACATAATCAAAAGAAAGCCTGTCGGAATAAGAATGTCTTCAATCGACGCTTGAATTCCTCTAGTGAAGACGAAGAACGTATCTCTAGTGGTAGTAAATTCCACAACCTTGGGCCAGTTGCTGAAAGGCGCGTTCACCAGCCTTCAATCGACAGCGGGGTGTTTTCAATTTGAGGTCGTTCGTTGATCGAAGCAATCGCTGTGTGTTATACCGTTCAATGAGGTTTGAGAGAAATGCTGGTGACGAGCCCTCCAAGCATTTGAAAACGACAGTTAAAGATTTATATTTAATCCGCTGGTCCACTTGAAGCCCATACAGCTGCTGTAGTAATTCGGGAGCTGCAGTTTTCCTGTCTTTCTGCAGTACAACGCGGGCTGTCATGTTCTGTATTTTCTGGAGTTTATTTATTTATTTTGTCCTTTGTGAGACCAACAAACAGTGCATTGCAGTAGTCCATTTTCGGGAATATCAAAGATGCTACCAATTTGTTGCAAGTTTCCCTATTAATAAATGGTCTGATTGTTCTGATAGTTCTTAGAATGCAGATAGTACTTGTTCTCACATTGTTAATATGTTTGTTCATAGACATATCACTCTCTAAGGTGATGCCGAGATTTTTTGCTGATGTTGTGAGTTGTATTTTGTCATTATCGTTGATTGTCAGTGCCAGTGTAAATTGATCTGTCTTATTATTGGAACTGGCAATGAATAAGGCTCTCGGTCTTGTCGCCATTTAATTTTAATCTATTTGCAGACATCCATCTCATCACATGGTTGATGCATTGTTCGTAAACAGTTATCTTTGAAACAATATCGGATTGCAAACACATGCTATAAATCTGGGTATCGTCAGCGTACATATGGTAAGCGAGAGTTTACATGTAGCAGTGTAGTTTCTGTGAAATGAACCTATCTTTTAAAAGATGTGCTTGCCAATATGACAGCATTGTAGCAGTGTAAGAACCCTCTAAGGCATTTGTTTCCTTTTAGTTTCTGTGAAATGAACCTATCTTTTAAAAGATGTACTTGCCAATATGACAACATTGTAGCAGTGTAAGAACCCTCTAAGGCATGTGACACAACCGTCTTCATTCTGTCTCCGTCTGGCAGATGAGGTGGTGCTGCGATTCGATCGCGTGCTTTTCTGGCGATTCAGGGGCTGGAATGACACAGGAAAAGACTGACAATATAGTTTTGGAAAGGAAAGTTGAGGAAAGGTAGATGGATAAAAGTAGAGATGGAAAATAAAACAGTATGGGAGGGAGGAGGGAAGGCGGAGTAGAGAGAGAGAGAGAGAGAGAGAGAGAGAGAGAGAGAGAGAGATATAGAGAGAGAGAGAAGTATTTTAAAAGGAAAACGAAATCATAGAGACACACAATACACATAGTCTCTCTCTCTCTCTCTCTCTCTCTCTCCCTCTCTCTCTCTCTCTCTCTCTCTCTCTCTCTCAACTCCCAAACACTAAATACTGGCAGTTTCATCAAACTCTATCATCATCCCATTCTCTCCCTTCTCTTTTCATTCAGCTCTTATATACCCCCCCCCCCCCCCACCCTCCCCCTGTTTGCCCATACCACCACCTCCAACTGGTAGAGTCTGGAACCCCTCCATTTATTTCGATATTATTTGATTGGCGTCTGACCCATTCTCATCATTACATGAATTGGTATTATACTATGTGGCTCCCTTTGAATAAGGACCGTGCCAATGAAACGGTTTTCGGGTGTCCCGTGTTTATTACTATTGGAAGACGGTGCTTCGGGAAATGCGTACCGGATATGATTACATTGTCGAACTGACATAAAATAATAGATGGAGGAGGGGGGAGGGGGTGGAATCAAATAGAAACAGATGGAGATATATGAGAATAAAGGCGGAGGAGAAGGAGGAGGAGGAGGAGGAGGAGGAGGAGGACGAGCAGGAGGAGGGAGAGGAGGACGAGCAGGAGGAGGAGAAAGAGTGTGAGTTTGTGAATAATGAGAGAAAGCGAGAGTGGAAGGAGAGAGACGTTAGAGAGGCAGAGGAATATTACATGCAGTGTGTTCTACAGAAGACAGAGGTATATTATATCATAATACAATGATATAGAGAGGGAGACAGAATGGATAGACAATTGAATGGGTGGGCGAATAGTTCGGTAGATGAATGGACGAATAATTAGAAAGACAAAAAGATAGATAGATAGATAGATAGATAGATAGATAGATAGATAGATAGATAGATAGATAGATAGATAGATAGATAGATAGATAGATAGATAGATAGATAGATAGATAGATAGATAGATAGATAGATAGATAGATAGATAGATAAATAGAGAGAGAGAGAGATAGATAGATAGATAAAATAGATAGAGAGAGGGAGATAGATAGATAGAAGAGAGAGAGAGAGAGAGAGAGAGAGAGAGAGAGAGAGAGAGAGAGAGAGAGAGAGAGAGAGAGAGATGCATGTACATGTTTTAAATAATAAATTGACGGTGTGATATACTCATAATTTCGAGTGATGAGTGGACACAGGATCATAAAACCCGAAACAAGATACGGCATAGAATAGAGCCGGGTTTTTTTTATTTTTTTATTTTTCTTTAAAGAGGGGGTGGAGACTCGAAGCATCATTAATTTGTGTAAAATGGCAATAAGAATGTCTCTAGACACTGCGGTTAGAATTAGAGCGAGCTGTGGGGGGGGAGATTTTTATAGAATTATCATAGACATACAAGTTAATCTGGGAAGACCTGCACAAGAACAAATGATAGAAGATTGGGGGATGAAATTCTAAATAATATAACATTTTAAAAAAAAATAAAAAAATATCGAGTCGATGGAAGTTTCATTAGGAATGCAGGGAAGACGGTAATAATATTCAGTGTCAGAAGAAATATCTCCATAGCCCGAGAGCACATTTAGTATGCATGAAAAAGTCGGCGGGTTGTAAGATGGGAAAACTCTTTATATTATTATCTTTTCATTGGGAGGATGAACGACCGGACAGCTTGATTGCAATGGTCGTCGGGGAGGATTAATAAGGAATAGTACCAGAGAAAGCTCAGGAACCACGGATTATATATATATATATATATATATATATATATATATATATATATATATATATATATATATATATATATATATATAAACTATAAAGACGACCGTGCAGGTTCGATTACACGACTATATATATTACAATTATATAAAACAATTAAATAAACGGTTTTCAGTATTAAATTAATGAATAAAGTACGATTGTGATCACATCCAATAGATACATCATCAATACAGTACTCGCTGGATTCAAGCACGCTCTGGGCAGAATCAAAAAAAAAAAAAGCGTGTTAGAATCTGAGCATGCGAAATCCGATGCTCATGGGAGGAAAGGACGTATAGTATAATATTGAGACAATTCGGTCACCCAGCTCCAGCAACGTGCCATATTGCAGAGCTTGCTGAAAGTCGGCGAGTACTGTAGAACATGATAGGATGGAGGTAGAAGAAACAAAACTACCTTACACTGACAAAACACATTTCAAATATCATTCTCGACTCAAATGACTCTCAACATGTGTTGTTTTTCTTTCTTTCATTGGAGAGGGGTGGTGAGTCTTCTTCTTTTCTCACCGCCCCCCCCCCCCCCCTAAATCCTCCCCATGTGACAAGTGGTTGGAGAGGTCATTTATTTGAAAAGTTGAATAGACAAAATGAACCCCCCCCCCCCCCCCCCCCACACACACACACTTCTAAAAAATGTGTTTTGTCAGAGTAGCACATAAGTGGTTGGGGAAGGGTTTGGTGGGTAGGTAAAGGTCAATGCGAAGGTACCGATGTTCACTGTCGCTGTCTACCGAGTTACATCCACGTACAAGATGGAGGTGTCGTGAGTAATTATCCGATTACACGTGTCGACGGCCACCATTATTTAGTGGTTGCACACGGCCGATTACCACAGCGTTTAACCAGTTTACTGACGTATTCTGGAATAAACTCGTGTTTAACAATTTGACCAGAAAACTTGTCCTTCAAATATCTATCGATTTAAATGGTCCTTACCTTGGCAAAAAAAAACTCTCAGACCTGGGACTTCGCGAAGTCCAGGCCTGAGAGATTTTGCCAAGATGAAGATCCTTTAAATTGATCGATATTAGAAGGAAGAGCTTTCTGTCCAAATTCTTAAATACGAGTTTTTCCAGAGTATGACAGTTGCCTAAATGAATGTCATCCAGTCATTCGTATGAATTCGAGTTGATAATAAAATAATTCCTATTGTTTTCGTAACATTACAAACCTACTTGTCAAATGCATCAACATGACTAAAGGCATTTTAAAAATTTGGCAAAGATTTACATTAACCACACCTTACCAAGTACCACTTTAAAACAGGCAAAGACATGATTTAAACGATTGTATAAATTCAATGGCCTCCAAATGTATCAAGAGAGAGAGAGAGAGAGAGAGAGAGAGAGAGAGAGAGAGAGAGAGAGAGAGAGAGAGAGAGAGAGAGAGAGAGAGAGAGAACGAATACAAGTAGATCTTTACAAGTAGTTTTTGAAGGACCTTGCTCCCATCAAAACCGAGCGCAACATTTTTAGTGATTCTCCGAAAAACAAAGTATTAAAGTTACTACCCGATTGTCAAAATTGTTCGGGGGAAAAAAGGCAAAACAAATAAATATTAATCGAAAATAAAAATCTACAACCTTTGAGATTTTTGGTAAAGGTTTTCTGCTCAAAAGGAACAGAAACAAATAAGAAGTATGGCATGTTTTGTTCGTTTTCAAAGTAGTTCATTCACGTTATATATGACTAGATACATAATATTA
The DNA here is from genome assembly GCF_034508935.2 of Berghia stephanieae. Classification (NCBI taxonomy): domain Eukaryota; kingdom Metazoa; phylum Mollusca; class Gastropoda; order Nudibranchia; family Aeolidiidae; genus Berghia; species Berghia stephanieae. Next base: position 88,513,743 of record NC_088360.1, on the reverse strand, counting down.
TGTCTCACTACGTACCCAAATTGTTTTTACATCCGTGAGAGGCTGTAACAAAATCTCTTTTATAGGTGGCATCGGCGGATGAATTGAACACAAAACGATTCGATAAAATCCAATTAATGACAAAATTCTCAACATCCGTAGTATGATATTTCCATCGCCCAAGGACTCCAGAACAAATCATATAACAAAATCACAGATAATGATTAATGACAGGAAAGATAAAACACGATTGAGAAAATTGGAACTGTTGGCATAATGAATTAGTTCAATCTGATTTAAGTCAACAACCCTGAAGAAGAAGAAGAAAAAAAAAATGGCTTCTATATTATCATGTTGGTCACTGGGTCTAAAATATCCCATGTGTGTCAATAGTGATTTATTTAGTAAGCCTCGATCCTGGTGGTGCGGGACTTAGGGGGAGGGTGGTGGGATTAATTAACTTGGATCAGAGGATTGAAAAGGTACAGACAAGTTAGTAGAAGGTAGAAGGCTTCCGTGGCACTGTACCATTCAGAAACCAGTCAAATGGATTATTGAGAGTGACACACTTCTCAACGTATTGTAGGTTAGAAAAACTGGTATTGGTATACACTTGCACGATATGGCGTATTTATTGGTACGATTGTGTTACGGTAGAGGTCTAAGTACGATGAATAGTGTTGGGGCCTAATAGCTACTTCCACTTATAGAAAGCGTTATTATATTAAAGGTAGACGCTTAACTAGTGTTGGAATGTATTGGTCCTTAGTAGTATTTTTTATCCCTTTAACCAGTTAAGTATCGTCCTCTGGAAAAACACGTATTTAAAAATTGGCCAGAAAATTCGTCCTTCAAATATCGATCGATTTAAATGACCCTCATCCTGGCAAAATATCTCAAACCTGGGACTTCGCGAAGCAATAGAGGAGTAATAGGAAATAAAAATAAGAATAAATAAATAAATTTATATTAGATCTTTATGATCTGTCTCCGACACTGAAATTATTATACATATGTAAACAAAACAAAACATTAACACTGGCAAACAACTCAACATAACATATTCACGCACTTTCCGAAAATTATACCAAATTCAATTTCTCTGGAAAGCCATTCTTTTGACAGGTACTCTTGTGCTTATTTGTGATACTGATACTGGTATTACATCCTTTCCATAAATCCTCAGAGACCACCTAGAGCTAAAAATAAACGCTAGCAACTCAATTAAGTAGTAGAGTATATCGAACAGTACCACTAACTTGTCGTTTTATTGGATTAACAACAATACCGAATCTAATAATCGATTCCATGAGATGCCAAAAACAAGGATCTGACCAATTAGGTATTCCTCCCGTAAGATACAATGACGCGTTGTTTTGGCAGTGGAATCGATACGAGACCGAGGGAATTACAATAGAGTTCCAAGTCTTCCCAAACGAAGAAAGAAACGGACACCATTCGGTGACGTCATTGAAAGATGAAATGGTATTATTCCTCTGCTACGCAACCTGGATTCCTTAACAACGCCGATTCGAGCATCCACGAAAATTCATATTTTGCAGCGTGCTTTACCTCATCACATGCAAAGACTCAATTCTAACAGCAAGCGCATTGACTCTATCGGTTTAGAGTAAGATATTACAGAAAGCTGGTTCAACTAGTATCATTAGCGAAAATAAAAGCTGATTGGCACTTAATTGGATCTCCCGTCCTGTTAAATTATAAGAAGTTTTGAAACTTTGTCCAACTAGCAGGTCGAGAAATTCTTCCTTTTCACAAACCCACGACCAGCGATTTTCCTTTAATAAAATATTCATTTGCAGAATTTTCACTTTAAAAAAAAAAAAAAAGATTAATTTTCTTTAAAATTTACCTACCCGAATTTTCTATAATTGGTCCCCGCCCTCACTATCTGAAAATCGGTTTATAATTTTGTACGATAATTGGCAGGTCTGAATTGTCCAGAAACGTGATCATCATAAAATTTAAACAGAGCTGTTCTTATTCTTATGCAATAACAGGAAAAGATCGTATTCTATTCATTTCTATAAAATTCTTTTCGCCATAATTTTTTTTACTCCATATGGAAAGATTAATCAGCTAACTGCCGTACTCTGGACAGACACGTATTTAAAAATTTGGCCAGAAAACTGGTCCTTCAAATATCGATCAAGTTCAATAACCCTCATCTGGGGAGGGGGGGGGGACTCTCGAACCTGGGACCTCTTGTCAAAAGGTCTTAAGAATTCCCACGTTGAAAACATGTTAACAAGCGAGTCGCTTTTTTCTTACGACACGACATGAAATAATCGACGTCTAGCCAAAATGAGAAAGGTATTTTGTCCGTGTATTATGCATATGTAAACAAAACTTGCTCTCTCCCTCTACTAACAAGCCTTTACTTATTGACCGACTTCAAACAGACAAATACTTCAGTCTTTAGAGTATTTACTTTAAGCTGTGATGGTGACATCACGTAATTCACACGTCAAGCATTTTAAAGGTTAAACTCTTAAATAAGAGTGTAAGGTCACAGACCCAGATATTTTTCAAGCAATTTAGCTTCATCGCAATTTTGTTGTCATCCGTAATGGTTTTGAACACTGCGATCTATTATGTAAATAAAACGGAAACGAAGGTATTTGTTCATAGGATGAAATTTATTGTCATCATTGTGAAAATACAAAGGGAAAAATATTATAGTGCTTCACTCCTGGGAAGCAAAATGTTGTTGTTGTTTTTTTTTTTTTTGTTTTTTTTTTGTATCCTTACGCCTCTAGTAGGGATTACATGGAAGATAATATGATTTGTCTAACCCAGTGAACGAATATATATATATATATATATATATATATATATATATATATATATATATATATATATATATATATATATATATATATATATATATAAATGAGAGAGAGAGAGTGAGAGAAAGAGAGAGAGAGAGAGAGAGAGAGAGAGAGAGAGAGAGAGAGAGAGAGAGAGAGAGTGGCCTTTGAAGAGAGACTCATTAGCATTTAATTGGGTTGACAGAGCACCATAGACCAATTCCTCTCCATTTAAGGCAAAATGAAAGACAGGAATATATAGGCTACAGTTTTAATAAGCCCTTTCGATATATGGCGAATGTCTTAATCTAAATTGTATTTGATGTTCCCCTTTATCTTTTTTTAATAAAAAATAAGTGCACACAATTGCCACTTCATGCGTAACGTCATTCATAGATTTGTTTATATTTCATTAATTCGAGAAGGGGGGTGGGGGAGATAAAAACAACAAAACAGCGCGGTCATTTTAAAAATATTGATAAGATGTTTGAGCAGAAAATAGTCAACCATTGGACAAATTAGAGAAGAAGGGTGAATTTTAAAAGTTTTTAGGTCCATTAATTCTGATCCGCCTTCATTCCCCTATATTTTCTTGTATTCTATGGCTCTGGAGAAGAATTTACCAACTAAGACAGAAAACAATTTGATTCTATTAAAATGATCGACAATTTTTTAAAAACTGAAGGGGCCGGGGGTGGGGGGTGTAAAACAAAAACAAAAAGACCAACAACAACAAAAAATAAAAAAACACAAAAACAAAACAAAATGGAACATACCTAAACCGTATGGTTGCTCGCTTTCTCGTCCAAAGATCATGACATTTACAAGACCAGCATGACGGAAATGACGTAAGTAGAAGCGGACAATAGTATCTAAAAATATCACCAAAAAGGTGTGATTTGTATAGAGCGGAGGTAAATTAATATTCCAATGCCAAGTATTGATTGGAACAGAAGAATGGGGGAGTAGGTATTTAGTTAAGTAGAGTCAGCGGTGTTTATTCATGTGAAGAATGTGCGGAACTATCAAAGCCCCGGTGGCAGGATACAAAGAAGAAAGAAAAAAAAATGGTCTCCGAATGAAGTGTGCTGAGAACCCAAGTTTCGCAGATTGATTGCATGCCATCTCCTTGACAGGGCCCGAGTTTTCGTTTTAAATCGCCTCAAGACAGTGTGGGCAGAAGATAGACAGCAGAAAACAATAACATCATCTGACTGATTC
>NC_088360.1:88494712-88504712 GCF_034508935.2 Berghia stephanieae | reverse complement strand
GTTACATATATGTAAGCAATCATGAAGAGGGGCAATCGCATGATCTCCATATTTTTGGTTTTAGAGAGATGCCAGCATTATCTATCGGACACCTTTCTTTATGGTCTTGTGCAGTGGTCCCCAACATCGGTCCAAGGACCGATACCGTTTGGAGGATCAATTGGAACGTTGCCACACAAGAAACGTTTAAGAATTGCTATGTTATTTACCGCCTATCTTAGTTTTAGAAATGATTTTATATGTAAGAACTTAGAAGTAGCGCTAACGGCCTGTCGCTACTACTAGACTAACGCTGACACAATAATATAACTTTATATAAGAGACCACATGAAGAACAATCTATACTTACAAAGACCCTCCAAGAAGATAACATGTTGATGATCATCGAGTGAATGCATTACATGTCAATCTTCATTTAAATCCATTATTGAAAAAAAAAATAATAATAATAATAAAATAAATAAATAAATAAAATATATTTGGGATGTTGACTGCAAAAGCTTCTAAACCAATTAGCTGGGAGATGGGATGTGTTGCTTATGTTGAAACATAATATTAATAATTGGTGGAGCCATTTTTTTGTATGTAAATTAGGAGTGAAAACAAAAATGAAATCACAAGATCTGCCCCTGGCAGTCATTAATCACAGTTTTAATCCAAAAAAGAAAATCATTATAGACCATTATAATCATCATCGTGATCATTAAATTACATTTCTTTAAAATATTGACCATGTTATTCAAGGGGAAACGAGAATTAGTGGTTGAGAAACTAAAGGCCTATATACTACATTAATTAAACCAATTTTTTAAAATCATGCTTTCAACATCAACAACTCTCATTTACGGAGATTTATCAAGCTGGAGACTACAATATTCAATATTTCTTCCACTTTTATTATTCATTCTCCCCATTTTCTAAAAATCATGACTTTTTGCACTTAGCATATATTTTAGTCAACATTCCTATATTATCATATTTTGGAGCTTAAAGCGTATTAATATCATAGAAGAAATCACACTAGTTGGCAAGTCTGTGAATTTTACAAATAGATTAGTAATACAATACATGTCTCGATTCACACGAAATATTTAAAAAAAAATTGGAATCTACATTAATTAATAATAAAACACAGTCTCATAACACCTCAAGAGGAATAACTTTTGGAGAGAAAGGTAAAGGGAGTATAATGTGACTCATAAATAAGGGAACAACACAAAACAAACGGCGTTTCGGCCTTTGGCTTTTTCCATGTGTTTTCGTGTTTAATTGAAAAAGGCCAAACAAAGGCCGAAAAGGCGTTTGTTTTGTGTTGTTCCCATATTTATGAGTCACATTATACCCCCTTTATCTTTCTCTCCATTTCATTGACTCATTTAGACACCTCTAGTTTTTGGAATAACTTTTATGTCACTTAACCGCGCGATGATAAACTCATTCACTGAGGAATTAAGGAACGATATGTAAAACAGTCTTTGGATGGACATAAAAGCAGAGGAAAAAAATCCGTATACTACATCTGCGGTAACCACACATCTTTCCTCTGTCAGGAATTATACATCAGCACGGACAGGAAAAAGCGTAGGAGCTGAGGTGCTCACAATTTTTCATTCCGACTTTGAAGGCAATTGGCAATTTTCGAGGAGAAATTTGAGAAACCGCGAAAATTCAGTAATCAACTATACAGTAACATGTCGGAAACGTATTCCACTGTTTTGTTTATCAGCTGAATTATGCATATTACGTCTCTTCAGTAGGATCGGGGGAGGGGTGGGGAGTGGGGGAGTGGGAAGAGAGAGAGAGAGAGAGGGGGGGGGGGGGAAGGGAGAGAGAGATAGACCGAGAGAGACTAGGGAGATAGAGAGGGTGAAAGGGGGGGGGGGGGGGAATTGTAACCAAAATTGTTTTTGGCTTATTTTGTTGAAATTGATTTATAGTTAACTTTAACCAATTCAATGACAGTGTAGTTACTTAAACAACATGCCCCTTTCACTAACGTAATCTGTAGTCTGATCACAGAAACACCAATCCATTATTTTAAAAATTCAGGTGTGTTGACGAGTTCTCGAGTAAAAAAAATTGTCCCATATAAAAATTGGACTTACATAACATGGCGTATTGTAGCCTGAGTATTTTTTGTTGTTATTATTTTTAAGGGTTTTACGGCGCTTGCAACACATATAGGTCATATCAGCCACAGAAAAAGGGAAGAAAACTTGATAGTAAAGACATTCTTGATGTACAATTAAAAGGACTTGAAGAAAAAGTAAGACAAAGGGGAATGGTTCAAATAGGGAAAAGATGTTGATTCCAAGAGCCCACTATCAAAGAACTTAGTTTGAAATCACCTAAAAGTCTCACCCAGACTCCAGCACAAGATCCCACTAAGAAGAATACACTCAAATGTTTACAAAGCATATGTTAAAAATATTTATTTAAATAATACATAACTGAGATAATTTACAAGGAAACTCCAAAACTATGACTATGCATTCAAATGTTTTCCTTCCAGCCAAGGACTCCGGCCAGGGCCATGACAAAAGCAAGTAATTCCATTCCAAGACAAAGGCAGAAAGCAATTGGAAAACAGATTATGCTTCTTGAGTATTTAGTAATGCGTTGAAACAAGCCCGTCGCCCCTAGTCATTAATATCATATTTTAAAAACAAGCAAACAATTAATATGTATTAAATACGACTGAGATTTTTTATAAAAGTTATTCATGAACCATATCTTTTTAAAATGCTAAGCAATTTGTAAAGCCTGAAAAAAAATTGAGATAGGGTAAGGGAAAAGGACGGGAGTTGGTTAGGGGGGGAAAATGTTCCGTACTATGAAGATTGAAATGTTTGTACATTGACATGCAATTTTGGATGGATTCTTCATTTAGGTGGAGCTCTGAAAACTCCAAGGCAGCTCTGGTTAAGAATAACATTTTAATACACGCGACCCAGAACCCTACCTTTCCAAGAACACAATAAAATTCCGTAGATCGCCTGATCACTGTGTAAGTTGCGAATTCTTCGCCGAGAGAATCATCATCATCATCATCCATATTCAGAAAGTGAACAGTGGGGTAAAGAACGCAATCAAAGACAAAGTTACTCCGCAAGAATAAACACGAGAACCAGAGAGAATATAACTAAGTCTGAAATTCACCCCGCAAAAATGATGAAAAGTCTGAATTTACCCGTGGCATTCCTTAAATCAATGCATCTCGAAAGCCGGGAAGGCTAAGTCTTACAACCACTTCAAAAGCAAGATTTCCGGCTCAAAAGCGAGATCTCACAGTCGCATATAAAAGCAACTGGCAATTGCCTGCTAAGACCATACTACTAATGCAATGTTTTCAACTCTCTATTAGATAGATTCCCCCTCATCTTTTTTAAGGTCCTCTTTCTATTTTCTTCCACGACTCTTGACGTGCCTATATTATTATTAACACCCTTTAAATTACTATTCATTTAAAAACAGGGAGAGCATCGCTTCCTTCGAGCCAGGGTTAGGATAAAAAATAAGATAATAAAATATTGATGAAGAGATGGAGATGGATGATAGATAGATAAAATAGATGATAGAAATAGATAATAGATGGATGGGTGATGGATGGTGGATGGATGGATTGATGGTTGATGGATAGTAATAGATGACAGTTAGATGATAGATAGATAGATAATAGATAGATGATAGATAGATAGATGATAGATAGATAGATAGATGATAGGATAGATAGATAGATAGATAGATAGTAGATAGATTGATAGATAGATAGATAGTAGATAGATAGATAGGATAGATGAGATAGATAGATAGATAGATAGATAGATAGATAGATAGATAGATAGATAGATAGATAGATAGATAGATAGATAGATAGATAGATAGATAGATAAAGGGGGAGAGAGGAGAGAGAGAGGGGGGGAAAAGAGAGAGAGAGAGTGATACACACAGAGAGAGAGAGAGAGAGAGAGAGAGAGAGAGAGAGAGAGAGAGAGAGAGAGAGAGAGATGGCCTCTTGCAGTTTTTTCAATCCATTTAAAGCATCAAATAATGTACAATTATCCAAGAATAACTGTAGAGGCTATGCATTATCTGTGCCACCCGTAATTTCACAAACCACTCATTACAGTTCAGATTTAGATTGGCACATGCATCGCAATGCAAGACATAATTCTAAGTCTTAACAGAAAAACAACCAGCTGCCGCCGTGTTTATCAGAAAGAGGGTTACGGAAAATTGCATCAATTCCTCATTTCCGATCAATATGGTATTGAACCTTTTTTTATATCCTTTTATAACAAAATAAAAAGCGCCCCCCCCCCCCCCCGTTCATGTCATATTTATTACCAACTTTAACATGATACCAGACATCGAGTCTCTTCTCTATAAATGAAAGGCGTATTGAAGCCAAATATGCTTGCGTAGATTTCAATCGATCTTAGAAGGGCTATTAATTAATTTTTTATTTATTTATTTATTTTATTTATTATTTATTTATTATTTATTTATCTATTTACGATAATGCTAAATCATATAAATTTTGTTTTCATAAAATGTCAAGGACATATTCTATTATCAACGCGGACATCAAAATAACAGGTAAAAACGTAGATTTATAAATTAATAGTGGTAAAAAAGACGAGAGTGTCCTTTGATCTCTTTAAAATAAAATGTCATACACTGAGTCTAAATGGAAGTCAGCCATGTGATGAAAATCATGTCTCGTCTTTAACTCAGATCGACTTCGAATGATCTTTGGTTTGAGGTTTGGTTGCTTCAGGAATATAAAATAACAAAAAAAAAATGGTTTTTCGACTTCATCTTAACTCAAAATGATCAACAGTATTTAAATGAACGTTTATCACGCTTGATCCTGTTTCCATGTCTAAAAAGAGATACAAAATCAAGAACTCTGAGGGGTTTGAAAACAAACAAACAACAACAACCCCTCCTCCTCCTCCTCCTCCTCCTCCTCCTCCTCCTCGTGCAATTGCAATGGTTCCTGTTAAAAGAAATATTCTAAATACATCAAATTTCATATAACGCAATATCCACTTAAATGTGTTCGAAGCGCTTTAAAAGGAGCCCAAAGCCAACAGCAACATTTAACATATACGAAACAGTTGCTATTACAATATTTCTTTTTCGACAGAGAGAATGCTGTTAGTGGTCAGACACTCCTTTTAGACCTGAGTACGGTGACAGAATGTAAGAAAAGGTTCCTTTGCACAAACTCAACCTTGTGCTGCACACAGCGGGACTCGAACAACGGCTCTACAGGTCCCAAGGCGAGCGCATTTCACTACTACTACTACTACTACTACTACTACTACTACTACTACTACTACTACTACTACTACTACTACTACTACTACTACACTACTCTACTACTGCTACTAGTACGACTACGACGATGACGATACTATTACTACTATTACTACCACTACCACTACCACTACTACTACTACTACCACTACCACTACTACTACTACTACTACTACTACTACTACTACTACTACTACTACTACTACTACTACTACTACTACTACTGCTACTACATCGCGCCGAAACGGGACAAACATCCATCTTTCCATCTCATCTTCCATAAAAGGATGAGAAGCAACAAAATATGCGTTAATAAAATATACAAAAATAAATAGATAAATAGAATCAATACAGGAATCGTGCTTTCACCTTGAGACATTTAAATCCCAAACTGCTGGCATCAACAACAAAAATAAAAAAGGTGAAACAAGTGTATTATTATTACTTAACAATGTCGTCGATCAATAGAGAAATAATGTAAACATCGATAAATAAACAACGTGAAAACGTCAATTTCCATTGGAAGTAAACGCATTCTCCAATATCCTCACCCACACATGCATCGTCATGTTATCGATGTGTATAAAAATTGGGGGAAAAGTAACATGGGTATGACTAAATTGAGGCCAGATGACGTAACACACGGTGTGCTATCGAATACCGATTGCAAGCAACACAGTCGGAGAGAATATTTTTGGATGCTTTTGTTCTATTTCCGACGTCATAACACCAAATCATTAACGCATACACCGTTCTGATGACGTAACCTTCAACGTAAGCAGGTAAGGAAAAAGGAAAGAAAACGTAAAAAATATAGATAGATATTCCCCAAAATGTAATATTTTTTTTAAAAAGCATTTGCGCAGTATCAGTCGCTCAAGAATTTCTAACATGTAGACATAATATGTCCAACAAGCTTAGCATGTAAACAGTTGTGCAAGTGAGCGAACAGGGTTGTCAAAATTGGTTAAAATAATTTCGTGCCCACCTACCAGTGTGCAAAATGTCGTAAAATCGGGTGATTCATTTATCATTTTTTTTTTCGAAGACGAGATTACAAATTATATAAATCCACAAATTATGGATAATATATCAATCAAATGGATGAATAAATAAATGAAGAAACAAATATCGTCTTTATCAGATGATAGAATAAAGCGTAGCTGGAGGGCTGTCCGAAAGAGTAGAGAGGCATGTCGTATCGATAAACAATCTGTAAACAGTCCTGCTCGTTAAGGAGGCAATGTGCGTGAGTTACAAACATTATACGTCTACCATCGTATCCCGTCTATTTAGCTGGACATGTGTAAAGGAATTAAGGGGTTAGGGACAGGGAGCCAAGATAAATAAACGAAGGTCTAGGGTGTACAGGTACCGCACTGTCCAACACTTCAATTGTCAATTGTATCGTTGGCCAATCACCAGAATATTTTTTTTTTTGTGTTTTTTTTTGGACCAAACATATTCAGTTCTAACCGATTTCTGTGGAATTGAAGACTATATTATGTTATGCAATCAACCACAATGGTCGTTTGATCAAAGCACAACCAGATTTGTCGTTTAATCAAAAACAACCTCGTATTATCAAAGTACAAAATGCTTCATAATTGCTGAAACTTATATGAGATCCTACACAGCAACTACCAGCCATTCCTTTCAACTGTCAAAAAAACATAATTCTTTAAAATTCCAACGATCATTCCCTTTTATAAACGACGAAATCGTGCCAACGATCTTATTATCTATTGCAATAATAAAACAAACAAGATAGGAAGCAGCCAACATCAAACTTAGATTTCATTCTCATGAAGTCAAAGACACTCCGCTGATATAGCTCATGCCATAAGCTGCTGAAGAGATCAGATGCAATTTGCTTTCAACCAAACGCAGTCCGAACAGTCTGACGAAAAGTTCTTCGCGATAGGTACGAGTGTCCCATCTAAAAGGTCACAGAGACTTGATAATATTGTCCGTTTCTCCCCCTTGGAACCAGGATATATTCCGACCAAAATTGGGGCCAACGACTTCCTTCACTTTTCAACTAGAGTTTTTATTTTACTTTTGAAGACGTGTAATAACTAATGTATCAACACGCCATGACAAGACATTTCTCTAAAAGGAAAAACCATCTTTTTTTCGGGGCACCCGCCATTACTATTCTTCGACCAACAGTAGCCCATTTACTGTCCGTCTGAGATGGCTAAAAACGACACTGTCGCGTGTTGATTCCACCCTTTCGTGTTATGGTAAGTTGGTACCACTACCGGCACAAAGTGATGGTCAGTACCAGCGGGAAGTACTAATTGCCTGTGCCGGATGTCCAGTCCCTTCTAATTAGCCACACGCGCTTGAGTTAGATGGTACAGAGAGAAGAAAATGCAGGTATGGCTAGAAGCAAGACATTTACCCCCCCCCCCTCCCTCCCTCCCCACCCCACACACACACAATATGGTACTGTTGGTCTTTGTGGTGTAAATACAATTTATATACCATTACATAGAAGCTTCTGTTCAACTGGTGAATGAATGGGTGGTAACGTAACGGACGGAGTACGCAACTGTTTGAATTGATGAGGAATGCGAGCTATGTGAAGCTATACATCATTGTTCCTCTCCGTGTGATGACCACTACACTTCCTGGTAATTCAAATATCTTTAAAAATAAATTCTAACATTAATGTCTGTTTTGCTGAAAAAGCTGCATGCATGTCGAAACGTGCATAATGTGCATGATTTTCGTTTAAAATACTTTTGTTCAAAAGTGATGCACATTATCTCCGGATGTGAGCATAACATTTAGTGGGCCCAGAAAGAAAAAGATAGACAGACAGACAGACAGACAGACAGACAAACAAAGACAGACAGACAACAGCAAAAGGCAGCAGGCAGACAGACAGACAGTCAGAGAGACAGACAGACAGATAGATAGATAGATAGATAGATAGATAGATAGATATAGATAGATAGATATGATAGATAGATAGAAAATAGATAGATAGATAAGAGAGAGAGAGAGAGAGGAGAGAGAGAGAGAGAGAGGGGGGATATATATAATATAAATATATATAATATATATATATATATATATATATATATATATATATATATATATATATATATATATATATATATATATATATATATATATATATATATATACTCACTATTGTGTCTATAATATTATTATTGGCAGACGGCCGAGGTAAACAAAACACATACACAGTAGTTAGGACCGTTCGCTCATTTGGCTGTCGTAATTTGTCTTTAATCACACTTATGTGTGTAACTAGCGTACAGTGTGATGATCAAGGCATGAAATTGATGTCGATTTCCTGAGACCTGTCGAAGATAAGCTAGCCTTGTCTAATTAATGACACATGTAAGCGTTGCGTACCTGGGCCCGGTCATCTGCTGGCAAAGGTATTCATCATACTATGGGGAAGTGCACACAAAAGTAAAAAAATATGGATGTCTTCTTAAAATACTAATGATGCCTACATCATGGGAAAAAAACAACAAAGGGTGCACAATATACCTTATATAATAATAACTAACAAGCACGGTAGTCAAACTCGTTATTACAGACCTGCCAACCCTTCACATTCTAAAAGTGGGATCAGAACGCCTGAAAATAGGAATTTGAGACCCCCCCCCCCCCCCAAAAAAAAAGAATTGCACCTCTTCAACCCCCCCCCCCCCCCCCCCCCCCCCCCCCCCCCCCCCTCTTTGCTCTTTTTAACTCTTACCGTTATCCATTTTTGTAAATCGGAATTTTAGAGATAATGGCGGAATAGTAGAAAAAGGAAGAGTGAAAATAGGAATGATTCCGCCAAAAGCGGATGGGTTGACAGGTATGGTTATTATCTATAAAGTATCATCGATGGGACACGAACGTAAGCTCCTTGTGCATCTACCTGTTGATGATTACCTTGCCTGCCAATATTTTTTTCTATTTGTAAATATAGATTGGTATTCCCATGTCATAAGCATATTATTGTCAGTCTAGGTGGCAGGTATATCAAGGAAACACGTAGACGGTGGCAGTCAGGTCGATAGACTATCATATCTTTGAGAATGACAGGGATATTAAGAAGAAAAACAATATAACATTACATATGGTAGATGGATAAGCTTGAAACATCGAATGTGCACAAGGCATGATGGAAGAGTGCAAAACCTGAAAGAAAGAACTAAAATATCAAATCTTGACATTTCATGACAATAAATACAGTTATGAAAAAAAAATCGATATTTTAATGATCAACATATGAACAACTATTCCACAAACAGTGATTTAATCAATATTTAAGAGAAGGATATTTATTTTACTAGGTGTAGTTAGAACTATGAAAAATAGCAGAGGAATGAATAGCAGTAAAGATCACTAAAGAATAAGGACATCTTGGCAATGTTTTCTTTTTTCAAAACTTCTTATTCTTTCTTACTAATTCTTAGTAATGCTCTACAGATTGGGTCATAACCAGAATTATATGACTTGGGACAAGTTAGGGAGAGTGTCAGAGAAGTTAGCATTTCAAAGATTAATTTAATCTCATTGAACATTTTTGAACACACTGAAAGCGGGATTTTTTATTTATTTATTTATTTTTTCAATATTTTTGTCTCGGATAAGAGTAAAGGAATGAGCCCTACAGCTCGAAAAATCTGGTCTGAAG
>NC_088360.1:88457212-88489712 GCF_034508935.2 Berghia stephanieae | reverse complement strand
CGGATTTTCAAAATGACTGCTTTCTTTATAAAATCGTTCAATAGAAAGTCATCACTTTTAAAGAACAACTCGGTTATATCCGTTAACAGTAAAAGGGGAAAAGACAAGACAATCATGTATCTGATAATCAAGCGAGACAGGTAGAGATGCGAGAGAGAGAGAGAGAGAGAGAGAGAGAGAGAGAGAGAGAGAAGGAGAGAGACAGACAGAGAAAGTGTGTTTGTGTGTCTGTGTGTGTGTGTGTGTGCGCGCGCGTGTATGTGTGTATTTGAGGGATAAATAGATACATATATATATATATATATATATATATATATAGATATTTATATTTATATATATATATATATATATATATATATATATATATATATATATATATATATAATTTATATATATATATATATATATATATATATATATATATATATATATATATATATATAAGAGAGAGAGAGAGAGAGAGAGAGAGAGAGAGAGAGAGAGAGAGAGGGGGGGGAGGAGGAGGTAGCAGGCAGAAAATAAGAAGGAAAGAAGGAAAAAGAAATGAACAAAACGATTTCAAATTGATGAATTAGAACAGACGAACTGGAATATTATAGAAAGCCGACAACATCAGCAACAATACCATAAGATGTCTCAATTAGAAAGGATTGTATCTTAGCCTTTGGCAAGTTGAAATTAGTTTCAGAATTAAACGACCGGTGGAATTGGAAATCTTTGACAAGGAAAATATAAATCCATAGATTGATGATGGGGCCTGTACAAGGCCTGTAGGTAGTAGAGACAGTACGTAAACATCTACTCAGCACTAAACACACATCACCCACCCAACACGCACACACAGACGCACGCACGCACGCACGCACGCGCGCACACACACACACACACACACACACGCATATACACAGACACATACATACATACATAAACATAGCTTTAGTAACTTAAACTTTAAGAATTTACTGTGGATCCTTTTTTTACAAGTTGTTTAAAGCCATTAAGTCAATAACGCCGGGCTATATCTTGAAATGAACAACAACAGCAACAATTGCCTAAATCATAAAATAAATAAATATATAAAATTCCCTTTATTCACCCCAAGGGAAGACTGGAATAACCCAGGCGCCAGCCGCAGTGCAGCGCCGCAAACTGAGCTAGAGCGAAGTGACGTGCTCAAGGCCACACATAGCAGCGGGTATTCGGACTCGGTAACTTTCTGGTACCTATCTGACCCCTCTGTGCACCCAATAGTGATTGGGTAGCTGGGTTATTAGATCTGGCGGAAAGTACTTTGACTTTGAGATAGACCAGCGTCCTATCCAAAGTGTAACAAGCAATTGCTATTGTCCAGTTTCACGCTATAGAAGCCGGGATAAACTCCGACTCCCTTTTGGGTACGAAGCAAAGACCATCCCACTCAGCCACGTGGCCCCTTTTCCTTACTATGATGGGCGAAAGTTCACGGGGATCAATTTGCCTGAAAGACAGACCGGTGACACCAGTTTGCCTGAAAAAGATTCTAATTTATTTACTTTTTTTTTTTCAATCTGCGACTCGCCGTTTGAGTGCCAACTTTCCAGAGTGAAACGTGTATGTAATTCTTTGATCCTAAAAGTCTAATTTTTTTAGCAATTTTTTTTTAAAAACAAAAAAACAAAAAAACCACAGGTCGTGCAGCGATTGGGAACACGTCCGGAATTCCAAAAAGCAAGAGTGTAAGAATCGTATTTTCTCACATCACGTAATTCTCTAATCAATAAGCAACACGACTCAACGCTTACTATGATGTAAACGTCGAGAATGGTCATATAATAATATATTCAAATGAATACTAAATCGTTGGTTCCGGCAGGTAAACAAACATACAACCGTGGCAACCACCCGTCTGCCCAATCACACAACGGTATTTATCAGACGTGCATGAAGAGGCAAGTAATGAGTGCACGTGCATTCCATTATGAGCGTTACCGACGGGTCTCATTCATCACCGATGGACCGGATTTAATTGTGTTTGTGGTGGGGCGTCTGCCTGGCCCTAGGGCCGAAAATAATGTTTGCATACAATTGGCTGTACTGTGTGAATTGGGGAGCTATTGGGCGGAGGAGAATGGTTGAGATAACCACTGTAATTCCAAATCCGTTAGAATTTGCCATAACAAATCATGCCTTTTATAAACAATATTTGACGATTTGATAAAAGAAAACAACAAGAAATAAAGATCAAATGAATCGACTTTCCAAATATCCAAATTATATAATCAATAAAATTTGGGTAATGAGTCGATATACAAGTATTAATTATGAGATTTAAAACAAAATTAATATCATTAATAAATAAATATGATAGAAAATAATGGTATGCTAAGAATAGAGCAGAGGAGTTGCCTCAAAGAATATTCACATCAATGTGATTTGCTTCATGCCTTTTGGTTAAAGAAGAATGTGTTTATCTAAAATCCTTTTGGTTTAACTTACAATGCGTCTATCAAAAAGCCTTTTAGTTTTACCTAGAATATGTCCATCTAAAAGCCTTTTATTTTTACTATAATGCTTCTATTTAAAAAAAAATAAAAATTAAAAAAAAACAACAAAAAAAAAACGTTTTCAGTTATACATAGAATGCGTCTGTCTAAAAGCCTTTTAGTTATATCAGAATGCCTCTATCTAAAACGATAAAATCATGAACAAACATAACGTTTATAAAAACAATATGTTGCTCGTCTTCTATTTTCAAAAATCTAAGTGCGTTTGCACTTCCTTGCTCATATTAATATTATAACAACTGAAACAGAAATCAAGTTACTGAATACAATAACCATGAGGGGGTAATGACCGCAGAAACTTTGGATGGCACCGTGAAAAGAATATGATAATGAATGTTTTGTCGTTCTGTTGGTTCATTTGCTTCCTTTGAATGGCACGGGATACTACTTTATTAATAAGGCATTCAGATTCGATACTACAAATGCATGGCTACACAGTCGTTATTATAGATGAAGAATGAGAAAAGAAATCATTAACTCCTTCCAAGACAGTCCATCGCTGTCTATTATATTCAAGATGAAAGGAAAACTCATTTGAGACATTGACGAAAGAGAGGGAGGGAGAAAGAGAGAGAGAGAGAGAGAGAGAGAGAGAGAGAGAGAGAGAGAGAGAGAGAAAAGGGAGGGGGGGGAGAGATGGGAGGGGGGGAGAGAGGGGGGGGGGGGGGAGAGAGGGGGGGGGAGATTCTATGTTTTTCTTTTTTCCTCTTCCATTTGGTTAGGATTGAAGACTATTCCTAAAATGTACGTTTTTGTGCTTTTCTGAACAATTAGAGCATTATTAAAGGTGGTCCAGAGAATACAAGCCTTATGATTGAGTATCATCGATGTTAAATGCTCCTACTGCGATTAGGTGAAGAAAAACATGAGCGAGGAGTAATTACAGAGCAATGATAGATTACGACAGGCGTAGAAACGGCAGGTAGCTAGCTAGCTATGAGCAGAAGGTGGCCTGGACGAATGTACAAGATGAATTCACGTCCGGTGACAAAATGACAAAAAGAGTAAACTTAATAAGCCAAAAATAATGAAGATATACGGGTACAAGTGGAGTAGGAGACGACTGAATACAGGTAAGGCTGGATTGACCCACACACTCATGCCCATCAGAAGTTTCTGGGTTTGTTATTTTGTTTGGTTTTTTTCCTCCTTTTTTTTTCTTGTTTTTTTGTTGTTGTATTTTAAAATATTTTTTAATGTCATAGTACCAAAAAAAAGGGGGAGGGGGGTTGGGGGGGGGGGCAACTTTATTTTATTAAGGCTATTCATCATATTATGGTTAAAACTAATCCTCCATGTAGCCTAAATATCACAAAAATCTAAAGTTCCAAAAATAAGACACAGTTAATAACTATGAAATGTATGTGAGTTCATCAAATGTAAATATAGGTCTTGATAAAGATATTATAAATTCATATCTAAAATTTTTTTAATCAGATGAGAAACACATAAAATAATGGACGAAAACGGACAAAGCTTATTTGTTTTAAATGGTGAAGGATTGAATATAAAAAAAATAATAATTTTTGGGGGGGTGGGGGGGGGGTTGTTTTTTGGTTTTATTTTTTGTTTGTTTGTTGTTTTAACTGGAATAAGCCATGGGAAGATGGATGGCTGAAGGATAATGACATGGTCATTAAAACATTGTCCAAACAAAACGATACGATCATTGTAAACATCCGGCTGAACGAGTCGTCAATGGCATAAAACATGGGCTTGTCAGACCACATAGGCTAAGATGATTTATGTCGGTGGAATTTATATCGATTCGGGCTGTGTAAATAACAAATATTTCTTAACATTGTTGCTTAAAAATAGCAAAGGTTTCGATAACTAACTCTTCTTCTGAGTAAGTGATGGCCTAGTAGTAGATAGTAGTTGTCTGAACATTTTTCACTTTTCCTCGGCCAAGCAGAAGTCTTGTTGGCATTTCGAATCCTACCATATTATATTATAGCTAAACTTCCATTTTTATATTTTTCTGTCATCGCCCTTCATATCTAACCAGTGGACATTGTTCTAAATGAGTAAAATGGCACCAAAGATTGAATGCTTGGCCATGAAACCCCAACGCGGTGAGCTTTTTTTCGAGCAATTCCAATAATTAGTGGATTAATGTACAAGCCAGAAGACTGTCAGCAGGTTACGCCAAGAGTTACCATCCATCATATATATAAAAATAAACTAATCAATAAATGAATCGATTAAAATAAATAAAATATAAAATAAGGAATCCTCTGACGGCACAAAAGATCTAAATGTGTGGAGATTCATTGCGTCAAACCTGCCGACCATTGCAGAGAAAGAAAATAAGTAAATCCGTCAAATAAGGCATTGTAAATTGAACATATCGGAAATAAGTAAATAACTTTTTAAAAATACATTGTAAAGTAGACATAATATCGGACATTCTTTATTTACCCACTCTCTTTACGTTTACAAGATAACGACGTAGTTGTTACATGACTTACCGGGCGTCCATCTCTAATGAGAGTAACCCTGTCCATGCTTCCTATGGAGGACTGTCTCATTTGGAATGGGATAACGTGAGAATTCCTCGAGTTATCCAGTGGCGATATTGATAAAACGCTCACACTTGTTGACTGAAGTGTTTGGAAATAATACTTCTAATTTATTAATGACGGCAGTAGAAATAGGAAAATCCACAGGTGTGAATCAACTACAGTTTTGTTTTATAAAGTTTCCATTTTATTCAAAACCTGCATAATTTCAATTCAAAGCTTCACTTTATTCAGCAACAAGTTTTCCGAGTAAAAAAAAATCCAACTCAATACCGAGTGGTTTTGGAGACTAAAGGAAAAATATCCTGAAAAATACCCCCCAAAAAATTGATAGAAAAACATCACAACCGGATTTTTTAAATATATGCAAATATATTTGTGAAACGTTATATTATAGATTTGCCAAGCAGGGATTAATCGTAAACCTTTTTCATATCAAAAGACAACAACTAAATATTTAACAATAATTCTAAAATATCACTAACTCCTGATCGAATTTTAAATGGAATTGAAAATATTCCAGAATCCAATTTACCGCGTATGAGATTCCTTAAAAAGACAATTCAATTATCAGCTAATGTCCAACAGATTGGCAGAACGTTCTAACATCGAATAACATGAATGCGATGCTATTTCACGACGAGCGAGCGAATCGTCTCCACAATGAATTAATCAAGACAAACCATTCCGAAAATAACATTCAAATAACACTTCATCTGAAAACATCTCCCTCGGGTTGACACAATGCCTCCATGATTGACACAATCGATTTGCCTGGATTTAACTCTTAACATTTCAAACTTTCAAAAAGGTGAGGAGAAAGAAAATTTGAAGAAAAAAAAAACAAGCAACAACACAACATTGTTGACATAATTAAAGGATTCTGTTGACAGGAAACACGCAACACTTCCGAAAATAAAAAAAATTCATCAAGAAGAAAAGAAGATTACCGCCTAAGCATACGTCGTATTTTATGCTTGAAGCTCTCTGCCAACTTAACTATTGAATAAATGTACTTGGAAAGACAGAGATAAATCCATCTATGACGATAAGAGGAGTGTGACGACAGTGGCTGACAGAGGGAGGAGAGACATCAGTGCTCTCCGATCGATGCCAGATTGAGAGAGGGACCCGTGTGTCGTTTATATTCATTCCTCTCCCAGCACCGGGATCTATCACCATCAACGTTGTCACAGTTACTATCAATACTGTTCAACTATACAATAACTGCAATATACGACTATAGAGATGCAATTGCTGTCACTTCGAGATTCGATAAGAGGAATGCAATCGTATTGATTATGGAGGGGGGGGGGGAAACAAACAATATAACAAGGACAACAAGGACAAAAACTATAACAAAAATGGGTCGAAAAAGCACAATGAAAACATCCCACGACAGGACAAAAAAAAAAAAAAAAAAAAAACGAGGATAAAAATCAAGAGAAAAAAATTAACACACTAGATCAGAACAAAAGCAACGCGAACAACAACTTAAACAATGATGATGATACGAAAAGCGACAAAAACAAGAAGGAAAACATGACCAATTCCAGCAACACCAAGAACGCAGCGTTTATCCCCGGTTCATGTAGCATCAAACAGACGGTAACAATTTGTCGCTACCCTTTGATTATAAAATGCTAGACCATCGCAAATGATACACACATTCAGTCCATCCATTTGTGTGCAAGTCGTGTGTTCTACCAATCGAGCTATCAGATCGTCAAACCCTGTAACACACTATTTAAAAAAAAAATAAAAACAATAACAATATTTAAAAAATAAGCGACAGACGGACTACGTGTACCAGAATTATTTCTTTTTAAAAAGTTAATCGTTCCACTAATATTATTACAAACAAACAATCGAACACCAAAGCCCGCAACCAACCAAGTACATACCAGACCAGTTCTGTCGTACTCGAACAAAAAAAAAAAAAATTAATTAATAAATTAGATTAAAAAGTACGTTTTTTTTTACAAAAGTTTGGCCAGAAAACTCGGCCTGCAAATATCGATCGATTAAAATTATCCCCATGAAGAGGTTCAGGTTGAGAGTTGTTTGCCACGATGAGGGTCTCTTTAAATCGATCGATATTGGAGGGACGAGTTGTCTGGCCAAAATTTTAAATTCCTATTTTGTTGGTATTTTTTTTTTCTCCAGAGTATAGCAGAGTTTCATTAAAATAACCATCTCGCACCTCCACCGCAACACTCACATAAAAAGAGTAGTCTGGTAAACAGACACCACTATCATTAAGCTCGGACGAGTATCCCTCCAAGCTACTACACTTCAGACCAAATGGGAAACCCGAGTCGTATTGGATGTTCACTGTCGTCCAAGATTGCAATCATCGTGTTTCGGGAATGGACAGTGGACAGTGAAATTAGTATCGATAATCATAGGTCTGATTAGGTCACCGGAAACCGCGATGAGAAATATCAGGTGGCAGTTTGTTTTGTCTCGTTATTAAGACACTGTTGAGTACATTATTAATATAATAAGCATCCATCGTAATAAGTAGAACCTATGAGTTGGTTCGCTTTTGTTAGTTTTTCTGCTTTTTGTAGTTTTTGTTGTTGTTGTTGTTTTTTTTGTTTTTTGTTGGTTTTATTTATTTTTATTTTTTTTTGGGGGGGGGGGGTTAGTTTGTTTTCTTTTTGTTTTGTTTTGTTTTTTGTTTTTTGTTGTTGTTTTTTTTTTTGGGGGGGGGGGGTTTTAATTTGTTTTATTTTGTTTTGTTTTTTGGGTTTTTTTTTTTGGTATTTTTTATAATGTTTTGGGGGTGCGTGGTATTTCATTATGACGGACTGAAAGATGAGACAAAAAGCTAACCCCGTATAAATGCCACTATCATGATAACATGCATAACAATGACATGCAAGACTGTCTGTCTGCTTCTGTCCAAGAGTGCGTGCGAGGACGTTACAAGTGTTACAATTCGCCGAAATTAAGGCGCATTCGATTTGAAGAAGTAACTTCGCTTTGTAAAGCATTTTAAAAGAAAATTAAAATTTAATTGTTCGATATAGATAATAGATACCTGCAAAAAGATGACTTTGAATAATTAATCAAAGAAAAAACTGAATGCGAGTACTTCAAACATTCTCTGAAACGGTTAATAAATTAATCAAATAAGGTATATAATATGTATAATTCCCCGGAACTTCATCACTTCCTAGTCTCTTGGAGACGGTTGTTATTTTTAGCAGTGGTGATGACATTGGTAGAAAGTGCTAAGAAACACCTAACGACGTGTCATACATCAAAGGATGCACTTTCTTTTCAAGTTGCCTGCGTCTTCATCGAAGAATTTGATGTAATTTCCCTGGTCATTACTAGGTATGTGGAAATATCTGGATTATCGAAAAATGATAAAATGGATTGCAAACTGGGAAGATGAAAAGGTTGGAGAGAAGGGAGTGGAACACTGGGAGAGGGGAGGGGAGGGGAGTGTACTCAGATACTTCTCCATTTCAACATGATTAGACTTCGATTATTCAAGATCGATCGACCGGAGGAAAGATGTGACAGGAAATTTAAAACCAATTTAACAAACAATATGGAAAAGAGGTGATTGGCAATCAGTAATGATAAGGATCAATACCAAATTATGGAACGAGGAGGATCAGACCTGGAGGGAGTGGGATGAGGGAGGGGTTGCTGGAGAGGATGAGATAAAACGGTGCTTGTGTATGGAAGCGTTCAGAGCCTGCATAGTATAGCAAGATAAGCTGCGCTTAACAAATGTGCACTCTCATCATCATCATCATCATCATCATCATCATCATCATCATCATCATCATTATTATTATTATTATTATTATTATTATTATTATTATTATTATTATTATTATTATTATTATCAACAGGTTGCATTTCTATTCTTTAAAAAAAAGCTTGAACATGTATACAGAGCATTATCCTCTAAACGCCGTCAAAGCGCTTTACAAGCCCTAACCAACAACAACATTTGAGGCATGACGCTTGTAAGGCGATATTCAATCAAATGTTTCCGACAGAGACAACGCTGTTAACAACCGAGTACTCATTTTACATCTGAGTACCGTGAGATAACGCGAGTAAAGAGCCTCTTCCGAAGACTCAACCATGCATACATAATATAATCCGTATACATAAGGAGAAAGTAAGAAAGAAGGGTAGAGGGAGAGAGTGGGAGAGAGAAGGGGGGGGGGGGGAAGAGAGATAGTGAGAGAGACAGAGAGAGAGGGAGGGAGGGAGAGGATGGGAGAGAGAGAGGGTGAGAGAGAGAGAGAGAGAGAGAGAGAGAGAGAGAGAGAGAGAGAGAGAGAGATTTTTTTTTAAAAAAACAACACTACAACACACACTTGCCAAAAGTGAAAACTACAAGTACTTCCAGAGACAGGAGTAAAGAGACGGTTTTTAAAGACTAAGGACTAATCGATAACAAGTCTGGGAGGTCCATCGGGTCATCCATGATAAAATCATCTGTCCGCTGAACGACATTTGGTCAGTCGATTCCAGATTGACCAGGCCGGATTACCTTGGACCGGCCATTATTAAGTCAATAAATCTACACAAATAAAACCAGTCTTAAAGCCAGATGAGTTTGGCGGGTTTTGTTTTTTGTTGTTGTTTTTTTTTGTGGCGATGTGGTAGTGATTTTTTTTTTCGGGTTGTTTTTAAGTAAGACACCCGTGATGATGTTAAAAGGGAGTTTGCCGAAATGTGGTGGAATGTTGTGGTGGTGGTGTTTAGGGCAGATGTGTGTGGTTGTGCTGATCGTAGCGTTGGTGGTGGTGGTGACGGTGATGATGGTTGTGATGGTTGTGATTAGTGCAGGTCTGGCTGACTCTTAAAACAACAACATATTTTCAATTTTTTTTGTAATGTGTTGTTTTGTTTGTTTGTTTGTTTGTTTGTTCGTTCGTTTTTTGTTGGGTTTTTTTCAGGCAAAGTTGTGGTGGTAGTGCTTTCGTGATAGTGATGGTAATGATGATGGTGATGATCTTGGATGTGATTCAATTTGCTCGGTTTGTAGTTAGGTAATTGTGATGATAGCATAAATCGATAGGAAATTGCAGGAAAGTAAAATGGGCAAATGTTTTTTTTTAAGGGAGAGGGGAGAGGCCGAAACAAGAAATAAAAATCGAGTTAAACGGGAGTACGGAGAAAGGGGGGTGGGGGTGTAATGCAAAAACAAGATGTTTACGAAAAGAAAATTTTGAAAATTGCCAATGATATGAGAAATATATTCGTTATAATGGCCAGGTAATAGGAACGTAATTGGGAGAGATTAAAAGGAAGTAAGAACCGTAATGGTCTATGATTAATTATATTTTTCTCGATATCAGAAAATGAAAAACCGCAGGCTTTGAAAGCAGAAAAGATAAACAGATTGATGATTATGGCTGGGGCGAAAAGCGATGTTCATTGATTTGTGTTAATTTTGGAATCGCTAACAGCGCCGCGCCGACGACAGCCAATAATAGAAAAATGACAGACTAAACAAAATAATTATTTATGCACATTAATTCAGCATCTTACCCCGGTTTTATGACGCACAACGCATTTCACAATATTTCATTTATCACTATGATGGCCAAAATAGACTAAATTTATATTTCACACAAAACAAGGAGCGTTCTAGGTGGCATACTTGAATCGACACTTTTACAATATATCCGTAACTGCCAATAATCAGGTACTCATTCACGACTACATTAAGTGAGACAATGTGTACAAAAATACCGTACCCACCAAATAACAGAGTTTATATGATCATTGTCACCCATCCGTTCACCGACCATGCTTAATATCAATTGACGTGGTTGTAAAACGAGTCATCGTGCTCGCTAAAGCATGAAAGCAGGTAGTGAAAAAAAAAAAGTGAAGAAAAAGAAAATAAACAACATTTAAACCGTGACGTATGAATAAAGATCAGATGTTTCGATCATCACCATCAGTTGTATTGAAGCGTGCACAAGTATATAGTTTTGACATCCTACTAGTAATTTTTTTCGATAAAATTAGCAACTAATTCCCACGACTGGAAGATGCGTTACCATTTTTTTTCGTCGGATGTACAACCCCTTCTTATCACGATATTTCGTAAATTTTTATTTTTTTTTTAAATAGATGAAAAAAGAAAGCATGACATCTCTGTAACTTTCATGAGATACGAATATCGCTGGGTATTAAACGCTTTGGACACACTCATAGTGAGATGACCACATCATCATCATCATCACCATCATCATCATTATCATCGTCGTCGTCAACAGAACAATCAGCGGATATACCGGCATCAACAACAAAAAACAACAGGAAAAAGCTGCGGAGAAATCGACTCCAAAATCAGAGCAAAAATGCAAAGGGGTGGAGAGGATAGATGGACGAGATCAATCAAGAAAGAAAAATAAGAAGAAAAAAAGCATTTAAAACGTACATCTGTGAACAAAAAAAAACAACAAAATAAATAAATAAGAAAAACATATTGCAATTGTGACGACGACGACGACAACAACAACAAGAAGCTGCGAGTAAATCTCCTCCACATCAGGGCAAAATGAAGGGGAGGGGATGGTAGACAGGCAAGATCAATCAGGAGAGAAAAAAAAAAAAATAGCGTACATCTGTAGAACAACCCCCCCCCCCCCCCCCCCCCCCAATCACCACCACCAATAAAAGAAGAAAAAATTGCAAGTGTGTGCATCAAGATCATGATCCTCCTCTTGCCCCACATTGAATGGCGAATCTGATTGGACAAAGGCGGCGGTGGCTCCTACGTCCAACTGGGGTGGGGACCATATGAAGATAGATTATCAGTCAAATGGCACGAGAATCCCAGTGACGGATCGACAGAGGAATCGGGTCTGCACCCCTTCCGGCACCGACCATTCTTTGTCACTAGTTAACGGATATATTCATGTTTTTTTTTGGGTGGTTTTGAAAATATTTTTGATATTAGGTCTATTGTTTAAGATTATATTGCATTATTATTACTCTCTCTCTCTCTCTCTCTCTCTCTCTCTCTCTTTCCCCTCTCTCTCTCTCTCTCTCTCTCTCTCTCTCTCTCTCTCTCTCTCTCTCTCTCTCTCTCTCTCTCTCTCTCTGTCTCTCTCTCTCTCTCTGTCTTGCACACAAACAATATTTTTCTAGCTCAACTTTTTAAATAATTTATCTATTTTTAACATATATCCATCTTATCTTTTTACCTCGAGTTTTTTCCTATGTTTACGATATCCATGAAATGAGCTCAAATAGTGAATCATCCATTCTCCTTATTAACCATCAACTTATATTATAAGAATTGAAAAACAATATATGAATTCACTTCGTAAATTGCATTTTTAACTAGTCTAAATTAATATTTATACTGATATTTTTTTCAAAGTTCATTTCTTATTCTCAACACAAAGTATCCATTTCACGAGCATAAAAAAATGCCCATTAAAATTACCTAATTTAATTAAAGGAAGATACCATGAGACAATCTATATCAAGCGTGATTGTAATGAAATATCAGAGGACTAAGTGTTCTGTGTGATTCTACAGTAATTGGCATTGTTCTGCTGTACAATGTAGAAAGAAAAAAAAAATTTACTATTCCTTTAATTTTCTCCACAAAAGTTTAAAATCAACTTTGACTACGACAAAGTAGCATCAAGCGTATGCAAATGGAATTCAGAAATGTAAATCAAATTATAAAAAGTTTGAACAAAAACATGAATAGAAAAGCTTCTGGAAACAAAACAAAATAATTAACACGGAACGCTTTAAAATCCGTGCTCAGCGAAACACAGTATAAAACAGTTTAATTGTAATTATAATGTATTTATTGTTGGCTGAAGTAGTGTTTTCAGCCCATGGAGAGACATGTTAATTTCTTTGTTTATAAAAGCTGTTATGATCAATAACAACAAAATAATAACAAAATTAATAATAATAATAATAATAATAATAATAATAATAATAATAATAATAATAATAATAATAATAATAATAATAATAATAATAATAATAATAATAATAATAATGATAATATACAATAATAGCATAATTATATTACTGTTTATTTATTTTACACGCCATTAAATCATACAAGGACATCAAAGTGATTCGTCAAATTATTCATTTATTACGTGCAACATTAGCATATGCATGCGGATGAGGGTAAAGAGGTACTGTTGCTTATTGGAAAGATTGTTGGTGTACAGGAGCACTAAATTGGCGCGAGAGAGAGAGAGAGAGAGAGAGAGAGAGAGAGAGATAGAGAGAGAGAGAGAGAGAAGGAGGGGGGGAGAGGGAAGAGAGAGAGAGAAGGAGAAAGAAAGAGAGAGAGAAGGAGAAAGAGAGAGAGAGAGAGAGAGAGAGAGAGTCATCCGAATGCAAGGGATTTGAGTGATCGATTCTTGGCTAAATATTGAGTTTGTTCCCTTGACATAATTCTACAACGCACATTGGGGATATGATTTTGTCATTTCAAAACCACGAGCAGGGCTACCCCCCCCCCCCCCCCCCCCCTAAATAAAAGGAAATTTAGTGTGGTTTTAAAAACTTTTGTTCAAAACGTGGCCTGAGATCTTATAATCTACTCTTCAATCTAATTAAAAAGGAAATATACTGATCGTAGAACCTTTTTTATTTTTTAAATGAACTTTTATATAGAGCAATATCCACTAAATGTGCTCGAGGCTCTTTTTTTATTAAGAGCTTACTCTAATTTATTTATAGGACTTATTCCATGAGATACACCAAATATTTGGAATGACGAATGTACGTGTAGTCTTTATATTGAGTTTGTTTCTTTTCATCCTTTCTTTTTATTGGGAAAGAGGGGGGTCGGTCGTTTGCTGTTTACTAAGTAGCTGTCCCACCTCAATGTCCCCATGAAGAAGTACAACTTAACTAAACAGGGTCTCTAAACACGCTATATATTGGACTTTCTTTTGCTTTGCATTGTATAGTGTTTATTATATGCATCATTTTCTCTCCATCCTGGCACGGTTCCATATAACCTATTTTGTGACACAAAGCTGAATAATAAGCATGTAAATACAACACGCCCCCCCCCCCCCCATACACACACACACACATACACACACACATACACACACACACGCACCCTTCCACAGTTACACATCGTTATACGTAATAGCCTTTGTAGAGAGACTTAATTTTCTATTTTTTATTTGCACAAACTAAAAGGAAAACTGGTCGGTATGCCTTACGATACAGAAGACTGCACATGTATGTAAGGTAAAGTACAGTAAATAATTTAATATATATATACAAAAAGCCCATTAAAGTTGTTCAGTTCTTGCTCTTAAAGCGATATTGATAAAATCTATGTAAATCATCGTACAAAAGCAAAATGATTCAAACTGGCTTTGTTTCACACATGTTTTTTTGAATAATAATAATAATAATAATAATAATAATAATAATAATAATAATAATAATAATAATAATAATAATAATAATAATAATAGTAATAATAATAATAATAATAATAATAATATTATTATTAATAATAATATATAATAATAATAATAATAATAATAATAATAATAATAATAATAATAATAATAATAATAATATAATAATAATAATAATAATAATAATAATAATAATAAAATAATAATATGCTTTCAATATTATCTGTATAATTAGGAAAAAGAAGAAAATCATTCAATGAAAACAAAATCTTAGGAAAAAAGATTAAACATGGCATTAGATTTATACAATGAGATGTTCAACGAGCGTCTTTCCACGTGCAAAACTGAAGATCATAATTTATTTCTTTTTTTTAATCAAGATAATTGTGGTGCTAACTAAATCGTGTAGCTAGGCACAGTATTGCTTCTTTCCTTTCTTATAATGGTCCTACTCTTACATGCTTTTCTGCAGAAGTGTAAACAAATCAGTGATGATACTCACAAAAAGTCAAAAGGAGGAAAAGTCTCGGAAAAACGGAAAACTCACCTAGAACATTCTTGCACCACAGGAAAGTAGGCAGGATGACTTCTTTGAGTACAATTTTAAAACGCCCGGAGTCCAGTAAAAGGAGAAATTTTATATATATATATATATATATATATATATATAATATATTATATATATATATATATATATATAATATATATATATATATATATAATATATATTTAAAAGGAGGTACTTTTAAAGATTTATTATATAAAAAAAGTACAAGGAGGAAATGAAGGAAATATCCGCGGATCGAGGATCTGAGGAGGAAACCGAGGAAAGGAAAGAAAACCGCGGATTTCCGCGGATCCACGGAAAAGTATCATCACTGACAAATGGAGTCTCAAATTTTACTATGATCAATCTAGCCCTCTTTTAACATTGACGAAACGTTTTGTCAGGTCGGCCATTTATTATCTTTTAAATTAATAAATTAATTCATTCATTCATTCATTCATTCATTCATTCATTCATTCATTCATTCATTTATTTATTTATTTATTTTATTTATTTATTATTTATTTATTTATTTATTTATTTATTATTTAATTTATTTATTTATTTATTTATTTATTTATTATACATTTTTTTTTTTTTTTTGCTTTTATATACGTACTGAATAAAATCGCCTCCGTCATGTCTTAGGTTTAACATTTGAAAGGAGAGTGGGTGGCAGCATTATAATTTATATGAAGTTAAAGTTGTCTTGCCAATAATAATGATAAAAGGCGTTTTAGCTCAGATTTATAAATTCACTAGAATGCAAACAAAATCTTGTGTAATTGTTCAAATATGGAATGATCAAAGAGGCAAGCCGAAACGAACAGCGGAGTTCTGAATTTAACCGTCACTGTAGACTTCAATTCTATCGGGTTTCAAATTTTCATAAAATGCTAACTCAAGAAAAATACGTTAGAATGTTTTATCTTGAATCGACGTTTTCTTATTTGCAGGCCTGATAATCCAAATTATTATGGGCGCAAAATAGTGTCCATTACAAGTGTTAAATCAAGCCCTTAATTGCGTCTGGTTACTAGACCTGCCAATATATATTCACGTCGTCTTAAATGGTGAGACTAAGTTTCGTTGAGGTCATTCTATCCTATTTCTCTATTTTGGGTTGACTGGATACCTTCAAATATTTTTCCCATTTTCCAGGAAAATGGGTTCCAAATATTTTTTTTCCACAAATACAAAACTAGCTGCTGTTCCCGTGGACAGATTCAAAAATATATTTTTATTTTTTTTAATAATAAATCACTATAATTATGACAATGACTAAATTGAAATGCGCATGGTTCTCAAAGAACAGTTAGCCTATAATATAATATAGTCACATGATATGATATGATATGATATGATATGATATGATATGATATGATATGATATGATATGATATGATATGATATGATATGATATGATATGATATGATATGATATATGACATGATATGATAATATGATATGATATGATACGATACAATACGATACGATACGACACGACACGACACGATACGATACGATATGACATGATGTGATATGATATGATATGATATGATATGATATGATATGATATGATATGATATGATATGATATGATAACCATTTTCACAAAGACACACAGAGAGAGAGAGAGAGAGAGAGAGAGTGTGTGTGTGTGTGTGTGTGTGTGTGAATGTGTGTGTGAGAGAGAGAGAGGAAGAGAGAGGGAGAGATAGAGAGGGGAAGAGAGAGAGAGAGAGGAGAGGGAGAGAGAGAGAGAGAGAGAGAGAGAGAGAGAGGGAGAGAGAGAGAGAGAGCAGTAACAGCGATGTGACTCGTTAGATCAAAGTAAATTCGAATCCCACCTTTAAGAGGTTAACTTTCAACACCCTGAACTCGTCTGTTTGTGTCTGTGCCTTTCCCAATGTCATCGGTGTGTATTTGTCAAATACAAAATGTTTAATTTGAGATATAATCGACAGGCTAGCCTGTTATAACAAATGCTAAATAGAGTGTCTTCAATGGGAACGGGAATGCCAATGCAGGGCCAGGCCAGGCTGTCCTGGGCAAGGAGGTAATTTTCATTTCACATACAGTTTGATAAGGAAAGAGGGCTATGGCGGTTGCACAGCATACATTTATACAAAAGGCTAAATCTATTCAGGTATACAGTATGCTAACAATACAACAGTAAATGTGGCCTAACGCCTCAAAACGCAATTATATCGGGGTGTTTGAGTTGCCAAAATTTGAATCTATATTCATAAGAATCAGACTTTGAATAGGTTTATGAGTGTATGCAATGTACGACTAGGTGGTCTAGTGATAAAACACTCGCTTTCGGACCGGAAGGTTCTGGGTTCTAGTTCCAAACGGCGCATAGTAGAGTCCTTGGAAATGCTCTTTACTCACATTCTCTCACCGTACTCAGATATAAATTGAGCACCTAGCCGTTAATAACATTGTCTCTGTCCGAAAGAAAAAAATCTGTCTCGCCCTACATGTTACATGTTGCTGTTGGTCAGGGACCTTTTGTAAAGCGCTTTGAGAAACTAGGGAGCAGGCACCATTGTAAGATAAAGATCTGAACAATTGTGTATGAAAAGTACCATACAAAGCAAGAAAGAAAAATACAAGAAAAAAAAAACATCCCAGAAAATCAGTCTACATCGACCGTCTCCATAAACACAGTCGAGATAGACTGATTTTTGGGATGGTTTTTTTTCTCTTTTTTTCTTGTATTTATCTTTCTTGCTTTGTCTGGCACCTTTTATACACGTGAAAACAACTAAAATCTGATATTTCTGGTGATTTTAACTTTATACAATCACTTCTTAGTATCTGATTCACACCGACGTGATATCGGTTTGAGGTGGTAGGTTACA
Organism: Berghia stephanieae; assembly: GCF_034508935.2. Taxonomy (NCBI): domain Eukaryota; kingdom Metazoa; phylum Mollusca; class Gastropoda; order Nudibranchia; family Aeolidiidae; genus Berghia; species Berghia stephanieae. The sequence continues at coordinate 88,471,808 of NC_088360.1, read as the reverse complement.
AATGATCTTCATTGTTCACAGTGGGGACATCGTTACTCTTACTTAGATCGAGGGGGGGGGGGGGGGGGGAGATAATGAAACAGAGGGAGTATGACGCCATTATTTTGTCGTCCGTCGTACTAAAATGGAGCCATCCAGAGCTGCTATACTAATATTAATATAGCAACTTGTCAGAAGACATTTAATTTACAGATTGGTGATTAATTTTAAAAAATACGAGTTTTCTTAATCATCACCACATGATGAAAGTTTAAATCCAAAATTAAAAAAAAAAAAAAAAAAACATTAAAATTAAAAAAGAGGAAAATTGTTCGTTAAAAGCAATGTCAAACAGTTACCCACTGTGTTAATCCCCCAAAACAGAAGTTATGTGCCAGATAACGATATTCTTCATAATTATAGTGAAAAAAAGCGGGAATATAATGACCAGTAAGAATATAATGACCCTCTCTACAACACAGACACACACACACACACACACACACACACACACACACAAACGCAAATACACACATACGCACCACCACCACCCCAATTAGTCATTTAGACTTAACTCCTATTACTATTCGTGTCGAATTCAGGGACTGGCTCTTGTAAAGATGACATAAATAATTACCAAGATACCAAGACACATTTTTCAGTGACCAACGCGAATCGCATGGAATATTTAAAAGTTAGCTTAACACTCCGTATTGTGAATCACCCTGTTTAACAGCTTTATTTATTCTGAGGTGGTAAATTAAAGCGTTAACAAGGCACCAAGAGAATTAGCAACAAGACTATTACGCCGTTACTAGCAGTTGAATTCGATTCCGGCGGGCATTGGCCGTTCCGAACAACTGTTCCTTGAGCGAGCGCCTCGTGTGGCGTCCAGAACCAAATGGAATTCCACTACAATGTTTAATGTCCCTCAAACACTAATATACGTCATCCCAATTGGTTTGGAACGCAACTTAGTGGTTTGAGCCACGTAAGACACTCCCCTACTCTTGCGTTGTTAACCAATCACCCTGTTGGACACCTCTTGGATTCTGAAAGGTAAATTATAAAGCGTTGACAAGGCACCAAGAGAATCTGCAAGATGATTACACCACTTCTAGCAGTCAACATGACTACACATTCGATTCTGGCGGACACTGGCTGGCTGATCCAAACAACTGTTGTTCCGTGAGCAAGCGCCTCGTGTGGTTGTCCAGAACCAAATGGAATTTCACAATAATACATGTCATCCCATTCATTGGCTTGGAACGCAACTAACTTAGTGATTTGAGCTACGTAAGACGCTCGCTTACGGAACACGACGCTAATTTACCAAACAACCGTACGTACGTAGAATGATGGAAAGATGGAGCGTAAAGCCATATTCATTTACCACTGGTGTAATATAATAGAATATGCATGGTTATGTATGACCACCTTGGGAAATATGCTACTCGAGGATCGTGCCGAAAAGGGACCAAGGAGTCTCAAGAAGCCATAACATTTAGAATAAATATATGGATGGTAGCTGCCAAGTGGTTAGTGTCAAGACAACATGTCTTAGCAAGGAGATTGTTATTATTATTATTATTATTATTATTATTATTATTATTATTATTATTATTATTATTATTATTATTATTATTATTATCATTATCATTATTATTATTATTATTATTATTATGCAATGTGTTCGCTAACCGATAATAAAGTAAAGCGCTTTCAGTCTTTTGTTGCGGGGTAAAGAGATACATTAATGTTATATTTATCATCATCATCACTATTTTCATCAATTTCAGCATGGTGACGTTGACGACGATGGTGATGATGATGATGATGTGTGTGTGTATGTATGCATGCGTGTGTGTGTGTGTGTGTGTGTGTGTGTGTGTGTGCGCGCGCGCGCGCTTGTATGATTTGTTTTGTCCAGTTATTTCTTTAAAGCAAACCCCCCCAAAAAAAGGAAATATATAAAGAAAGAAATACAACAGCGAAAAAATACGCATCAACCGTATACAAATCTTTAGCTTTATATTGCCCATGACTTGGATGCGGATTGTGTTACGAAAATCAAAACTGATAAACAGACTAATAAGGATGTAAATAATATGTAAGTCGTGAAGACGAGCGTAATACATATTACATTTCATTTATGTTGATTTCAATAGAGGCATATGAATAGATTTTCTTTTTTTTTTTTCTTCTTTCCTTTTTATTTTCTTTTTTTATTATTATTTATCTTTTCAATTATTTTTTTTCTTGATTTCCCTTGGCGATATGGTTGAAAAGAACGGCCGACCGACGGACTCGCATAATAAATCTAATGCATAAAATTTTCAAATGTCAAATCCTGATGGTGCAGAGATTTCTACTTTGGGCTAATTTCGTAATGATAAGGTTGAGGAGTGTCGGTTCTGTTTGTCTGCACTAGTGAATCACTTGAACATAATGGAACAGCATTTCAAACGAGACTTGTTTGTTGGATAGCCTGAGATAGATAGAACCCCCCATACATGTTCCCATTGTATTGATGTATTGATATGCGATAAATATCGAATATTATATTCGAGGAAAAACACCGCCCCCTCGTTCCTCCTGGACCTCCTAAACGACACACAATCATCTCTCTCTCTCTCTCTCTCTCTCTCTCTCTCTCTCTCTCTCTCTCTCTCTCTCTCTCTCTCTCTCTCTCTCTCTCTCTCTCTCTCTCTCTCTCTCTCTCTCTCTCTCTCTCTCTCTCTCCCTCTGTCTGAGTGGGTGTGTTGCTGAATTAACAAATTGTGGCGAAACAATGTCAAGGAAGGATCCCAAAAGACTAGCTTTTTAAAATATGTTTTTAAGAAGTCATAAAGAATAAATAATGCTTTATCTTCTCTTTGTTTCCACCATCAACGATGACCTACACCCGGTAGTACGGTGTAGTTAAACACTAGCCAGGACATTTAACATGACTCGTCCTGTCAAGGAGCACAGACGTGCTATAAATCTTGACGAGCATTGCCTAACAAAGACAAAATTGTTACTGGTCGAAGTGGCCTGTGTTGTATCATACATAAATCGTTATCAAAGTAAACTAACTTTTAAGCTGTGAACAATCACAATATCTGTAATCCTTGATACACATAAGAGACAAACACAATCAGTGTTACACATACAATACATACCATACACATACAAAGGTCCGATAATACCCTGTCTCTCTAGCATTAAATGTATAGCAATAATTGCTTGTTGCTACCCTTTGGATAAGACTTTAAGCATTTTCAAAGTTCTTCCCGTCAAATCACTGCCAAGAGTACCGATATCATTCCATTTCTTTGTCAAGCGAATACCAATCAACCGAGTTAATGTGACAAATAGGAATTGTCTCTATTGTGAAAAATTGGCCCAAGAGAAGCACGGATATCTATTGCTAATTTCATAAGGCATACTCACACATATCAAACTCACGCAGACACATTACAATCATAGAGAGAAAAAAAAGACAGACAGAGAGAGAGAGAGAGAGAGAGAGAGAGAGAGAGAGAGAGAGAGGGAGAGGCGGGGAGAAGGAAGATGTTTAGGGGACCCCCCCCCCCCCCCGAATACACACACACACACACACACACACACACACACACACAGATTTTGTTTCTTTAGGAGCGAACTCAGGTCAGCTTGTTCTTTACATTTGGTAATTTTCAACGAGACCTAACAGTGGAGGTAAACTTTACTTAGACTTCAAGCAAATAGTAACACATTTCATTTACCTCGAAGACGACAAAAAAAAAGGAGGGGAGGGGGAGGGGGGTTAATAAAACTAAGATAAATTGAATTAACCCAGCGAGGAGACGTGATCGATTTACAACACAACAAAGATTGAAGAAAAATATATAAATTTAAATAAATAAAATATAAGTGTTGAATACAAAATAATCTGGCTACAGGCTACGAAAACTATTCATGGAATGAGAAAAGTGGATCTTTTTTCTATTTCTTTTAATACACGGTTTTTATTTCAGCCACGTGACATGCAACGATATATACATACACATGCTATCGTTTTACCTGTGCTGTCACTTTTCTATACTATCAGTCACCTGACCGTAGGCGATGGTCAGTCATCGTTGGGTCAGACAACACATACCTCGTTCAGACCAAAATTGTCGTTTATATATTAAGTAGACACAGGAAAATAGCTAAAATATCAAGATGACAGTAAGACGCGGAGATTGCACAAGCAGTTAAGCTGTTTTGCTGACACAGCGATGCTTATGGTCGTCAATCAGGTAAATGTGTGAGATTGGCAATTAAATTACACATTTGAAAACATTCACATGTGTAGGCCTCTAATGTAAAACGACTCCCTACGAAACGGACCACATAGTTGTTTTGTTTTTTGTTTTTTAAGGGTTTTACGGCGTTTGCTACACATTTAGGTCATTTCACCTCCAGACAATACTCTTCAACAGTCGTAACGTCACTTCCTTCCTAATGACGCATGGTAACTTAGTAACACTGGCTCTAAACTATCGGAACAATGGCGGACGCCCGTATGAAATATTTCTCCGGCGAGCATAAAAGCGTTTCCAGAGGGAAAAAAACACATAAATTTGATCATGTTTTGACTTTTACACATTCTGATCACAAGGCATATGAAAAGGGAATGAAAAGTTCTAGCCAGCATGAAGAATAAAAAGTAATGATTTTCTTTGTTTAGAACCAAGATGGCCGCCGTTGCCAGGCGGCGTGACATCAGACTATTGAATCCTATAGGGAAAGTCAAATAATTTAAAGGTTTAGCACACGAGAAAAAGCAAGACAAAGGGGAATGGATCAAATAAGGAACATATGAAGATTCAAGAGCATACTATCAGTGTACTTAGTTTAAGATCACCTAAAAGTCTCATCGAGACACAAGCACAGGCCCCCACATGTTTACAAATCATTGTATATCTTAAAATAATATTAATACATAACAGTACACGACAGAGAGATGATTTACAAGGAAAAAAATATTATCTCCCAAAACTATAATTATTCATTTGACTGTTTCCCTTCCAGTCAAGGACTGCAACCAGAACTAGGACAAGATTAAGTTAATCCCATTCCAAGACGGAAAGCAACTCGGACAACAGGTATAGATAGTATGCGCTTGGCTAAGAAGCTCATGACATTGCCATCCGGAAGTATAACGGACCAACACACAAAACGGTGTGTATCCATGAACGTTTATAGTCAGGTTAATACAATTCAGTGAGCACTACTCATAAACGCGGATGGCAAAAAACAATAACAAAGACTTGAGTGACGTCATCTGCATACTATCTATAGATAGAATGCGCTTGGCCAAGGAGTTCACAACATTGCCATCCGGAAGTATAACGGACCAACACACAAACTCTGTGTAACCATGAACTTTTATAGTCTGGTTAATACAGTTTATTGAGAACAACTCACAAACGCGGATGGCAAAAACAATAACAAAGGCCTGAGTGACGTCATCTGCATACTATCTATAGATAGTTCGAAGATGACGTCACTCAGGTCTTTGGTATTGTTTTTTGCCATCCGCGTTTATGAGTAATGCGCACTGAACTGTATTAACCAGACTATAAACGTTCATGGATACAAACAGTTTTGTGTGTTGGTCCGTTATACTTCCGGATGGCAATGTCATGAACGTATTAGCCAAGCGCATACTATCTATAGGGGATAGAAGACACCGCGTGACCTACTGCCCACCATGGAAGGGTCAAGGACCTCACCCAGAAACAGACCACATAGAGGCAATCATTCGAAATACGTACATCAGCAGAATGATCGTTAAATGGGCAGCTAAGAAAATTTCAGTAAGCGGCCTTTTAAGATTTTAAGCTCGTCATTGTGCCCTATGTCAGTGTATCATCAGCTACACATTTGCCTTATTATCGTGAGTGCAAATGCGAACTGTTAAATCTCCATTTAGATGCGAACTGTTAAATCTTCATTTAGATGCGAACTGTTAAATCTTCATTTAGCGACAGGCTATTAGCAGCCAACCGCGGCAAACGCACGTCGGCTTAGTTATATATTTTGATAAAACTAGGACATAATTATCTTTGAGCTCGTTTAACCCTAATACAATGAAACGGGTTGCTGTTTTGTGACATTCTTGTACATTATACTTTTTTAAAAACCTCCATATGGGGGTCGGAATGTTGTCTCTTTTGTCTTCCTCGCCAATGAGGGCATTCGGTTTAGCGACTCAGAGCGTAGCCATCGCTGTATGTATCGGTATCTCTGCATAGTTTCTTATATTATTTAGCTCTTGGTCTGAACATAATCTCGCGCCATTTCCAAGATGATGTCGTAGATCCCAGTACACTTCGCACAGTTGAAACTTGTGGTCCTCTAGGTCAATACAGTGAATCTCCTTTTGATAAATGTCTCTTTTTCGAAGTCTGTAATTACATTACGCAAATTTCAAAGTCAATGGCGCGTGCAACGTATTTTGCAAATCATAAACAGCAACAAGGGGGTAAACGACACAAAAATAAAATAGATTCCACGTACTACCATAATAAACACCCCCTCAATCCTCAGCAACCCACCACTCAAGTCAATATTATTGGAATAAGGGAGGGTGGTAAGAGGGAAAAGGGGGGGGGGGGTGTAAAACCTGCAAATTTGGTTCAATGCCGGATGTGCATGATAATGCCAAAAGTCACTAGGTTAGAAAAACATATTTTGAGCCATTTTAAACATAAAGAAATAAATACTCGGCGATATCAAAGGCTGGTAGGTGGTTAGGAGGACGACAAGATTTTGTTTTTTTAATGGAGAGGAAGGATATGCGGGTTTCGTTGAAAATCACAACACCATTTATCATTTTATGCAACAGTCGCCAACAGAAGTATTGAAAATGATACCAGCAATTCATTCAAAAAGAAGTAAAAAAAGGAAAGGTTTGAACAGACATATATTATAAAAATTATCCAGCGCGGGGCACCTCAATGCAAACTGTACACAACTTCAAATGCAAAAAAAAAAAAAAAGACATTTGTAGAACTTGAGTACAGCCGAAGACATTACGGTACCCTCCCTTTGAAATGTCCACAGAAATAATGTAAAATAGAAATTTAATAATTCATGTGCAATGTGCAACTGAACCAAATTCATATTAAACATAAAGTAGTTTACTATAGACCTCCAACTAGCGATTAAACGCCACAGAAGCCGGGGAAATTGCGACTGCATGGCCTCTTGGAGCTCTTTTCCTTTTTTGCTTTTTATTTAATGGGACATCAAATAGTGAATTTTTTTTCTTTTTAAATATATAAGGCAGACCACGCGTGGAGCACTATGCGAAATGAAGGTACATAGCTACTGATAGGTGTGTTAAATACGTGTACACGTACGTGCCTAATTCTTACTACATAGTACTTTGCATTCTCCATCAAATGCCAAAACAGAAGGCAGCAGCAAAGTACACAAAGGAAATGTGACAGTAACAATTAAATAACAACATAACCACGGGAAACGTAATTCTAAGTTTAATAATAAAACGTAACCGGACGGTTCAGGCTTCGGAGCTTAGAGATAAACAAATAAGTAACAGTAAGTAAAAGTCTCGTTGATCGAGGACCGAATGAACAATAAATAAACAAAGAAAAAGTGAATACACAAGCAACAATAGTACCAATTATTACATATTAAACTCCACGCCTTCTCCCTAGACAACCGTGCATGCGTGTTCATTTTGCTGTTTTAATTCGGAAAAGATAATATAATTTTCACTTTATAGGATTATATCCAGAACTGTCGTACTCAGCAAAAGTTGCTTTACGTTTTGTGTTGTCCTTAGTGTATCATGGAACTTACTACAATGTTTGATAATGCAATATTGCTATAAGCAGACGAAGATATTCTATTATTATGTTCCATAAACAGACAACTACATCAATGCATGCGCTCTCTCTCTCTCTCTCTCTCTCTCTCTCTCTCTCTCTCTCTCTCTCTCTCTCTCTCTCTCTCCTCTCTCTCTCTCTCTCTCCCTCTCACACACACACACACACACACACACACACACACACACAACCCCATCCCAAGATTCCCCTCAATCCCGACGGCAATTCTTGCAATCTTTCACTCCTCTTTGTTTCAGACAACGCAATATTAAAGTTCCTTTCAACAAACACTCGCATACAATACAACAATGCACAGAGCCGAAATTTCCCAGGGTACACATTAACTAAGGACCATCGAACACTGACCGCCCCTAAACAGGTCCCCAAATCGAACTCTAAAGAGAGCACTTTGAATAATGTTATAGGATGGGTCATAAGCCAGAGACCAGTGCTAAATAACATTAAGTGTAAAACTAGCTTAGCTTTCCTGTCCCATACACTTACCCCTGGGCGTAATATTATTCTATTTATTCTTCCCATCGGCGACTCCCTGAACAGTAACCGCATCAATCATTCATCTCAGCTAATCATAATATTACCCACATCCTTTCCCCTTTCTTACAGTCAGTCTGTCAGTCCCTTTAACTGTTAGATGCATGGTGTATAACCGTAGCCTTTGTAAACTTATAGCCCGACACTGACTAAAAATAACATGCCAAAATTACAAGTCTTTGACCACAAAAGAAAACAAATCGTGAGTTGTATTCAATAGTTCAACCATTGGGATCCCTTGATTCCTTCAGCACCTCTAACGACAACTCATTCGGTACAGCACAAACCTAAAAATGACGTCAAAATAAAAGTCCTAATTGGTCCTAGTGTCATGGTATAGTATAGATAGTATGCGCTTGGCTAAGAAGCTCATAACATTGCCATCCGGAAGTATAACGGACCAACACACAAAACTGTGTGTAACCATGATCTTTTATAGTCTGGTTAATACAGTTTAGTGAGAAGTACTCATAAACGCGGATGGAAAAAAACAATAACAAAGACCTGAGTGACGTCATCTTTGAACTATCTTTTAGTTAACGATGGCTCCGGTATAACACCGTCGCCATCGTTATGTTATAGCCTGAAACTGAAATCCAAAAGGACTGGCAGTTTGACGTCATTATTTGGTTTTTGCACCCCCTAGTGAGTTGTCGTTAGTAGAGCTCATGGAAACAAGTTATTTCATTGGTTGAATACAACTCACGATTTGTTTTCTTTTGCGGCAAAAGACTGGCATTTTGACGTCATTTTTTTGGTCAGTATCAGGCCATAACTTAACGAAGGCCACGATAACACGAACTGCAATTCAATCAAAGCAAGGCACCAAAGAATCATCGACAATGAACTTGATTGAACTGACGGACACGGACGACCGATTTATCAATCTCTCTCTCTCTCTCTCTCTCTCTCTCTCTCTCTCTCTCTCTCTCTCTCTCTCTCTCTCTCTCTCTCTCTCTCTCTCTCTCTCTCTCTCTCAACACATGTTCATTATGTGGCCTTATCATTAGAAGGTCGAGCTAGTGTGTGAAAGAACTGGGTTCGATTCCAGGATACACCATCCAGTACTTGTTTCAGGCCTCCTATCCACCAAGCAGTGAATGGATAAATGGAAGTCTCTTCCTCTCATTTTGGAAAATAGGTTTATTTTATTATATTAGGTTTATCCTATCGGTAATGCATGATAGGTTTTGTCTCTTCTCCATATTTATAAAAATTTAACACATTAAAATGTTTTAGAGGTGATATCATGTAATTCAGTTTGGACATGTATTAATCTGTAAGTTTAAAAAAAAAAAAACTAAACCATTTTCCCCTCCAGTTTTTCAAAAATAAATTAATTAAAAACGAATTTGGTAAAATATGGCCCCTAAAAAAATCTCCGTAATCTGTGAATGTAGGTACCGATTAAATCAATAAAAGTGGATAACTCTAAGCTCCATACGCCCTAAATAACTATATCACTGCTTACGCAAGAGACGTCCCAAAATGCAAACCATTGTAGGTCTGAAAGTAAGAATTGTTTTGTGTCGCAGCGCAAACAGAATAGTAGCCCCCGGTGACATTTCATATGGAGAATACGTGCATAATAAGTATGGCAAGTCATGCGAAAACAAACTTCTTCATTGCAAAATTGTGAACGCTTCAATAATCAGTTTAAAAAATATTTTTAAAACCTATGATATTAGGTGGTTACTCGACATACAATATAACTTAATAAACATTGAAACTTATTATACCAAAATAAAAATATCGAGAGTCGAGTCGGACCAAACTACTATAGGCTAGTCAATTATATTCTCTTCTTTATGAATAAGTACCTCCCCCCCCCCCCCCCCCCCCCCCCACATCCCGCGCGCACACACATACACACACACAGTCACAAAAACAACCCTAACCTTGAGTTCATTCAATGGTGCGTTTGCTACCACCAGCACGCCATGTGTGTGTGTGTGGGGGGGGGGGGGGGGGGGGGGGGGGGGGGCTTCTACTACTATAGAGGGTTAAAATGTCACCCTTGGCCTTTGTTGTTAAACCTGGAGATGGAATCCACCCCCCCCCCCCTCCCTTTCCATTTGTGTTTCTACTTCATTGTTCTCATCGAAGAGGATTTACTACACACTTGCCACGGGTCAAACAATGCCCAGCCTCCCCTCAGAAAGTTGGTATGGCAGCATTTTATTCTTATCCACATCCAATTTTTAAAAGAAAATAAAAACCCTTCCTTCGGATGTTCTAATACACTAGCCAATATGGTAAGTAATTTTGTCGTTCTGCCTGTCACACTTCAGTGAACATTTCTAGAGACCCCCCCCCCCCCCTTTTTTTTTTTTCCTCCGCCAAAAAAGAAAAGAAGAAAAAAAAGAGAAAATATATGAAAAAAACAAACAAAGAAAAAAAAAAGAGAAATTACAAAGTGTCGCTTTATATTTGAACAGAATTAGATCTAAAAATAAAAATAATTGGAGTGAATTAAATCTAAGGCTGGGGAGTGGGAGAGATAAAATCATTCTTTTTTCACGTTGTAAATATGCGAATATTATCCTCAAAGTTGGGCAATGTGAAATCAAATTTAACAATAAAAACAAGAAAATCACGACATTGCCTCTTCTAATTGCTATCTTACAACACCGGTAATTCAATCAATCAACTAAAAGGAGTGTCTTAGCCAAAGACACAATACTCAGTCAATCGTCCATTTCAAGCTTACAGTGATGTCAGTCAAGTCCCAAACAAATACCGTCACCCAAAAATGGACATGGTCTAAGAATTACACATTTCAAACACATTAATTATACTAGTATTACCAAAATTGTTGAATGGAGTGGATCAAAGTTGAGCTACGACAATCGCCCAATCTTCAGGGTTACCAACTGTTTTACAGTCAGGGGGTGGGATATTTCGATACAAGAGAGTAAAGGCAGAAGCACAGCGAGAGGAATACACTCAATAAGATAATCATGCATTGTGGAAAACTTTTACTTTTTCAATGAGTATCCAATTATACTTCTCACAGATGGCAGGGAAACACACACACACACACACACACACACAAATATATATATATATATATATATATATATATATATACATACAGAGACAGACAGATAAGGGGGGGGGGGGGGGGGGGCGAGGGGGAGGTAGGAGTACGGATGTGAATTATAGCGTCGATATACGACAGTTTAATCACTTTGCGATTTATCAGCATTGTGCCAAAATGCCAACAAATATTGTGTAAAATTATGCTTAGCTTAGCCTTTTGTCTTTTTTTTCTTTTAGAAGAATAATATTATGAAGCATAGAACAGAACAGTTTGAGTAATAACCAGAGGGAAATCTAAGACACGGGAGGGATGGAAGGTAAGGAAGATTTCAATGTCTCCATATGAAATGTATGGGGAAAAAATCCACGTAACACCACTACATTATAGAATAGAATATAGTCTCAGAGCAAACAATGTGATTTAGAGGTCCTTTATCGTGAAGTTTGCTAAGGCTTGTCACTCGTCACTGCTGTCCTTAATAATGTGTGTAATATCGGCTACACGACCAGTCGCTCGGTCAGCGATGACCAATGACCTCAAAATTTGCTATACATATATATATAACACATAGTAATGAAAAAAAAAAACGGCACGCAAGTTATCATCATCACACTATCTGAATAGTTTTAGCATATTGTCGTTATCTATTGCAAGCTAATGTGACTTAATCTGGTCGACAACACACTTCAAATTCCGCGTGAGAGAAAAAAAAACCCCATTAAACGCGGAACACGTGCACATATTGGTGCATACTCGGTGTTCAAGGGATCACCCTATATTTCTAAAAATAAATAAGGAGGTGGGTGGGGTAAGGGGGGGGGGGGGGGGGGAGCGATATATATATATATATTAAATATGGATGAAAATATTATTAAATATATCTATACCAAGTGGCATACGAAATGAGACCAGTAATATTCAGAGATTCACATCTCATAAAAATCTTGTTATTCATATTTCTACCACGAAACAAAAGTGCTTGATTAATACCTAACTTTGAGTATGTTCTAGTTAATTCTCGGATAAATGATGACCCCTCACATAAGACTGAGCAACCCCCCACGAACAAAGTTAAAAAAAGGTAGCGCCTTAGAGGCCGTATGTCTCCCGTGATAGCAAAACATTTTCCCCTGCTTCCTCTATGAAGTGTCACAAGAGTCAAAATGACGTTTGTTACTGTTTTCTTTCTCTATAAATAATAATGACAATGGTTGCATTAGTCATTTGTCAAACGTTCTATTTGTATACGATTTGACTTTGTGAATTAGATTTATCATTGCAATGCTGGTAGACAATATATTCTAAAACCTACGATAAAGTTTTGTGAAGCAAATGTGTTGAGGGAGATAGACAATAAGAGATAACACGATATGAACAATAATAAATCAAAGTGTGACATGGCAAAGAATGTCGAGAACCTACTAATAAATCGGCCGTGGAGCAAGACCAGATAGAACGAAATTTACAGTTTGTAATCCTTTTAAGATAAACAAGGCTAGGTTTGGGGTTTGAATGTGTGCTCAAAAGATACGAGATAAGAAGTTGAGAAATTGTATATATCGATAGTAGGGGTAAAATAAGAATTTTATGAGAATAGCCTATATTCTGAAAGCGTTCTTGTGTTTTAACTTCAATAACATTAAAATCAATGTTTATTTGTAAATGCGTTATAGTAAAAGAACATACATAGAAGAGGTAGTCGTAGGAGAGAGAGAGAGAGAGAGAGAGAGAGAGAGAGAGAGAGATAGAGAGAGAGAGAGAGAGAGAGAAGGGTGGGGGGGGGGATGAAAAGGTGATGATCATTGTAACGGCTCCGAGAAAGTAATATTTTATATATGCTCGAAAGTTTAAGTTTATAAGTCGAGTGTCTTGATCTCATAATTCGGAATATTCGAGTCAAGAGTTTTCAAATAAATTCAAAACTTCTTGTACCTCTTTAACTTTAACTGCTAATAAAACATAGCAAGGTTCTATGGACATTCAAACTGGTGAAAAAAAAAGTCATAGACAGTCTACGTGATATTTTGAACCAGCTACAGTGGCGCTATCCGGTATAGATGGAAGGATTAAAGTTTAAAGTTAAAGAGAGAGAAATATTCTAACGTGAACGTGTTAGGAGAGAGAGAGAGAGAGAGAGAGAGAGAGAGAGAGAGAGAGAGAGAGAGAGAGGTGGTAAGTGTCCACCACAGGCATATATCTTGATCTGTGGTCTCCATGGCTATAACAAAGTTTTTTATTGCCTAAATTAATTAAATGGCTAGGACTAGGAGGCAAAAGTTTGCTTGACATTCATTGTCATTGGTAAGTTGCAGCTTAGGAGAGATCAGTTGTGTTACGGAGTTGGTGGTTAGCAGCAATGAATACAGTATACAGAAAAGACATACGGAGTTGAAGACGTGAGTGTGAGGTGTAGTTTGATATAAATGTAATATGAATATGTAGAGGTTCATATTAATATATCATAAAATTAGCAAAACTGGCAAAACAACGATAACAATAACTGTAACCTATTCCCCATCCCTAAATTCTCAAACACACAAACACACACACACACACACACACACAATCAAAACAAACAAACATGTAAGAGAAAGAGGTCGTCAAACTTTCATGTAAACTTCCACTTTTCATTTTCATGTTTTCCATTTTCTATAAATCTCGAATAAAATTTAAAATACAATCGTGTCTCTGGAAGGAAACTGAAATTTCATTTTCGAACGTCATTAAGGTTATTTCTACTCCGTAGACTGTATAAATTCTTGAGAATTAAACTTGTCCTTACCTTCCTAAAAGATGGTTCTCTTTGCAATTCATAATTTTCCACGTAAGGCATTTTAGACTCCCTCTGCTTTGACTTGTTTATTCTGAATTAAAGTCGAAGCCCACCAGGAGTGTCGTCTTTCAAGTTAAAATCCGACAGAAATTGAAAAAAAAAAACAGGAACAAAATATCAACAAACGTTGACAACCCAACAACACAATATCCTTTTAAAGAAATATTGCACATAAATCCATTGCGAAAACTTTAAAACTTTTATGACGAAATATTTCGTCTCTCACAGCGGTCGATAAAGTTGGCCAAGCTTCCTGCCATCCGTGAAATGTAAAATACCATTACACACCAAAACTCTACACACAACACAAGCGCGTCACTC
>NC_088360.1:88444712-88452212 GCF_034508935.2 Berghia stephanieae | reverse complement strand
AAAAGAAAAAAAAAACAAAAACAAAAAAAAAAACGAAAAAGATTGTTTTAAATGCTCGGAGTTACGTGGCCATTTAAAAATTTATTTATTTTGAAAAGTAGCTTTGAAGACAAACTGTTAAGACAGCTTATCATAAGATTTGATTTTTAATTATTTTTTTTAAAAGGAAGACTAAAATTGATTTCATAAACAATTTATTAATTCCAGAGGAAATGTACCATAATTTTAATTTTATAAAACCTAATAACAAAGGGCAATAACCAGAGAAACATTACCCGCGACAACAAAGTGTCCTTTATTACAGTAGGACCGCAGCAGTGGGACCGCCGATAAAACGGGAGGTCACCCAAATTGGAGATCCAATAGGAGAGTGGGAGAGATTGGAAGTTTGAAATCATGAATAAATGATAGCGATTTAAATTTTTAAGCTAGGGGTGGGGGATGGGTGCTATTTAAGTCAAAGAGACTCGGTTGCTATATTTTTTTATGCTTTCAAGGATGACGATACATCATGGATGACGGAATAAACACCAAAATAAATGGGTATCTACGCTAAGGAGCTTATAGAAGAAAAAGAAGAAAAAAAAGAGGTAAGTAGTAGAATGAGGAATTATCTTAGGAATGCTATTTCGAGAGTATCATGTAATAAATGAATGGATGAATGGATGGATGAATGAATGAATGAATGAATGAATAAATGAATGAATGAATGAATGGATGAATGAATGGAGACTTTTTTTTTTTTAGCCATAACACCCCTTGGCATTAAAGGGACAGAAATAACTTCTTAAATCCTCTGGATAGGACGCCAGCCTAACAAACGTATTTTCCTGAATGGACAAAAATATAATTTTATTTTAAAACTCAAATCAAACCTGGGACTCGGGATCACAACCGGTACATTCGCGTATGATGGAGTGTTCTACGAACCCGAGCTATCTGGAGCTTGTCGAATAAATAGGTACAGAAAAAATATGATAAATAATCAAACAAAAGTAAATAAATCTATAGATAAATGATTAATTCAATAAATAAATAGATGGATAGATAGATAAATAAATAAATAAATAAATAAATAAATAAATAAATAAATAAATAAATGGGAGTATAATATGTTATATCAAATGAACAATTAAGTATATACCTATTCTAAGTTTAAGTGTGTCTGGATGAATAAATCGTTGAACTGAGGACAGAGGAGGAAGAACTTTTTTTAAAAAATCTCGTCTCATAAAATCTGCGGAGGGAAGGGGTCCCAATGACCCTCGGCGTAAAAGCTGAATTTAATATTTGTAACCCGACGTTTCCAAGCGGTATTATGTCGGGATGAATCAAACCCCTTAAACTAATCCAGAGTCAAAATGATAAAAAAATACGAACTTTTAGTTTTTTGTTTCTTTAATGTCAGATATTGTATCTATCTTCCACCTTGACGAATATAAATTAATTTCAAGTTAAACTAAATCCAGAGTTAAAATGGTAAAAATTACGAACTTTTAGTTGTTGTTTTTTTTTTTTTTGTTTTTTTTTTTTTGTTGTTGTTTTTTTTTTGTTGTTTTTTTGTTTTTTTTTTTTGTTTTGTTTTTTTTTTTTGGTTCTTTTGTTGTTGTTGTTGTTTTCTGTTTTTTGTTTTTTTTGTGTTTTTTTTTTGGGGGGGGGGGGGTTAATGTAAGATATTGTATCTATTTTCCACCTTGACGAATATAAATTAACTTCAAGTTTCATATTTGGGTCTATATGTATATCTCATATGCCATCCATATTAAAAAGATCTAGCCACTAAATCACAAAGAAGTGGACAGAGCGTTTGAAACAATGTCCGGCCTGTGAATCAAGTGCTCTATCAGTTTAGCCATCGGGATCGGGACAGCCGTTTTCTTCACAGGGATTGTTGAAAATAGCCCAGCCAACAAGAGCTGACAGGCTCGTTAGACAAATACCCGCCATGCCAGCAGTGTATTCCCCAGACTCACATCAAAAACCTCTTTACGGTCTGGAGAGAGTATTCGTCTTGCAATGTCATATTACCTATGGGACATCTACGTAAAGAGCGTTTAACAAAAAGGCCTTTGTTACTGCATTTTGGCCCATCGATAGAATGTGATTAAGGTTAATGGAAGTTATTTTATTCTTATATATACATGCGCGCACATATTATACACATTCACACACAAACACACACACACACACACACGCACACACACCCACACATACCCGCACACCCACATATGCTCTCTCTGTCCCTCCCTATGTCTCTATCTCTCTCCCTCTCCTTCTCTCACTCTATCTATTTCTCTCTCTCTCTCTCTCTCTCTCACACACACACACACACACATACAAATACACACACACACACACACACACACACAGAGAGAGAGAGAGAGAGAGAGAGAGAGAGAGAGAGAGAGAGAGAGACATAATATGTATATATGGGGCTTCCTATCAAGAATATAGATACTCTGTTATTCGACAATTCATCCATCCATCCATTAATGCATCCACTCGTCCACCCATCCATCCATCTATTCATCTATCCATCCGTCAACCCATCTTCCCTTCCATCCATGTGTCCGTCCGTCCACCAAAACATTGATCTATTCAATGAATAAACCCAACAATTCAACTTTTTCTTCATCAAATACGTCTCGATTAGTGACAACATTCATATCAAACCCCGACATTTGTATTATTCTTATCCTCTACTCGACAACACTCGTTATAACGATAGACGAGGACGCTTTTCAAACAGACAAGAAAATTTGTTGCTTCTGTCAATGATTTAAAGAATCATCTTTCAATCCACAACAATTGATTGTGTTGTGATGCTAGAAAAACGATTTGAGCATATCTAGACCAATCTACAACGATCATTACCCTGCTCTGGTAGCGTGGTTTTAACTCGCAATGAAAAGATCAACATCAAAACTTATGATATAACAATAAAACATACACAATGGAACAAAGTTCTTTTCATTTAATAGAAAATGTGGTTAAGTAATTATAATGGCAAAAAGATATCAAAATAGACCAAGACTGAATTATTTCTTCAGTGGACAATAGTGGAAGAAAAAGGAAAAGGAAAAAAATCAATAACATATTTATAATTTAAAGTTTTTAAAAAGGAGTAAAGAACGAATCTGAATAAAGGCAGGGGCAAAACAAGCCACGTAATTTCAATTAAAAATGACACAACAATGAGGACAAGCCCCAATAAAAAAAATAGTGACTAGACGGTCTGGTCTATCTTTTTGTCGAACTGTACTGTATCCATCACCTAATTGTCTTGTAATTGACTATCTTTCTATCGTGCTGCACTGTATGCCAGTCAGTCACCTATTGTCTTGGAATATGCTTCAATAGCCGTGACGTCACTTCCCTCGTAATGACGCATAGTAACTTAGTAACTGGTTCTAAATTGTCGGAACAATGGCAGACGCCCTTATGAAATACTTCTCCAACGAGCATAAATGTGTATCCAGAGGAGAAAAACATTATAAATCTGATCATGTTTTGACTTTTATACCTTCTGATCACATGACACGTGATAAAGTTCTAGCCAGCACGAAGAAAACTACCGATTTTCTTTGTTTAGAACCAAGCTGCTCGTTGCTGGGCGGACGTGACATCAGACTATTGAATCCTATTGACTATCTTTCTATCGGCCAGTCAGTCACCTATTATCTTATAATTGACTATCTTCCTGTCGAATTGTATTGTATGCCAGTCAGTCTCCTATTGTCTTATCTCCCCCTATTGTTTTGTAAATAATGATAAATCACTACAACTGAAATTGTTATCATTAGGACTCCTTGTTAGAAACGTTTACTAGGGTCGACATAATAGTAATAAGTCATAAAAACAGAATGCGTTGCGAGAGACAATACAAAACGTAAAAAGCTAATCTAGGCCATACTCGTTATTAAGTTAATAGCAGCGTTTATCTAAGCTGTACGGTCGTTATCTTTCTCTCGTTTTGTAATTGACACTGTTTGATATGATTACTAAAGTTTATGTGATGATGATGAAAGATGATGATGATGATGATGATGACAATGATGATGATGATGATGATGATGATGATGATAATGATGATGATGATGATCATCATCATCATCGATCATCATCTTCATCTTCATCATTGTCATCATCATCTTCATCATCGTCGTCGTCATCATCATCATCATCATCATCATCATCATCATCATCTTCGTAGGCACTTATTTACTTCTGCTTCGAGAAAGATACAATTTGTGTATATGCGTGTTTTCTGTGTGTGTGTGTGTGTGTGTGTGTGTGTGTGTGTGTGTAAGTGCGCACGCGCGCCTGTGTTTGTGTTTATGGTGCGCGCACGGATGAGTTTGTAGTGTAGTGTTTCACACAATGACACAACAATCCGGTCAACAAAAATAGTCATTTTCACTCATTTAGTGATTACTATCATTGTACATATACTAGTAATAGCAAAAATAAATACCATCGTTGGTAATAGTACATATTAAAAGTACCAGCTGCTTGACCTTCACGAAAGTCGATATATCTTCTCCTATCGGTGCGATTAGAAATTAATCTTATGAGAATGGGGAGTGATGAATAATTCATCGAAGCCAGTTTTATGCACTATATGGACTAAACTAATAATAGAGACAAGCAGACATTAAATATTAAACTGCTTTCCCTAACCGCTATAATATTATGGGACATATTATAGAAAGCCATGACCGGAACTGAAAACAGAGCAAATATTAAAGGGCGTGGTAAGCATTTTCAAAATTGCTTGCCTTTGGAGACAGTGAGAGGTACGTGTTTTCGGGTCACCCGGCTGACTGCGATTCCTTTGCTGATTTCAACATGTCAGCTAGGCATTATAGTAAATTTCTGTAATTCACTCTCATCCCTTAAAATCTTCATTTAAATTTATAAAAGTGACCCCAAAGAAAATGGGTACAGTTACTGGCACAATATCACAATCTTTAAAAAAGAAATGGCCTATGTGATACAATGCCAGACAAATCAGAACAAAAAAAAACCCCAAGAAATATTGATCACAAACAGAAAACCAGACAACAGGGCAGGGGGGGGGGGGGGAAGGGTAAAAAATCCAAAGCAAAAGAAAAACAATAAAATACAGAAAAACAAAATCAAATGAAAAAGAAGGGCAAAAAAAAAAACAACCCCCGAAAAAAAAACAAAAAACAGAATAAATCAGCCTTTCCCAATACTCTTCAACAGTCGTAACGTCACTTCCTTCCTTATGACGCACGGTAACTTTCTCCGGCGAGCATAAAGGGTATCCAGAGGGAAAAAAACACATACATTTGATCATGTTTTGACTTTTACACATTCTGATCACAAGACGTATGAAAAGTTCTAGCCAGCATGAAAAATAAAAAGTAATGATTTTCTTTGTTTAGAAGCAAGATGGCCGCCGTTGCTGGGCGGCGTGACATCAGACTATTGAATCGTATTGGGGTCGAACCGACGTGCACTAATTTGTAAGTCTGATAACCCAAATTGTTATCGGCTCCATGTTGTTATGGAAACAATCTCAAACCAACGAAGAATTGTGTCCATTGCAACAACGTTAATAGATTGAACCATAAACCTCCTGTTAACCACGTGCTACCGATTGGCAGATGGACGGATCAAATATGTGTGATTTCACTATGATGTCTTTAGCTGTCTCTGGGCCCCGACAATGGTGAATAGTGGCAAGGAAATAACAAAAGTAGATCCAATCTTTGGTACACGGACAAAACATCATCTTTACACTAGAGACACCTTTCTGAAATCTTGGGTGGTTTGTTTATCTATTTGAGTGATTGAAAAATGTCATGTTTGTTGTTTATTTGTTGATATTGTTGTTATTTTGTATTTTGTTAGTTATGTTTGTTTTGTTTACTGTGTCTGTTTTGGGTTGTTTTTTTTTTTTTGTTTTTTTTTTTTTGGGGGGGGGGGTTTATTATTATTTTTTTTGTTATTGTTGTTTCTTTTGGGGTTTTGTTGTTGTTGTTTTTTGTATGTGTGTGCTTTGTTTTGTTTTGTTTTTGTTTGTTTGTTTTCTTTCTTTTTTTTTTTTATTTTTTTTTTTTTGTTCTTTTTTTTTTTTTTTTTGGTTTGTTTAGTTTCAAATTCTGGACACGCTATGAGAGTATACACATAAGATCATTGTATTTTGATCGATCGATATAGAAAGTAAACATATTCTGGCCAAAATACCAACAAAAAAATATTATGTATTTTAAAAAATTAAAAAAGCGTTTTGTTTTCCATATACATTTGTAATCTACTTGAGTGGCGTTCTTGGCATATCGCTGAACTCAACGGTTATTTTTCAAATAAAGGGAGATAACTGGATTAAATGAGACATTAAACGCTTGGACTGGAATGAAGTGAAGGGTCCCACTTCGACTTAAATTACAGTTTATGGTGTAAGGAGAATGGGGCATTGTTAATGATAAATTCATTAAACCAGATAGCTGCACATTCGCCAAGGTGCAGTAATAAAGCGTCCAGCTTGCTTTGACCTTACTCAGGATGAAGCGCTGGAACTCGAACCTTTGTGTAAGCACATGCCAATAAGCTCTTGAGGGATTTTTTTCACAGATTGTCTTTCCCGACCTATCGTCGGAGAAGAAGGTAAGATTTGGAAGTCCCCTTGGAGATATACAACACTAACCAAAATATCTTGTAATAAATAAACTCTTAAAAGGCTGCTTGTAATGCCATTAGAAATATCAGCATTTACATTTTTATTTAAGTTCACATCGGCATTATACTGTTTTGAAACGATGGGTCGTGTCTGAACAAAACAAGGCCACTTTAGATTGAAACTGTATGGGATTCGGGCAGAGCTGAGGTAGACAATGGCGTTCCTTCACTAACTCAACATTCATACATGATGCCAATACGAGGGGGAAATGAAGGAGAAGAAGAAGAAGAAGAAGAAGAAGAAAGAAGAAGAAGAAGAAGAAGAAGAAGAAGAAGAAGAAGAAGAAGAAGAGGAGGAGGAGGAGGAGGAGGAGGAGGATAAGAAGAAGAAGAAAAAGAAGAAGGAGGAGGAGGAGGAGGAGGGGGAGGAGGAGAAGAAGAAGAAAACAATTTGAGAGGCTTTAGAGGTGTAAGCTTCTTTGTCGTAGTCTCATTATAGTGTTTGATTACTTACTATGATATGATATATACATGATAATGTACAAATTAATTAGAGAGACACTATAATGAGGGACAAAGCGATTTCATGTTATACTACCGTACTCTGGAGAAAAAACAGATATTTAAAACTTTGGCCAGAAAACTAGTTTTTCAAATATCGATCGATTAAAATGACCCTCATCTTGGCAAAAACTCTTCGCGAAGACCCAGGTTTGAGAGTTTTTGCCAAGATGAGGGTCACTTTAAATCAATCGATATTTGAAGGGCGTGTTTTATTACCGAACTGTTTTAAATGAGTGATTTTTTAAAGAGTTTATCAATATATAGTACAAAGTGTCAAATTAATATGGT
>NC_088360.1:88429712-88439712 GCF_034508935.2 Berghia stephanieae | reverse complement strand
CTTTTAGATAAGTGTTGACGTGGCATAACAGCTGTTGTACATTTGCTCGTTATCTACCTATATCAAACATTGATTTGAAATTGATCAATAATATCAACTATTTCAACATTGTGGAATTAAATGTGCAACTTATTGATATTGCCAAATCAATGCATTAGTACCGTGTGCTTTTTTATTTTTATTTATTATTATTATTATTCTTTTTTTTTTTTTTGAATCCCTAGTTAACAAAAGTGTATATTAATGTCCCGGGGTTGAAGGCGACTTAATATTCTAATATCACGCGATTGGCTTTACTTTTAGATTAGATACTAAAACGTGATTAAATGAATGAATGAAGAAGATTGTTAGCGAGTTTAGTCAGTGGGTATGAGAGTAAGTGAGTGAGAATGAGTGAGATTGAGAAAGTGAATGACTGCATGAATGAATGTCAGTGAGTGAATGAGTGAGAAAGTGAATTGGTGTGTGAGTGAGTATGTGATTGATTGACTGAATGGATGAATGTACTTTTAGATGATGAACTGTTTGATTGATTGATTGATTGATTAATTGAGCTGGTGAAAGAGAGAGAAGAGAAGAGAGGAGAGAGAGAAAGAGAGAGAGAGAGAGTCAGACCATTAGACAGACAGATAGACAGACAGTGAAAGAATAAGTGAGCAAGTGAGTAAATAAACGATTGAATTAGTACAAATAATAAGTAAATGAGTGAGGCTCGGGCACGGCTGAACGGAAAGAAATATGTAAAAACACTTGATGCAGCTCTTACTCAAACCGGCTAGCGAGTTAGACAACGATAAAGACATAACTGTAACAAGATAGGTATTAGTAGATAACAGGGAAAGGGTACGGTACTTCAGAGAGAGAGAGAGAGAGAGAGAGAGAGAGAGAGAGAGAGAGAGAGGGGGGGGAGAGAGAGGAGGAAGGGGGCAGTCGTTGTCAATTGATATGGTCACATGTATGACACGGTTTATGTTTTGATCAGTATCGATCGCCATTGCTGATTTGGCATGTTGCTATGACGATAGGATTCACACCTGGCATTCAGGTATAGTCAAGGTGTTAAAGACGACATTCGATAGAGGTAGTATGTAATGGCGATACATGCTCCCAATTTGTTTGTTTAGTAAAACCGCTTATTTGAAACAATACTATAGTCTCCACCAACCAGCATTGTATGTATATGTTTGGGAATATCTCTTTGAGATCTAGTTTTATAAAGTCTAGAAAAAATAGTTTGACTTTGTCATTAAACAATCAGGTCTTGAAACATTGCTTGCTTGTTTTCTTTATTTTAATATTTTTTGTAGGTGGGGGAGGGGGATAACGGTTACTCATTCAAATAAGAAAGGACTGTGATTATGAAAGGTTTTCTGGCTTTGAAAAAGTCATTGTATTATTATTATTATCAACACAATTTAAGGAAAATGAAATAGGGAACTCCCTCTCCCCGACGTGAAGATATAAGGGCCAAACAAAAAAATTGCTAGATTAAAATTGTTGTAATGGAAATTATTTTACGTCGATTTTAGAGTATTCCTATTATAAAAACGAGCCCGTAACAATCTGGGTTATCATTCCTGCAAATAAATGCACACACACACACACCCCGCCCCCATAATTGTTTCCGATAAAACGGGCATTCCGATAAAGCTGAATTAATACCATCCTCTTAGTCTATAGCAAACTGGTAGATAATAATATTGATAAGATTTGTTCAAGACTCCTTGGTGAATGCAAAGGTCGAATGTTGGAATATTTGTAAGTGTATTTGTGTGTGTGTGTGTGTGTGTGTGTGTGTATGTGTGTGTGTGTGTATGTGTGTGTGTGGGAGAGAGAGAGAGAGGGAGAGAGAGAGAGAGAGAAGAGAGAGAGAGAGAGAGAGAGAGAGAGAGGGGGGGATAGATGGTGGAGGAATAAAAAAAATTTGTAGATGAGTGAAAAAGGTGTGCAATGGATAACAAACCTTCAGGAGATAATATCAGCAAATAGTGACAAATACTGATTCTAACTACATCATGATAGGATATCACTACTCGCTACACTCAGGTGTAACATGAGTATCTGGCCTATAACAAGGTTGCTCTGTCAGAAACAAAAAATAATCGTAATAGCGCCTCACATGTTAAGAGTTACTGTTGGCTTGGGACCCCTGTAAAGAGCTTTGAGCACATTTAGTGGATATCGTATTATAATAGCATGAAAATCTCGTTTTAAAAAAGGGCTTTGAAAAGTATCTTTTAAAAATGATTTATCATTTATTCTATATATTACAGCATATTTATTAGCGAAACAAAATATCATAATTTGGTCAGCACAAACTGATATTAACTGATTATCTTAATCGCTCCCGATTTAGCTGTTCTGTTACTGCAATTCCTTTTTATTTCTTATGTATCACAGAAATGAGGCAAATAAGGTTATTCAGCTTCAAGGGCTTGAACTTGACTGTCATACTCTGACACAAATGAGAAAACTTGTGGCCAGAAAACTCTCCCTTCAAATATCAATCGATTTTTAAAATAAATCTCATCTTGCCAAAGAACACTAAAAAAATGGTACTTTATTGAAGGCCCAGGTTTGGAAGTTTTTGACAAGATGAAGGTCGTTTCAATCGATCGGTAGTTGAAGGACGAGTTAGCTGACCCAAATGTTAAAATGTGTCGTTTTTTGTTTGTTTTGTTTTTGTTTTGTTTTTTTGGGGGTATTTTTTTTGGGGGTGGGGGGGGGGGGGGGGAATTGAGGCGGGGGGGGGGGGGTATTTTGGGGCTTTTTTATTTATTTATTTTCTCTGTCTGTTTTTGTTTTTTATTTCAGAGTAAGGCAGTCGAGGTCCTCAATGAGGTCAATCAATAAGTCGTACCAAACTTGATCCAAACTGATGATCATACAATTAACCCGTTAACAACCATTACTCCAGAAAAACTCGTATTATAAAATTGGGCCCGAAAACTCGTCCTTCAAATACCGATCGCTGTAAATGACCCTCATCTTAGAAAAAAACTCTTAAACCTGGGACTTCACGAAGTCCTAGATTTGAGAGTTTTTGCCCAGAAGGGGGCCATTTAAATCGATCGGTATTTGAAGGATGAGTTTTCGGGGCCAAATTTTTAAATACGAGGTTTTTTTTCTGGAGTGCGGCAGTTAACTGGTTAACATCCCCACATAATGACGTAGACTACGAAGGCCGAGGGAAAGTTAAAAGCCCCTACTTACCCGTGAATGAATGGTAATAATAATGGAAGCGGAAGTACAAAGGGAGAGGGGGAAATGAAGGGAAAAAAAAGAAACAAGACCAATTTCTAACAAATTTTGACGATGACGACGACGAAGACGGGAAGGAAGGAGTATGGGGAATTTGAAAATAATAAAGAACTCGACATCAGTAGATAGTAAACTTGAAAGGTTTTTTGACTAATGACGTAAAGTTTTTCTCTTCATTATTTTCCTTTTATTTTACTTTCTCTTTATTTATTTCCTTCTTTTCTTTTCTATTAAAAAAAATCTAATTTTTTGGTATAATTTACAGAACGTTAGATTTTCTAAATTTGTGTTAGTGTTAGTTTAATAGAATCCTATTAAGCATTGGTGGGGATGGGGATATTCTTGTTTATGTTGTAGTGTACACAACGTTTGGTGCATGCAGCATTTCACTAAATATTTTCATTAATTTATTTATGTTATGACTTGTGGACGACGTGTACATACATGCAGGTCTGACATCCGAACCCATTTATGGGCTTAGTTTAACATTGTTGTAACGGGGACAATATGTTGCGTCATTTTTATTTTTAGATTTCCATTACAACAATGAGCCCATATGAAATTGGGTTATCAGACCTGCAAATAAGTGCACATCGCTTGTGGATATCGACTAAATAATACTCTCCCTCACAAAAGAAGTATCGTAAAATATTATTCAATTTAATCCAAATTGAATAATACTTTTTTGTTTGTGTGTTGTTATTGGTTTTTTAAAATTTGTTTTGTATTGTTTTGTTTTTTTTTTTTTTTGTTTTTTTTGTTTGATCATTTGTTTGTTGATTTTTTTTCTTTTTTAAAGTTTGTATGTATTATTACCATGTACCCATAATTTACCACCATACTCTGAAAAATAAAACAAAAACAAATTTTAAAAGTTTTGTCCGGAAAATTCATCCTTCCCAAAATGTAAATCAATTAAAATGATTTGGGAGTCCCACGTTTTTGGTAAGACTACTTGGGGTTTTCAAGCTCCAAATGAATATTGAGGCTTTTAAGGATACACTACAGACCATAAGGAAAGTACAAAGAAGAAGAAGTAGTAGTAGTAATAGTAGTAGTAGTAATAGTAGTAGTAGTAGTAGTAGTAGTAGTAGTAGTAGTAGCAGTAGTAGTAGTAGTAGTAGTAGTAGTAGTAGTAGTAGTAGTAGTAGTAGTAGTAGTAGTAGTAGTAGTAGTAGTAGTAGTAGTATAGTAGTAGTAGTAGTAGTAGTATAGTAGTAAGAAGAAGAAGAAGAAGAAGAAGAAGAAGAAGAAGAAGAAGAAGAAGAAGAAGAAGAAGAAGAAGAAGAAGAAGAAGAAGAAGAAGAAGAATGATTTGACAGAAATTTAAAAGTGCGAAGATTGCGTCACCTTGCAGGCTATTTTCATGTCTATTGTACATTGCGTGTTTTGTATTATTTAAATAGTTTTGTTTTGTTCATGCTAATGATTGAATTCTAATTGAAAACCCCATGTTCTAAAGAAATGCAATTTCCCAATACTAGGATTGGGGGTCTTCCGCTCCTTGATGTTTTCAATCCAGTAAAAAATAAAAATGGGAACAGAGACAGAGATCAAGATAGGAAGAGAGAGAGAGAGAGAGAGAGAGAGAGAGAGAGAGAGAGAGAGAGAGAGAGAGAGAGACAGACAGACAGACAGACAGACAGAGAGAAAAATAAAAGGGTGTGGGGGAGGTGGAAGGGTAAAAAATCTTTTTTAAATAAAAAAAAAGAAAAAGAAAGAAAAGAGAGGGGCAGGGGGGTGTATGGCTATAGACTGGGTTATAATAATGTATCATGCTCAAGGGATGCAACCCTGACATAATCTCAGCCAAACAGAGATTTCTGCGACGGAAAAGCAAAATCATTTTAATAATAATAATATCTGCTCTGGCCATAGCACACTGTTTGTTTTAATTTGTTGGCGTGTGCAAAACTTCTCACTTTCTCGCTATTCAAAATATAATAATAAATTCTTGTCCCTTATTTTTAATTTAAGTTGTTTGTTCCAACTTCTAAAATTGTCAGAGCCAGCAGACAGATGATCCGGTTATTATCTTGAATAAATAATAATCAAACGAACGAGGAAGGAAAATCCGACGAACGGCTATTAGTATATTATGTGAGCGTCATTATATATTTATAGATTTCCATTTCAACTCAACCAAAGAAGCCACGGAAATATTATGTTATACAGACAGTTCTCCGAAACGGAATTAAGACAATATTTCACAAATCCGCCCACCACCCAACAGCAGCGATTCAAAGTCCAGGCTACATAATAAAAGGACCATCAAACAAATGCAGTACAAGAGAAAATATAAAAGGACCATCAATAAATGCAGTACAAGAGAAACATAAAAGGACCATCAATAAATGCAGTACAAGAGAAACATAAAAGGACCATCAAACAAATGCAGTACAAGAGAAAATATAAAAGGACCATCAACAAATGCAGTACAAGAGAAAATATAAAAGGACCATCAACAAATGCAGTACAAGAGGAAACATAAAAGGACCATCAAACAAATGCAGAACAAGAGGAAATATAAAAGGACCATCAAACAAATGCAGTACAAGAGGAAACAAACCTGGAAAAAATCTCGGTTCCTTCGAATGTAAAGCAAATGCTCTACCAGTGAGTTATTGGTACCCCCATAATAGACGCTGAAGGTGATTTTAAATTTTAAATTAGTTTAAAATGCGGGGGGAAAATTGTTTGTAGTTTAAGGAAAGGATATTCGTTCTTTTAAGAAAAGCAGATAAGATAAACAGCATGGCTCAGCGGTATGGTCTTTGCTTCGTACCCGAAAGGTAGCGAGTTCGACTACACGCCGCGCTGTGTGGCCTTAGCTTTTTTGCGGCACTGCACTGCGCGGCTGACGCCTCTGTTATTCCAGTCTTTCCTTGGAATAAACCCTTACGACAAATTTCCCCTTGCGGATGAACAAATGGATTTTTTAACACCCAAATTTCGCATTTTTGACTTTGAAATTAATTTTCGAAATCTCTCAAGACCATCCTATAAAGAACCGATTTGAAACACTTGCACTATGCCAAGTAGGAGAAATCTATATACATCGATAACCGCATAGAGCAAGGTCTTATAAAGGGAATTATGCTATTGTCGGTCTATAGTATGTGTGGAAAATGGTTATTAAGTAATTTATTTGATGAAAAAAAAAACAAATTGAAAGTGAAATGTCACTTGTGATAGATGACTTCCTGACAGAGGGTCCCCAGTCTCTTGATCTCCTGGTCATCGTGCAATGGGCTCGGAAGGAGGGAGGGGGGGGGATCATGTTTTGAGATTGAATTATGGGAGTGTTATGTCAGCGTTTAAATAAAGCAATTAAGGTGCACTCAATTTCATACTTTCTACTTTAGTTCCAATTTTCAAAATTATCTGGCACTGTTTCATATACACACTTTTTCAGATCTTTACCGTTCAATGTTTCAAGGTTCAAAATCTAGTTCATTCAACAAAGTACCAATTGATAGCTGTCGGTCACATTTGAACAAAGTCCAATGGGAGAAAATACATGTTGATAAACGCATTGAGCATGGTTTTAGTCCTATCGACAATACTATATTATACGATATTTATGATTAGAAAACGTCTTGAAACCAATTTCGTTGATGAAAAAAAAAGTACATTGTAAGGGAAATGTCAACTGTGATAGATGACTTCCTGACCAAGGGTCCCCAGTCTCTTGATCTCTTAGCCCTCGGGCATTGGGTATGTGTGCGTGTGTGTGTCGGGGGGGGGGGGGGGGGGGGGGGGGGGGGGAGGGGTAACTTTTTTTGGAAGAAGACGTGATAATATACAGCGTAAAGAATGACGAGTATGAACGGATAGGTCAAGACCCGCTGCCATTTCCAACAACATAAAAAAAATAATAATAACAATTTAAATTAGAACTGACAACGCAAAGTTGAGTCCTAGATGGTTCATTACAGTAAAGAACAAATTAATATTTCATGTTTACAGGAATAAGATTTCATTTTAAGAAGTAAACTATCACCAAGGCGACATATGCGTGTTAAATTTCGTTTTTAAACTGGACAAAGTCTTTAGAATTTTGAAACAACAGCAACAACAACAAAAAACAAAGCAAACAAAACAAAAACAAATAAAAAAAGAAAAAGAAAAGACAAAGAAAAAGAAGAAAAAAAAAAAGAAAATTCAATGTTCCCGCAGGGATTCAGAATCATTACTTCTTTTTTTTTTTACATTGAAGCAAGACAATACTTCTAAACCATTGGTTATTTTATGGTTCTTCGTGGCTCAGCGGTACGGTCTTTGCTTCGTACCTGAAAGGTACCGAGTTCGAATACCCGCTGTACTGTGTGGCCTTGAGCAAATCACCTCACTCTAGCTCAGTTTGTAGCTCTGCGGCTCATGCCTGGGTTCTTCCAGTCCTACATTGGAATAGACCCTAAAGACAAATCGCTCAAATGGGATGGATAAAGGGAATTTTATTTCATCTTATTTATTTATTTATTTATTTATTTATTTATTTATTTATTTATTTATTTATCTATACTAATTAATTTAGTAAAGGAAAAACATACAAACAGGTTCTATAGTGGGAAATATTGCGATTTCTACAATTCCAATGCGGTCACTTTTCATAGGTGAGGATTACAAGACTCATCCACTTGCCAGCAATGCTGTTGCAGCTAAGCATAATACAAATTACAAATCCCAGTTACGAAACATGAGGACGCCTTCGACAATTATTTACCCTTGTTGTTATCAGCATGGTTTTATTCAATAATAGCGTCGATCTCTAACAACATAAGTACATACAAACACATGCACAAACACACAAACACACACACACACACACACACACACACACAAACACACTAAAATATGTACTAACAACTTCCATTAATTACATGCCACTACAGAGCATATAACATGTCCAATGAACATGTCAGAAAAATCATAAAACCACCAAGCATACACTAACGATAAAAATGGTGTATAGTTGGATTACAGTTATAAATCCAATATTTACTATCATCCTGATCATAACTAATCCTATTCAGAGCTAGAAATTAATGTATGGAAAATTCAATTAACATATTGATTATTATATTACAAATAATGCAGTCCACGCCAGCAAATCACTTATTTAAACGCAAATCGGGCGGGGAAATCGAACCAAAAACTAGAGGTGCCTAAATGAGCCAATAAAATGTAGAGAACGTTAAAAGGAGTAAATGTGACTCATATATTATAAGGGAACAACACAAAACAAACGACATTTCGGCATATGGCCTTTTTCAAGTATACACGAAATAGGTAAAATATAAAACGTCTATAGCAACGTTTTCTATTTTATCTATCCCATTGGAAATTATGTCTGAACTTGTAGTAGGCGTTTTAATGGCCGTTGGGTCTCTGGTTCGAGTCCCGCTCTGCTCGGCGTAAAGTTGAGTCCTAGGAACAAATATTATTATTTGCGACATCGATTTTGTTCATTCACCAGAATTCAATCATGGATGTCTGATTACATTAAATAATGTTCAAATAAAGTTCATTTCTCATTCTCAATCCCTAGTATCCAAGGCTGCTACATAATATTATCGTCTCCCACTTCACCCCTCCCCCCCCCCCCTCCCTCCCCCTCTTTCTTTCCATAAGCCTACCAGTTTCTTTGAAACCATCTGTAGAAGCCTGTAGGATTTTTATCAATTAACAAAATCATGCAATTTCATTTCCTTTAATGCATTCTATAACTAAATATTATATTATTATGTCAATTTTATGATTCTGTGTTTTCAATTACCCCTTATCCTCAATAAATCCTTCTCTCTCTCTCTCTCTCTCTCTCTCTCTCTCTCTCTCTCTCTCTCTCTCTCACACACACACACACACACACACACTCTCTCTCTCTATATATCTCTCTCTCTCTCACTTTCTCTCTCTCACACACACACAAACACACACACAAACACACACAAGAAGACACACAAATACATAAATATATAATCGAACACTCTTTCTCTTTCGTTTTCCTCTCCCTCTTTCGATGACTCCTTTCTGTTCTATTCTCTTTCCATATGCGTTGTTCTCTATCCCTAAACATATTGATCAGTCTCTCTAACTAGTTATTAACAACATTTCCATCCCATCTATCTATCTATTTATCTATCTATTCATATATATATATATATATATATATATATATATATATATATATATTATATATATTATATACATATATATATATATCTAGTCAGCTGATCCTGCGTAGGACGTTGCTTCCCGAACTTTCTTGCGAAACAGATTACGGTTTTCCGCCAGTCTACTTGCTTGAGTTGCTGTCATTCCCAGCCATTCACATATATCTTGTTCCCAGCTTCTTGTTGGTCTACCTCTTCCTCTCTTGCCGTCTACCTTGTCTGCAGAATGTGCTTTTCTAATGATTCGTGGCGGCGAGTCGTGTGGCCAAAATAGTTTAGTTTCAATTTCTTTACAGTTTGAAGAAGAATTGGTGATTTTATTCCGATCCTTCTCAGGACTTCTTTGTTTGTTTGTTTTTCAGTCCATGATATTCTGAGTATTTTTCTGTAGCATGCCATTTCAAAAGCTGTGATCTTTGTGCTCTCTGCTTTGCTGATAGTCCATGCTTCGCATCCATATGTTGCAGTTGGGAAAACAACACTTTTGAGGATTTTGATTTTTGTTTGAATGCACTGCCCTTTCCAGATATTATTCATCTTTTCTAGCTTTGATCTTGCCATTG
>NC_088360.1:88392212-88424712 GCF_034508935.2 Berghia stephanieae | reverse complement strand
CAACTAAAAGCATTGAAATTGGAAAACATAGATAAACAAAATCATCAAATTTCACCGCTAACTCTTCAGATCTAACAAAAATAAACCCCAAAAGAGTGAGATAAATAAATGGGAACAAATATATAAAATCAAAACAAACATTCAAACACATTTTTAAAAATAAATTTTTAAAAGACAAAAAAAAAAAAAAAAAAAAGTCCGATGTTTTGTTCCCAGGAATTTTATTATGTATTTGTCGCCCACTTCGTCGTGCTAGTCATTATCAACGTTGCTAAAGGCATCCATTTGTAATCTGATACAAGCCATTTATGACAGGCAGGAGATGACGTTACTGGATGTTTTTTATGTCATTCTGATGCTTCACACTCTCCACCCCCGGCTATTCCTGTCGCACAATCGCAAAAACCCCGATATCACCAGTTAACTGCCGTACTCTTGAAAACATGTATATAAAAATTTGGCCAGAAAACTCGTCCTTCAAATATTGGTCGATTTTAATGACCTTCATCTTGGCAAAAACTCTCAAACCTGGGACTTCGCGAAATTTGTAAATACATATCTTTCTAGAGTACGGCAGTTAAGTGGTTTTTAAAGAAAGTAGCCAGATAGAAAACTAACTTTTACTTCATTGATCAAAAGTTTAAGATTGTCAAAAGTTCTTTAACCTCAGAATTTGAATAAAACGTCCATGTAACACTCAGGTTTTAAACTTTTTGCAACAGTTTATGGTCGTCTTAACCTATGATTATCTATATATGGAATTTAAGATTTCTGGCAAAAATAATAAAAAGTGTTTTGTGATTTTATGGCAGTTTTGCTGACGCTGAAACATAACAGAAATCAGAACCCTCTCAATGTTCTTTTATGGGGTTTTAGTGTCGAATTTATATGTGTTTACTGGAATATAATGACGACCAAGGGGAAAATATCCATAATTTTAAACGCATATAATATAATTTGTCATTAATTTCATCATCAAATTTGTGATAATGAGGCATACATAATTTTTAGTCATGGCAAATTAAATATTATTGAATTCAAAATGGGGGACAACCAGTTAATGATAACAAAAAATGCTCGAATGTGCCGGAAATCATTATGGAGGAGGAGGAGGGAAAATGAGGAGGAGGGAGAGGAGGTGGAGAAGAAGAAGAAGAAGAAGAAGAAGAAGAAGAAGAAGAAGAAGAAGAAGAAGAAGAAGAAGAAGAAGAAGAAGAAGAAAAAGAAGAAGAAGAAGAAGAAGCACAAAGAGCTGTAGAGATTGTTAAGCTTTTAACGGAAACAATAATAAGACCAAAATCTTACTCAAGCCAG
The DNA here is from genome assembly GCF_034508935.2 of Berghia stephanieae. Classification (NCBI taxonomy): domain Eukaryota; kingdom Metazoa; phylum Mollusca; class Gastropoda; order Nudibranchia; family Aeolidiidae; genus Berghia; species Berghia stephanieae. The sequence continues at coordinate 88,423,398 of NC_088360.1, read as the reverse complement.
AAACAGAAATGACTTTTTAATTTTTTTGGTTACTTTTTTTCACCATCTCAAGCTGCAAAATTTGGACGGATAATCTCTGGCTCCACAATCTTGGCGACTATTCAGGAATTCAAACTTTTTATACGAATCGTTTTGCACTTAGTTAATTGCACTAATTAAATCAAAGCTGAACCGGTGCCAATCGACCAGGATTTCATTTCGTACTTTAAAGCAGATATAGAAATAACATTTAGCATATTTACAGGTTTCATTGACAGCTCGTTCAATAGATATTTAAAGGACCTGTTATATTTTTTTAAAGGAGGAGGAGGAGGAAAAGAAGAAGAAGACGAAGAAGAAGAAGAAGAAGAAGAAGAAGAAGAAGAAGAAGAAGAAGAAGAAGAAGAAGAAGAAGAAGAAGAAGAAGAAGAAGAAGAAGAAGAAGAAGAAGAAGAAGAAGAAGAAGAAGAAGAAGAAGAAGAAGAGAAGAAGAAGAAGAAGAAGAAGAAGAAGAAGAAGAAGAAGAAGAAGAAGAAGAAGAAGAAGAAGAAGAAGAAGAAGAAGAAGAAGAAGAAGAAGAAGAAGAAGAAGAAGAAGAAGAAGAAGAAGAAGAAGAAAAGAAGAAGAAGAAGAAGAAGAAGAAGAAAGAAGAAGAAGAAGAAGAAGAAGAAGAAGAAGAAAGAAGAAGAAGAAGAAGAAGAAGAAGAAGAAGAAGAAGAAGAAGAAGAAGAAGAAGAAGAAGAAGAAGAAGAAGAAGAAGAAGAAGAAGAAGAAGAAGAAGAAGAAGAAGAAGAAGAAGAAGAAGAAGAAGAAAGAAAGAAGAAGAAGAAGAAGAAGAAGAAGAAGAAAAGAAGAAAGAAGAAGAAGAAGAAGAAGAAGAAGAAGAAGAAGAAGAAGAAGAAGAAGAAGAAGAAGAAGAAGAAGAAGAAGAAGAAGAAGAAGAAGAAGAAGAAGAAGAAGAAGAAGAAGAAGAAGATAATAAGAAGAAGAAGAAGAATGAAGGAAAAGAAAAAAGAAGAATGAAGAAGAAGAAAAGAATAAGAAGAAGAAGAGAAGACAGAAGAAAAGAGAGAAGAAGAATAAGAAGAAGAAGAAAAGAAAGAAGGAAGAAAAAGAGAGAGAGAGGAAGAAGAAGAAGAAGAAGAAGAAGAAGAAGAAGAAGAAGAAGAAGAAGAAGAAGAAGAAGAAGAAGAAGAAGAAGAAGAAGAAGAAGAAGAAGAAGAAGAAGAAGAAGAGGAAAATAATCCATATAATCCATCGAGGGCAACATCTTCTGCTACCTTGGCTTTTTAATTTGTAATCAATCTTGAACCAGTTTGAAGGAGCGGGCGTTGACGATCGTTGACTATTGATTCCCACCTTAAAACGAATGATTAAAAACTGATTTAATCCGGGGTGGGGGGACTGCTTTCCAACTACTTTACCAGCCACAACTCTCCCTCCCTCTCATAAAACACACACACACACACACACACACACACACACACCACACACACGTACACATACGGATATCTTTTATTTTTGACATTCGCCACAAAAATGCTCCAATAATAAGTTATTTGAAAGGCTGAAGGAAAATATCGCTTTCATCAGTATCGCTGGGGCGGCGAAAGGGGGGGGGGGGGGGGTGGGTGGGTGTGGGGGGGGGTGTGGAGGGGTTGTGGGGGGGGGGGTGTGGAGGGGTTGTGGGGGGGGGGTGGAGGGGGTGTGGGGGGGGGTGAGAGAAACGAAGATAATAAAACTAATACTGACGACCTGGTATAAAAAAAATTATACTAGCTATGGCTTTCTTCAGTGTTGAAAAGTTGATACTCAATCCAAACATTTGTGAATCTTTGATAAACTACTCTTGCTATTCTATTGGAACTAGATGGTCAGCTTTTGGTTTATAATCCATTACGTATTCAATTGATAGAGACGGATGGAAAACGATATTTTTCCTTTGTATTCCAAATAATTTAGTACTTGAGTATTTTTGTAGCGATTGTTACTATAACGACTTTTTGGCATCGCTTCTAATCGGTATTGTGTCTGGCTGACGGAGATTCTGAAAATTGGCTATAGAATGAAAACGGTCAGAGTTCAAAGATTAGAGATTTAAGTAGTTTATGGGACACCGTTCATCATTCCTCTCAATGAAAAATGTTATGTGGCTATGTGGTCTTGTGGTATGACAGTGGCCTTCGGATTGGATGGTCCTGGATTCGAATGCCGATCTGGGCAGCGCATAGCCAGTTGAGTCATTGGAAAAGGCTCTTTACTTACTTTCTCTCACCGTACTCAGGTGTGAGTACCTGGCCATTAACAGCGTTATCTCTGTCGGAAAAAAGCAATATCGCCTAACAAGAGTCATCTCTCATCTTACGTGTTAAATTATATTACTGTTAGCTAGGGACCCCTTGTATGGCGGTTTGAGCACATTTAGTGTGTGTTGCGCTATATAACTGCTCAAGTTAAATATTTTATGCTTAAGTTTTGATTCCGATCTAATTTCATACAAGAAAATAGAGTCAATTTTTAGTTTCCAGTTCACAATGAGACATAACACCAAACTGAGACAGTAAATAACAATTTTTACTTTTGTTTTCTCTCCCCAAATTCCAGTTTCTGCCACGTCTATCAGCCTAGAGTAACTCGTAATTAATCCAGTATTCATCAATGGATCTTATGTTTGACAGGAAGTTCACAGTTCTTTCCTATTCTATTTCTAGTTTGTAATTTACTTGAGCAAAATCAGTATAATATTTTTTTTCAAAGGGACAGAACAAGAGCACTTGAATTCAACTCAAGATATTGTGTGATAAGTTATATTATGATTTAATAATGTTGAATGTTGGAAATGATGATGATGATGATGATGATGATTGTGTAGGTGGTGGTAGTGGTAGTGGTGGTCGTTATGTGGTGATGGTGATGATGAGGATGATCGTAATGGTTTTGGTGGTATTAGTAGTGAAATTGATGATAAGGACAATGACAAAGTCGATAATGATAAAAATTAAGAGGGCTCTGTAGTAATAATACTCCTCTGATATATTTTATCCCCTTCCCCGTTAACGCCAGCTGTTTTTTATCGACCCACTTCTCAATTTATGGACATATTGTTTGTAAATATGTATGTGTTTATTACCTTCACTCTTCTCTTAAATTTATGACTCATTCAGAGCAAAGCGCCTCACGCGAAGATTTTACAAGTTGACACAATGATGAAAGGATATCTCGAATAAAACAACTAGATAGATCTACATCCTCACAGCAGTATTCTGTGGGGGGAAAACACATATTTAAAATTTTGGCAAGAAAATTCGACTAATTAAAATGATCCTAATATTGGCAAAAACGCTCAAACCTGAGACTGCTGTGAGTCGTTTTCCTTTTGCCAGCCATGCATGAAGTGCTCGGCCATTACATCGTTCCATATACTTTTTATTAGTTGTCTACATATTTTTTTCATGGTTTTTCCCAGCAGTAAAATGTAAACACCGGACTTAACCATTTAACTGCCGTACCCTGGAAATACCCGCATTTTAAAATTTAACCAGAAAACTAGTCCTTCAAATAACAATAATAGATCTTCATTGTCCATATATATGGCAATTTGTCATTTAGTTAGACTTGTTATAACGTTCAACAATAAATATGTCACTTTTTTCCACACTTTCTCTCTCTATCTCTCTTCCTCTTTCTTTGTTTCTCTCACGCGCGCGTGGACACACATAACAGAACTTTATTGTCCAAAGAAAATATCGATCGATTTAAATAGCCCTCCCTCTTGACCAAGACTCAAACCTTGGACTTCGCGAAGGACGAGTCTTCTGGACACCTTTTTTTTAAAAGCATGATGTTCCAGAGAAAGGCAAATAACTGGTAAATTGAATACCATCCATAGAACGACTCCCCATCAATGGGACCGATATATAACGCATTTTGGCAAAATCACAATACATCATGTTCATAATCCTTGCGTATTTGTCCATGGTAATAGCGTAGAGCTTGTAATACACAGATCATGTTGGGATCTATCTGTTGCATGCAATGGTTGGTAAAACCAATTTTGGATAAATACAAGATTAGTGAATTTAATTGCCTTTGAAATAGTTTTTTACACTCTTTGAACACACAAAAAATATACAGTTATATGTATATAATATATATAAAAATATTTAAATAATATTAATATATATATATAATATAATAATATATATATATATATATATATATATATATATATATATATATATATATTATATATATATATATATATATATATATAATAGTGCCATTGGTGGAAATACCTCCGATCTCATTAATTTACTGTTATGGAAAATCCCTCAAACCTACGCAAACTAGTCTCCATTCATTACAGAGGTGGTACATGAATCTATACTCAGCGTTGTTTTGTTATCAGGCTTGTAAATAGTTAGCCTTTGATCCAATTCGCTGTACGATTTGAGGGAGGGGGGGGGTGGTGTTCAATTGCTTTATTTGAAAATGATTTTCAGAGGGTTGGTATGAAAAAGACCACAAGGAAATGAGTTAATGAAACAAATGAATAAATGAAAAAATAAAGAAACGAGTATATTTATAGAAGAAGAAATGTCAATACAGTATATCACAAAATAGGCACAAGTAGTTGGGTTTCTAATTCTTAGATCCCATGGGATGGGCCTTACACGAGCACGATATGTTCCACAATTTTTAATCTCTTCACCATAATATGGAACCCTTTTATACGGTAAAATAATTTCAAAATTTCCTTTTTTCACTTCCCGGGGAATTTTCTTATTTTAATTTTTTGCTTTAAGGTCTATTCATGGCAAACCCTCAAAAAGCTAAACCCTGAAGCTTGTCAAACAAAATCAGCACCCCAGATTGCAGCTGATGAAATTGCCAAAGAAATTAAACAACGGGGACAACACATCCCAAATCATCAATTTGAAAAAGAAATAGGAAAAGAATATCAAGAGACCCTGAAAACTTTGCCTGAACATAGCATGTTTTTAAGCGTCCCAATAACGATTAATAAATGCAAGGGCTATAAAGAAAATAAAAAATGGCAAAGCTGCTGGCATTGATGAAATATACCCCGACATGATTACTAACTTTGGACCAGAAACAATAGACTGGCTGGCAAATACTATGATAGACATCATGGAAAAGGACACATATCCACAAATTTGGAAACATGCCAAAGTAATCGCCATATTAAAACCAGGTAAATCAATGACTGAACCATCCAGCTATAGACCAATATCTCTACTTTAATGCTTATACAAGCCCCTGGAAAGAATCATATTAGAGCGAATCACCCCATATGTAAATCCCTGCATACCACCAGAACAAGCGGGCTTTAGACCATAAAGAAGCACAAGTGAACAGGTCCTTGCACTGACCTCATACATTGAAGCAGGCTTTGAGAACAAAAAGAAGACTGGGGCAGTCCTAATATACTTATATGCAGCCTCCGATACTGTTTGGACAGGCGGACTGATGTTAAAGCTCTCAAAAATGATTCCTTGTAGAAAGACACTCAAACTGCTGTCTACCATGACTGGCACAAGACAATTCCATGTCATATTGGGAGAAAACAAAAGCAAAACACGCTAAATTAAAAATGGGGTACCACAAGGTTCAGTTTTGGCACCAACTTTCTTCAATGCTTATATCTCTGACATGCCAAACTGCCAAGCACTCAAACTTGGATACGCTGATGACTGGGCCTTAGCCTATCAATCGAAAAAACTGGAAAGAGATTGAAGAGGTTCTAAGCAAAGACACCACCCGCCTGAAACAATATTTTGATAGATGGTACCTAAAAATGAATACCACCAAATCAGTATCCACAAACTTCCACTTGAATAATCGAGAAGCAACAAGAGAACTGAAGATCACAGCCGGTAACTCAATACTACACCCCCAGACCCCAATCCTAAATACCTTGGCATTACATTGGACAGACAACTAAACTATCGCAAACACATTGAAGGAACCGCAAATAAAATCGCAAAAAGAAACAGCCTAGTGAGAAAACTCGCAACTACCACCTGGGGTGTCTCACCACAGGTGATGAGAACGTCTGCTTTGGCACTGTGCTATAGTGTGGGAGAATACTGTGCCCCTGTTTGGATTAGGAGCCCACGTGTAAATCGCATTGACATCCGATTAAGAGAATCAATGAGAATTATAACAGGGTGTCTCAAGTCAACTCCAACTCAGTGGCTCCCAACACTGAGCGGCATTGCACCACCAAGTTTAAGACGACAAGGTGCTAATCAAAGGATGCATGCAAGAATTGACCAAGCCACAGACAACACTCCGATAAAATCAATCGTAAAGGGTGCACCTTTAACAACCAGACTTAAATCGAGAAGACCTTTCCGCCTAACAAAAATGGTAGACTTCAGTGTGGAGGAAAACTGGAGAGAAATGTGGAACAGGGAAACACCAAAAGGAGGAAACATCATTAAAGATCCAACCAAAAGAGTGCCTGCATTCAATAACGCCAGGAAATACTGGATTTCCTCAAACCGCCTCTTAACTGGACATGGCAGAACTGCATCAAATATGTGCAGATGGAAACTTGGAAACAGTGATACGTGCCAGAAATGTCAGGCAGCCCCAGAGACCAACGATCACATCGTCCTCCACTGTCCAGTCACTAAACTTGAAGGTAGCTACGAAACCATCCTTAGCGCGGAGGAAGACTTTAGAAGCTGGGTTGACGAAATACATTTGGAGGTGTAGCCATACGCTACTACTACTAATACTACTACTAATACTACTACTACTACTACTACTACTACTACTACTACTACTACTACTACTACTACTACTACTACTATTCTAAAGGATGATGGAACAACCGTTTAATGCAGCGCCGCAACCATTAGGCGTTCCCCCTTTTTCGCGGGATTTTTTGCAATATCCATCGCTTCACTGCATGCATATTATTGTGAAATTCTCATCCTCACCGGTGAGTCGAGTTGGTTAATGAGCGAAATGAGCCTCTTCTGGACACAGTGGAATGGGGTTTGAATTACGTGATATTTCCACTTATCCTGTCCCTAGCTATAGACAATGGCGCTTAGTTTTGTTTCAAAGCTATAGATAGTATGCGCTGCCTCAGAAGCTCACAACATTGCCATCTGGAAATATAAAGGACCAACACACAAAACTCTGTGTAACCTTGGAACATTTATAGTCTGGTCAATAGTTTAGTGAGAATTACTCACAAACATGGATGGCAAAAAAAATACAATAACAAAGACCTGAGTGACGTCAACTTCGTTCTTTCTATACATCGCACCGCCCGACCACTGACGTCACAATGGCTTTGATCCGACTTGTCCTTCCAAGTCTGATAACCGGGATCGTTATGGACTCGTTCTTGTCATGGAAATACTCAAAAAAAACAAAACAAAAAAACCAACAAAAAAAAACAACGTAAAATATTATCCATTTTAACAATGTTACATCAGGCCCATAATTCAAATCGGTTATGAAACCTGTAAATACGTGCACCTCGCTTTCATCCATAGGTGGGTGATCTATCACCTCAATACGGTATCATTTCGGGTAAATAATGTCAAAAAGTGAAATTGATGTTAAAATGATGAGAACATGATTTTTTTGTTTTTTATAGTTTAAGTAACTATAATTTACATATCTACTATCTTCTAAAAAATCTTATCTTTATTCAACCAAAGAGCGTGTAGGTAACCATTGTTATGTTACCAAGAGCTCTCACTTCCCGCTTTTGGTGAAGCCAGGCATCTTCCGTCTTCTACTCGTATTTTCTTCATTGTATCAGTAAGCCTAGCGCGCATGATACACGCGGAGCACACCCACCTCGCTGTGTCGCCTGGCACGCGACAATAGCATTGCGGTTAAGAGAAGTGAGAGCTCTTGGTAACTACGTTACCCTACACACTCTTTGATTCAACCCAAGTTTCATATTCCTGACTAATGGTTAAATATTCAAGGGTAAAGATGGCTGAGTGAATAAAGCATTGCACCTCCACACATGAATCCCGGGTTCAAGCCCCGCTTTGGCGTCCTGTCTCGATATTACTTCCTTGAGCATGAAACTTGGCCCCTATTGCTAACGTTGCAGCGTTGCGCTGCTTCTGATGCCTGGTATATCTCTGTCTCTTTTCCAGATTGACCTTTAAGATAGAACGAAGATGACGTCAATCAAGCCTTTGTTATTGTATTTTGCCATCCGCGTTTGTGAGTGATTCTCACTAAACCGTATTAACCAGACTATAAAAGTTATGGTTACACATAATTTTGTGTTTTGGTCCGTTATACTTCCGGATGGCAATGTTGTGAACTTCTCGGCCAAGCGCATACTATCTATAGACAAATCATCCCTGAGGATGGTTCAAGAGAATTTTATTTATTTATTTTTCAAAATATATTTCAGCCTGACATCTCACCAGATTGACGCGATAATATAACAACACTATCGCGGAGGACTATAGAAAGACTTCCATTCAACACCCCCCCCCCCCAAACTCCATCCCTCCCACAAATGTTTTGAAAAGAGCATCAAGCGAAACCTTTCACTCTTTTAAAAAAAATATAATTTTAATGATCAACAACAATTATTGAAAATAGCATCATCTTCTTCATTCTAGCCAGACAGAGATAATTACGCGTAGGCAAATAAAGATAGACTGATTGTGGTTGGGGATGAGACAGCTGTCCAAACATTTAGGTAATCATGAAACTAACAAATATGATTGAGCTTACATAATGCAATGTTTGCGGGGAAGAATAATAGACCGTGTTGGGCAACATTGGGAGAGTTTTACGTACAAGGCATGTAATTGAAACTGACAGAAATTTTCGGAAAAACCACAACATTTCCGAAAATATGGACTTAACAAAGGAAAGGATAACTCACGATTCTGTATAGAAAATATTCGGATGTATTGATTTTTAAGGAAATGTAATATTGCTTGAGGGTGTCCGTTATCTTTCTATCGAGTTTGAATAATTTGATTTACAGAGTTATGAAAGGAGCGAATAAGGGTTCCAACCGGGCTGTGTTCAGAATACATTACGTTTAGCCGGAATGACATATCTGTCAATTTCAGACCAGCTATTATGAGGTAATAAGTCCCAAATTTAATAATAAACATCACATGATTTTTATAATGTGCAATATATTTGTAACACATTATGATATTGATATGAGTCGAGTATGGAGAGGGTTGGTGGGAGTGGGGTGGGGGGGGGCAGGCGGGAGGGGGGGGGGGGGATAGGGGGTAGGTGTGGCTCTTGAATGTAATACAGTGGAGGATGGGTGTAGAGTGTAGAGATAAGTTGGTTTTGGGTTTGTTTGTTTTGTTTGTTTTTTTCTCGAACCACCACGTTCACGGAAGAGGGGGTTATCTGATTTCCTGTAATATAAATTAGATATCAATGTAATTGTATGTTGTTCATTTCATGAGACCCTGGTCTTTGGCCAACAATTTAAAGTGAGCTCAAATGAGGATGATGATGATGATGATGAGGATGATGATGATGATGATGATGACGATGATGATGATGATGACGATAATGGTGATGATAAACAATGATAATAATAATAATAATAATAATAATAATAATAATAATAATAATAATAATAATAATAATAATAATAATAATGATGATGATGATGATGATGATGATGATGATGATGATGATGATGATGATGATAATAATAATAATAATAATAATAGACACTTAGATAACCACGCCTCTTGGACAATCGTCATAATGTAAACAATGGCAGTGATTGCTAAACATAGCGACCTACCTACACAGGCTTTACTATCGATGGTATGTGTCGAAGTACAGTACCCGCTGTTCTACCGCTTGAAAAACAGAATCAACACAGCAAATTTTGTGTAAACGTAAACGTGTATAAAGTGATCGAGAAAATCGTGTGATAACTATTCACCCATTTGGCGGTATAAACAAATAGAGGCAGATTTCATTCACATTATTGTTTATAAACAAACGACTATGTTTGTCCGATCACGTGTGGAGGTGTGTCATAAATTCCGTGTTGTTTTTTTTTTATTGGTAAAAAATCTGCTGGTTAATTAGAATCGATAACTACATTTTTATATGTCTTGTTTTTCCGTCACAATTATATTTATCTTCTTTTCAAAACGTCTTACAAATACACCATGTTTTAGATTTAGATTTAGATTTAGATTCCGATACAAATTTGCGCAATAATGATTAAAATAAGATTGTTCAGCATTTCCTTGAATTTTGCTTGACAGGGGTTTGATAATACAAGATCTAAAAGTTTGGCCTTTAATTATTTCTTCGTCAAATATACTTTTTGAAAGACGGGTTGAATATGAACGTGTGGGTTTGAACTTGGTTTCCTGTGCTTTACTTTATTTTGCCTATTCGCTGAACTCTTGGGGTTCAGCCAACGCATTCCGGTGGCCTGGTCCCCCAGCCCCCAGCCCCCAGCCCTTCTGTTTCTTGCCACGGTGAAAAATGAGTAATACGGAGAATGTGAGCATGATGCATGCGAGGGTTGACACCATCGGTCACAAAATACATCAAACATTACATTTATGGTACATATTGCTAGACGTGTTGAGTTGTGTAAGACTTTAAATAGCCAAGGTTTTAAGAGACAATGTAAAATGTAGATTATGCCTGCATTGAAACGACACGACGGAAATGAAACATTGTTTGTTTGTTTTTCGATATGACACTGCTTTTTTATTTATTGATGGGGGAAAATGAGGAGCAATCTAATGCATTTTTCACAATTTTTGTACTTTTAGTATCTGACTGAAAGTGGAAATTATTTTTTAAAAGCTTGTGATAATGTGAAGAAGTCTCTAGAATCTAGTAACGCTTTTATTGTGAGCATTGTTCAATGGGAAAAAAAACAATAATCCAATAATCAGTCTTGTAAAATAAGTCATTATTCTACCCTTCCTATTAATAGTAACGCGTAGTGATATCAAGTTTACAATAACGATTTGTGACGTCAGATTTTCAAGCGTTAAATTTCACTAAAATTGGAATTGTTAAAAAGAAGCATCATTTAGATAAATATGTTTTGAAATAAAAGTCTTTTATTCAGGGAAAACGAAATCAGAATCGATTGAGGGGAAGAATAATTTTTTTTTTTCCACTTTTGCGTTTTCGAACTCGAACTCTGTTCCCAAACGCTGCACGTCCGAAAAAGCAAGAGTATATTATGGCATAAGAATCGTTTATTCCACCACACAAAGATCGCGTGGTTCTCCAACTTGAATTCAGACTTGTTTTGTCTCACCCAAGGGTGTTGTTGCGAAGGAGATGATACTAATGTAGGCAAAGGGAACTGATTAAAAGTGAATTGTAAAGGAAAGAGTGAGAAGATAAAGAAAATAGGTCGTGATGAGATTCGACTTCATGCCAAATAAAGGAGTTGTCACTAGTGCTAACCAATACAATAGGATTGCATACGATATCCGACCAAGCCTTTACCAGAATGATAGTAGTGCCCCCCCCCCCCTCCACCTTCTCTCTCTCTCTCTCTCTCTCTCTCTCTCTCTCTCTCTCTCTCTCTCTCCCTCTCTCTCTCCCTCTCCTCTCTCTCCCTCTTCTTCTCTCTATCAACTTCATCTCCCCTCTCTCCCCCCGCTCTCTCTCTCTCTCTCTCTCACACACACACACACTCTCTCTCTTTCTCTCCCTCTCTTACTCTCCCCCCCCCCCCATCTCTCTCTCTCTCTCTCTTTACGTATGTGGTGTGTGTTTGTGTGTGAGTGTGTGTGTATATGTGTATGTGTATGTGGTAGAGAGAAAGAGAGAGAGAGAGAGAGAGAGAGAGAGAGAGAGAGAGAGAGAATTTGGCCGAATTTCTCATGCCCGAGCTCTAAAAATTAAAAATGTCACTGCTATTATCATGTAATTGAAAACATCCACCGATTATTATACAGATTAACTCACTCAGTCCTAGAGGTTTTTGCTTTTCAAAATTGGAAAAAAAAGTATTAAAAATGAGCACGTACATAGATAGTTGTATTCAACTATTATTAACACGTAAAAACTAAAAACATTAGCTCGATACTACACCTATAATTTGTCTCAGAAAACTGTACTAAACAGGCATGGGGTAAAAAGTAACCCGGGTAAACTACGGATATAGTCAATGTTTGGGTTGAGTGAGTTAATAAAAGAATGCCAGACGTCCTTGCATTAATTCATATTTTCATTGTTATCCTACCTTTGTTTCGTTAACATAAAAAAAAAACCCGATTATGATTGCAAAGCCTTCTGGCTATAGCATTCTACTGATGCATTGTAGGAAAAATAATGCTAAAAACCCAAGGCTCACGAAATATCCTTCTGAATAATGCAAAATGGCAAATGAGTTTTTATTGAATTTTCAAAACCATTGTTAACTATTCGTTTTTCTCTGTTCCTGGCATGAATTGGTGAAACCACGACATTGTAAGAATCAATTGTTTTTGTGTAACGATAAAACGATGCAAATCTAAACAATGTTATTCTTACTTTTTTTCACATGTTGTAGATAAATACGTGGATAAAGAAACAAATAAACAAACTGATAAATAAATAAATAATTGATAAAAAAAAACATTTATAAATTACATTGGCAACGTTTTATCATAGTCAGTGTGCATCATGAAGCTAAATTAATACATTTCCGTCAATATTCGGAATCTAAGTTTGTTTGTTTTTCGGACAGAGCATGACGCAAGTTGTGTGCGTTTTTCTTCTTTTTTTTTTTTTTTGTTTGCTTGTTGTTGTTTTTTTGTTTTTTTGTTTTTTTGTTTTGCTTGTGTGTGTGAGTGTGTGTGTGTGTGTATGTGTGTGTGTGTGAGAGAGGAGAGAGAGAGAGAGAGAGAGAGAGAGAGAGAGAGAGAGAGTTTGTTTTAATTTTTTTTGTGGTTTATTTTTCGTTGTTTTTTTCTTTTGGGGGGGGGGGGGGGTTTGTTGTGTTTTTATTGGTGCTGTAACAATAATTGTATCGCATCGTGCCGTACGGTTTAAGAGCTAATAGGTTCTAAAAACCTTTCAATGCTCTGTGTAACTTTTATGTACATCTAGATACAATTGATCAATTATATAATTAGTATTCAGTGTCAACTCATTGATAATATTGAGAATTAAATATTTATTACATAAATTAGTGTCATATTCAATATCCGTAGAATAGTTTACTCCATTTACATCAAATCAGCTACTCATTTGCAATCGAATCACGAGAGGTAATGTGTACGAAGTTTCTGAACAATAGGACAAAACATCGGGCCTTTGGTTCCCCGATCACTTGTCACAAATTCTGAAACTAAGAGAGAGAGAGAAAATGGGGAAGAGAAAAATAAAAAGGAAGGGGATGCGATGGAAAGATGAGAGATAAAAAGGGGGGGGGGGGCGGGAAAGAGAGAGATAGAGAGATAGAGAGAGAGAGAGAGAGAGAGGGAGGGAGAGAGAGAGAGAGAGAGAGAGAGAGAGAGAGAGAGAGGGAGAGAAAGACAGATAGGTGGAAGGGAAAGAAGAATGAAAGAATGCAAAGAGACAGAGAGAAAAATTAAATGTGAAAGAGAATATTTATGTGTGGAAGTGCCCCCCCCCCCCACACACACACACACAACGCATACTCTCACTCTCTCTCTCTCTCTCTCTCTCTCTCTCTCCCTCTCTCTCTCTCTCTCTCACACACACACACACTCTCTCTTTAATCCTTTCTCTCCTCCTCCCCCTTCTCTGTGTATATATGTGTGTGTATGTGTATTAGTATGCATGTGTGTGCACGTGTGAGAGTAAGACCACTGACTTCGACTTTATAGGATGGGGGGGGGGGGGGGGGGGCAGTATTGTGTCATTGTTCCGCCATACTAAAACTACACTGTTATAACACAAATGACTTAGACGTCTCAGGTCTGAGACTCTTTGACAAGTTGGAGGGCATCTTAAGCAATCCATGTTCAAAGTAAACTTTTTCTAGCCAATTATTTTTAAAATGTGATTTGTCAATGTACGGCACGAATGGGTTCTATCTCTACAATAATGTAACTTTAATTCTCGTTTCAAGTCCATTAACATCGGGGTTTTATTTTTTTACTATTTTAACCTGTTTCCAAACAATAAATAATATATTCGTTTCACGCCTGCAAGTACCGATCAGTTTTTAACGGCTTGTTGTAAGAACCATTACGAATCTCTTGCAGTGCAAAGGCTGCAAACAGTGTTTTTATTGATATAAATGCAAAATATCAGTGGTATTTGCAACCTCTATCGTTTTTCCTATTTTGAAAACAAATCGTTTTTTAAAAATAATGTGCGGCAAAACTTGGTTCCATCTCTATAATATTGTAACTTTAATTCTCATTTCTAGTCCATGAACATCGTTTTTATTTTTATTTTATTTTATTTTTTTTATTTTGTTGTTTTGTTTTGTTTTGTTTATTTGTTTGTTTACTTGTTTGGTTTGGGGTTGTTTTTGGTGGGTTTTTTTTTGGGTTTTTTGTTTTTTATTGGGTTTTTTTTTGGGGGGCGGGGGGGGGTTGTTTGTTTTAATTTAATTTTTTTTTTTTTTTTTTTGGGGGGGGGGGGGGTATTTTTACTATTTTAACTTGTGGCGAAACAATAAACAAAATTTTGGTTTCACGCCACCAAGTACCCATCAGTTTATTAACGGCTTGCTTTAAAGAACCATTGCGAATCTCTTGCAGATGCTACAAAAAAGTGTTTATATTAATATGAATGAAAAACAACAGTGATATTCGCGACCTCTTTCGTTACTCCTATTTTGAAACCAAAAAAAAAAAAGTAATTTATTCTTTTTATCGTTTTTAAAAGTAAAATAAATGTAGTGTGGTGAATTTTCAAGAGATGTGAAATCAAAATAAAATACCTGAAGAGACGTGGTGGTTGAAATAACAGCAACACGGCCATACTCTAACAAAATACATTTTTATCATTGGGCCAGAAAATTTTGGCTTCAAATATCGATCGATTTAGATGAGTTCTGACTCGTCAAATAGTGTAAACCTAAGATAGACAGAAAGGTGTCTGTGAAGGCACGGGTTTGGGACTTTTTGACCAGTTGGGGGCATCTTTATAAATCGATATGATATTAAGTAAATGATGTTTGACCCAAAATAAAAATATTGAAAAACAATAGATTTTGTCAGGAAATAGCACTGTAGTTATAATAGCTATTTTATGATCGGTTAGTAGTCAACAATTGATGGAAATTTAAAACTACGCACTTTTAACTCATTGGGAGTGAGTAAACAAATGGAGTGTCCTTTGAGACTACTGTTATAGATTTTGCCATCTGAGAGATAGAAATAGAACTCGTCATCAAACGACAAAGTAAGAGACACACGCCAAACAGTATCACACACACACACACACACACACACACACACACATACACATACACACATGCATACACACATACACACACACACATTCGAACACAAAAGCACGCACACGCATACACACAAACATAAACAGGGAGAAAGACAGAGATAGACAAGATAGTCACCCATATTCGTATTACTACCAAATCATATTCTTCAGGGAGTATGCACACAATAGTTAGATATTTGATTCGTGATTCTCACTATATTATATACTAAATTAGTTTTAGATTATTGTATTAGGGAAGTATAATAATAGTTAGATATATAGATGATAGTGATATAGATAATAATAGTAATATGATAATAGATAGATAGATAGATAGATAGATAGATGGATAGATAGATAGATAGATAGATAGATAGATAGATAGATAGATAGATAGATAGATAGATAGATCGATAGATAGATAGATAGATAGATAGA
Source organism: Berghia stephanieae (assembly GCF_034508935.2). Taxonomy (NCBI): domain Eukaryota; kingdom Metazoa; phylum Mollusca; class Gastropoda; order Nudibranchia; family Aeolidiidae; genus Berghia; species Berghia stephanieae. Next base: position 88,407,579 of record NC_088360.1, on the reverse strand, counting down.
TGGAATTATAGAGAGATAGATTAAACGATGGATAGCTTAGGTAGTTAGATTAAAATGTTTCGTAGGGTACTCTAATCTAAAAATTCAACATGACTTAGGTTTATATGGCAAACACTCTTTTTGCAAATGTCTAATTTGGCATAGCAAGTGCAAATGTAACATAAAACCACATTTTGAAATACTGTAATTAAATGTAAATGTCACACACGTCTTAATGAAAAATGTATGTGTGTTCAAATCAACGGAGACATTTTCTTATCGGACAGACCTTAGAGCGTCTCTTGTGATTATAATAACTTAGCAGCCTTTGATGCTAAACGAGTACATATTAGCAGGTCTGATAACGGAATGCAATTAGGGGCTTGATTTATCATTATTATAATGGACAATATTTTGCGTCGGTTTAAGAGTATTCAATTACAATAATGAGCTCATAACAATTTAGGTTATCAGACCCGCAATAGAGTGTAAAAAAAAAAGCAGTCTTTCAGAGCCATTCGGCCGATCATGGAGACGGAGCTTATCCCGGTTTATATAACGTGAAACGGACAATAGCAATTGCATGCTATCCTTTGGATAGGACGCTAGTCTATCGCAACGTACATTCCGCCAAACCTAACAGACTCAGCTACCCATTCACTCATGGGTGGACAGGGGATCAGAAAAAAAAATTCGACTGCACCAGGGATCGATCACGGTCCCTTTGCGTGTGAAGCGAGTGTTCTACGAAATAAGCGTATGTAGTTTCAAATCGTTTGAATGCGAATGAACGTTAGTTCCACTATTTTCGCATTCTGACAAAGCTATTAGTGTTTTCATTTTGTCCACAGAACTTATAGATACTTCAATTGTCGTTGGATATAGAAATGATCGTCAACGAAAGGCTGAAAGGCTCAAACCTGACATTGCCTTTGACGTCTCAGATTTGAAATCGTTGTTTGTTTGTTGTTGATTTTTTGTTTGTTTGTTGTTGTTGTTTGTTGATTTTGTTTGTTTGTTTGTTGTTGTTACTTTGTGGGGGTTTTTGGTTGTTTTTTTTCTTTTCTTCTTTGAGAGTTCATTTTCCTTTGAAAAGTTGTGTGTAAAGCGATGGATATTTTAAGATATTGCGTTCCGGCCAAACTCGAAAAATAAATCATTGTGTTCTGTCAATGTGTAGGTGTATCTATTATCCGTCAAGTTTTAACTGCGCTATCTCGATCTTACGAAACACACCCTACTTTTAGAGGCTCAACAACTTTTATTTCAAATTTCTATATACTATAAAGATGATTCCCACTTGCATGATTCTCTAAGATCTCAGAATCGGGTTTTAAAGAAGATTATCTATCCGTTATCAATCTACTTAGCTACCAATCTATATTTCTGTCTATCTGTCTGTCTATCTGTCTATCTATCTATCTATCTATATATATATATATTTACTTAACTTTCTACCTGAAGCTATAACAACCTCTGAAAGGGTTAATAAGTAAGTTGATTCCGTTTTAATGTAAAAGATCTCTTGAATCCATGCAATGGGATGAGTTCTCTGGGCCGAATAAACATGTCTTTTTGTTTACGCAAATGGTGCTTGTTTAGGTTTCCTCGTCCAAAGTTAAGTGCGCGACATTTGAGGAACTAAACGTCAATGCTTTAAGCCAAGGAAACAAAAAAGAAACAGTAAGATAAAGTACAATGATAGATACAAAAATGCACAGGTGGAAGCTTGGAATGGAAATGTAGATATAGATAAAGTGGAAAACTAAGTTCAATATGGTGGTTACTGGTTATCCTTGAATAAATTAAATGCAAACATTTCGGGTTTCCCGATTATCGTCGAGTCATTTATGGTCGCTATGTGTTAGAAATCTCCTTTGATAAAGGGAATTAACTCTTACAGTATCAACCAACATAATATGCTGCAGTAAATCGTCAGTATGTAGGAGGTTTCGGGTTATCAGAATAATGAAATTTAAGCAATTTATACCCTCATGTGAAGTCAATTGTAAAATTCAATGTCACGGAGTGAAATTGAAAGAAGATACGGTATGTCTTTGTTGTCGAGTAAGACACTCAGCTTGTGACCTGTAGGTTGGGTTGGTTATTCGATCCCGCGGTGCAAAGTTGAGTCCTTGGGAAAGGGCCTTAACACCATTTGCTCACCATAATCTGATCGATGTAAAATGAGTAGTCCCAAGATGGTATTAGTGCTTTTAGTGCGCTGTAGGCGTGCGTCATGTATCGTCCTACATGCTCAAATTTGCCTTTGGACCGGAATGCATTGTAAAGCCACATTTCGTGAATATTAATCAAAATAAATGCTCACGTGGATGTGGAAGACAAGAAACATCGAAATATGAACCTTTGATGTGGCTATCGTCTAGCCTATTCAGCAATGCAGAAAATATTATGCCAAAGTCACAACGGTTTTAAGATACCCTTTTAGCGTATTGAACGTAGATTGGAGTCGGCTCATGCAAACAAATTAACTTTAAGACAAACGTCTATGATCAAACGTTTCAAATTATTTCAATTTTGATTTGTCAGAATCAATCAACAATCGTTCTTAACAATCCGCTAATTTGGATGTACCGTGGGATGAATGGCATTAAGGGTATGGAGTACAAACCGATTTGAAGATGCCAAGGAGATATGTGGGACACTTTAGTCTTTTAAAAAACACATCAAAGTATTAAGACAATAAGTCTAAATGAGAAAAAGAAGAAGAAAAAGAAAAAGAGAAGGAGGAGGACGAGGAGGAGGATGTGTGAGGAGGAGGAGGAGAAGGAGGGGGGGGACGAGTAAGAAGAAGACGGAGGAGGAAGTGAAGGAGGGGGAGAAAAGCGAAGAAGAAAAAGAAGTAGACCTAGCAATGAATACGTATGTCCAAGTTATCGGCGTTCCTATACAGTCACATTTTTATTACTATACACATCGTATTCATTTCTATTTCCGATAACTTTGTGAGTGTAGCATTCTAATAGGGACTTCAAATGCTTATTGAGTGGTGCACAAATTCGGCGTCGAAATTATTTTAGAAATGGTATTCTTTCCATAGTTTTGTGGATTGATCTTATTGTATTACAGACAATGAGAGTAAAAATAAATATATGGATAGTCTCGAAAAGGATGTTCTAAATTGATATTTAATAAATAAATCAAATTCATTAAGTTTATTTATAAAGTCTGAGCTTCAATCCCCACTTCATGGAAGGGAGATTATTCGATATGATTTTTTTTCTTGACTCTATTATCTGCTTTGTTATCTGCTATCTATGTGTCAATAGAACATTATAAGATTTTTTTGGTCTTGTACATGTGCTTGCAAGGCAATTTTATCAAATTCAAAACAAACGGATGAGATGAAAATGAATTTCATCTTGGTAAATGAAATATCTGCTGAAAGATAATCGGTGTAGATTGTTATCTAGATAATTGCCAGGAATTGATTTACAAAACAACAAAATCACTTTTCAACCCCGGTTTGTTTGTTTTTTAGTTTAAGATCGAGTTGAAAAAATTAAGGTGTTTTTGTTCATGTGATTTTTGTGGCTTGCTGCTACTATCTTTTTAAACTGTTGGTAACTACGTGTCATCAGGTCTAATAGCCGAAAGCAACTCAGTTCGTTTGGGAGTCAATCGGAGTGCTCTTCAAATTGAAGTCGCGAGACTCACTGGGATGGAAGAGAGTATCGCGTACAAACATCTAGGTAAGTCACCTGCTACTATTTAGTGTCACGCCAATTATTCAATACGAGAAACAAACTCGTACCTAGACATGCCTGATCAGACTATGGGTTATTGATCTTTACCTATATTTTCGTTCGTTTCCTCGTTAAAACTAGAAAGCTTAATAATCTAAAGATTATTTTTTTAATATTTAAATCAAATGACGCAGTAATGATTTAACACACACAGTGGAACGAGTTCACGTTGACACGTGTGTATATCAGCCTTAAAAATAACCGATAAAATTTGTATGGAATCATTTTTAACAAGCACAGCGTCAATATTGACAGCGAGTCGATGCATTGGGTGATTGGTTAAATATTTGATTGCAGGACCTGGGCCTTGGGAGCTGGGTATTGATCTGTGCTGGTCGAAGACCGACCAGTTCACGGCCTATCATTAATTGATAAAATAGATTGTTAGCTGTTAATGGATAACACTGGGATACTCTGACAAAACTTGGCTTTTTAAAAAAAGTGTTTTTGGCCATAAAACTTTCACTTCAACGATTGATGTATTGAAATAACAAATACTTGTTGAAAAATCTCAAACACGAGAGTTTAAGAAGTCTGAGGTTTGAAGCTTTTTGAAAAATCGAGGTAATTTTGATCGATTGATATTTGAAGGAAAAAAGCTTTTGGTCATAATGAAAAAGATATGTTATTTTGTCAGAGTGTGGCGAATAGTCGTCACAGCTATAGCATTACCGCAGTAATTATTTGAACCAATGGCCTACCGTGCTATTCCATTGTTGATTTTCTTCTAGTCCAATGTATTTAATTGTTCTGTAAACATATTATGATCAAATAGAATATTTGTAATGCATCGCACCTATCAGGGTGCACAATATGTTGGGTTTTTTTTTTTTGGTGTGATTTTTTGTTTTGTTTGTTTGTTGTTGTTTTTTTTATTGTTTTTTTTTCTTTTTCTTTTTAAAGCAGTTAACTGCCGTACTCTGTATTTAAAAATTTGGCCAGAAAACTCGTCCTTCAACTATATACCGATTGATTTGAAAACTCTCAACCCTGGGACTTTTCCCCGATGCCCAAGTATATGAGAGTTTTGGACAAGGTGGGAAGTCATTTTAATAGACTGATATTTGAGGGACACGTTTTCTGGGCAAATGTTTAAAATAAAATGTGCTAGGCTTTATTTCAGAGTACGTTATTAGGGTAACTCAACTACGATTACTGCACATTCCAATTTCTACGAATACCTATTTGCGACTTAGATAAAAGCAATACGAAACAATGTTGCCTTTGTATAAAAATGTACCTTTTACAATTTTATCATATCTTATTTTAGTTGGCATTCCGGTCATTACGGTCTAAGTCAACGTGAACATACTTTCAAGCCTGATAACTTGGACGCAATTCTAAGCTCGTTTTAACCTTGTTGTAATGGATAATATTATATTGTGTTGGTTTGAGATTATTTCCATTACAACTTGGGTTATCAGACCTACGAATAAGTATCCGTTCGTGGAGAGAGAGAGAGAGAGAGAGAGAGAGAGAGAGATGAGAGAGAGAGATGAGAGAGAGAAAGTGTGTGTGTGAGAGAGAGAGAGAGAAAGTGTGTGTGTGTGTGTGAGAGTGAGAGAGAGAGAGATGAGAGAGAGAAAGTGTGTGTGTGTGTGTGTGTGTGAGAGAGAGAGAGAGAGAGAGAGAGAGAGAGAGAGAGACGTAGAAAGAGAAAATAATTATTCTTATATCTTACCTAGTTGTTAAAATAAGACATACAACCCCTGTCAGAAGTGGAAGAGCTCTCTAACCTACACTCAAGGGGCTCCACTTGCTATCCGACGATCTGCTACGTATAATATCAACAATATAATAGACGATGATTGCAGCAAGTGGTTTATAAGATATCATACATTGAACGATGCCGAACTCTTACGAAACACATATATTTTGATTTTGGCCTAAAACCTTTTTAATCGATTCATTAAGATATTGACCAACTTCCCGAAAAGCAGTTCAAACTTGACATTTATCTGAAGTCTTAGGTTTGATTTTTTGTGGACAAGCTGATGCATTTTAATCAATCGGTATAAGATATAAAATGTTTTTGGCCAAAATTGAAAAAAATATTGTTCAGTGAGTACATGGCAAAATGATGGTCTGTGCCAATTCGGTCTATAAATAGAGCATGTTGGCTTTCGTTCAAGATGACAAAAGACTGATTGTGGAACTGTGTGATTTCCCAAGATCTTTCCCCTGGATTTCTCATGGGTACTACAGTCAACTTTCTGTAATCCGGACAAATATCAAGATCTCCGTATAAGTTATTGTATATTGCCCAAGATGACTATAATACGTCACCTGTTTGACTACAGCATATTTTTGTTGTACTCTTGAATAAGGAATAGACCAGGACTATTCAGTCAGTATCTGTTATGGAATAACCATTTCTTTAGGAATATGAACTAGTTTAACATTGTAGCGTTGCATTTAGGAGAAGAGAGTATTGCGAGTATACGTTTGAAATTTTGAAATCCCTAATCAAAAGCGCAAGGGTGTTATTATTATAACTGCAAAATAACATCAAAATGCGTAATCTTTGATTAAAATATTTCTTTCGTACTTTCCGTTGCTTTCACTTCAAGACAGACATAATGGTTTAATCTTAAAATTGGTTCATATCAACAAGATGTGTTATTATGTTTCAAAAAAATTGTTGTGCAACTTTGAGCTTTGATATAGTTTAATTTTTCCACATGTAATTCACACACAAAAACCGAGGACATAGAAAAATACGAATGCTGACGTTTATTTTTGGGTGCCAATCAGAGGCATAGAAAGTCTCTCGCCATGTACAAGGATGTAACAGCATGGGTGTGAGTTTGTTGATTTTGCTATTGTTTCTTTTTACAAAGTATGCTTTCATTAAAGATTAAAGGACGCAATAATTCGGATTATTTAATCGTGACAGGATTATCTAGAATTGGTACAACGAGAACTGACTGTATACTGTGTAACATAGCCATAATCTTTGCTAATGTTTTGATAAGCTCCTGGTCTTTTATCCCGATGATTTCACCCTGACGATCTAATGTTGATTATGATTAACCAGTTTACTGAAGTACTCTGGAAAAACTCGTATTAAAAAGATTTGGCCAGAAAACTTGTCCTTCAATTATCGAACTATTTAAATGACCCTCATCTTGGCAAAAAATTTCAAACCTGGGACTTCGCGAAGTCCCAGATTTGAAATTTTTTGCCAAGATGAGGGTCATTTAAATCGTTCGATATTTGAAGGACAAGTTTTCTGGCCAAATTTTTAAATACGAGTTTTTCCCGAGTACGGCAGTAAACTGGTTAAATTGCTCACTCACGGGCAATACATGTCATTACAGGCATTTGTCGTCATTATTCCAATCATTTTATACATTTATCTTCAATCTGATAACATTGTCTGGGTTTTACCATAACTTTAGCTGATGTTTTGATACGGCGCGCAGTGTTTATTTTCCGAAAGTGAAAAAAAAAAACAAGAGAGAGAGAGAGAGAGAGAGAGAGAGAGAGAGAGAGAGAGAGAGAGAGCGAGAGAGAGAAAGATGAGAGAGAGGGGGGAAAAGAAGGAGAGAGAGAGAGAGAGAGAGAGAGAGAGAGAGAGAGAGGGGGGGGGGGGGGGAGGGTGTAAAATGAAAATATGGAAAGAGATGGAGGTGATAAGGCATCAAACGCTGTTTGTCAAACTGTGTTTATTTAGAGTTCGGCATCATAATAATCCATTGAACGTCATAAGGCAAAATGTTTTCATCGGGAAATTTAGAAGGAGCAGATAATCAACCCCCCCCCCCCCCCCTCCCGCTTTCTCCAGCACGATATAACTATCAGTATAATTAGAAACTCATTTTTGCTTTTAATAACTAATACCTACCTTGAACATCCACAACTATGTTATACGTTTGTTTTGTTTGTTTGTGTGTTTGTTTGTATTGAACCGTTTTCATGTTATATCGGTATCAATCAGTGGCATAGAAAGTCTGTCGCCATTTACAAGGCTGTAATAGCATTAGTTATCAGGGGTTCTTTTTTTCAATGACGTAAAACAAATCGCATTTAACTCACCTTAATGATGCTTTTATTTTGTCGTAATTAATCAATATATCATGTCGAATTACTGTCTGCGTTAAGCAATAACCCTAGACGATGTGTTGATGAGCTGTGAGTCTTTAATGAGACACACCTTGCTTGGTACAAAAAAACACACATTGCGTACGAGTTAAGTTCGTAAATAATTAAATAATAGCATTAGTTGTCTGAGGTTCTTGCAAATTGCGTTTACAATTCTATAACAAGGTTTGTGTTTCGGGCGGGGGATGGAGGGGGGGGGGGGGTCCCACTGAAATTCAACAAATGCTTAGGTATCCTAACAAAACCGGGTTTGTTTTTTGTTTGTTTGTTTTTTCAATATTTTAAAATACATGTGCAGAACCTGGAAAATTTGAGAATAATTAAAGGCTTATTACGAACAGGTACTTATCTATTTTAATGATTATAATCTTTGAAATAAAGATAGATCGAGATGAATCTTTTGAGGTATAAACGGCTAAAATCGGTCCAGTAATAAAGTCAGGAGGCATGTGCAAATTAATCGGGCGACCCTGGCAAAACTAGCAACTGTAGATTTAATTTGAAATCATTAAAAATATGGAGTGGGTTTTGATGTGGACAAATCACAAAAACGTAAGGTTTATTATGCACATGCACTTATTCTGTCACAGAAATTAAGTTGAACCGAGACGAATCTCTTGAGCCTTCAACGTTCAAAGTCGGTCCGGTAATAAAGTCTGGAGGTGCCCGCAAGTAAAAAAAATTATATGTATATTATTATTATATATATATATATTATTATTATTATTATTATTATTATTATTATTATTATTATTATTATTATTATTATTATTATTATTATTATCATATTATTATTATTTTTTTTATTATTATTATTATTATTATTATTATTATTATTATTATTATTATTATTATTATTATTATCATTATTATCATTATTTAGGAGAATTCTTACTAAAGCATCAATCGATTAAAATGACCCCAAGTAGTCCTACAGAGCTGTTTCTGCCGAGTTAAACGGACAATAGGAATTACTTGCTACCCTTAGGATATGACGCTAGTCTATCGAGAAGTACTGTTTTCCTCTATAGAAGGAATGAAGTTGAGGTCATTCAGCTCTTTATTATTGGTTATTAGCCATCCATTTTTTTTCAGTAGTTTTCACTAAATAATATTAATCAGACTATAAACGTTAAAGGTTTTTAAAGAATTGAGCTTATATATAGGACAATATCCACTAAAAGTGCTCAAAGCGCTTAACAATGGGTCCCCGGCCAACAGCAACACTTAATATGTAGAGCGAGACATGGCGCCTGTTAGGCGATATTGCATTTTTTATTCGGACGGAGACTGTTAACGGCCAGGTACTCATTTTACACCAGAGTACGGTGAGAGAATGCGACGATCCGAAAAAGAGTGTCATACCACAAGACCACAACACCGCAGACCGTTTTACGTGTTTGTACGTTATGTGTGGTTAGCGAATATATACGTTCATAGCATCTATATAGCATTAATATCTAACAAACTTAGTTACCCAAGCACTGTCGGATGGTTTGGTCTATTTTCTTATTTATTTTTTACCTTCCTGATGCGTCAGAAACACAAAGATAAACACACACGCACACGCACACACACACACACACACACACACATGTGTTTTTATTCAGTGAGGTATCGATATATTTTTCTCAACTAACTAGATCTTTACCACAGAAGTTCAGTAACAGGTAGCCGTCAAAAAATAGAACCACTCGAATCTTTATTTACTTTATGAATCTTTATGTTCGTAATATTTATATATATATATATATATATATATATATATATAATATATATATACAATTACTTTTTTTTGCGGCTGTGTGGTCTAGTGGCATGATATTCGCTTTCGGATCGGAAGGTCCTGAGTTCGAGCCTCGTTCGGCGCATAGTTGAGTCCTTGGAAAAGGCTCTTTACTCATATTCTCTCACCGTACTCAGGTGTAAAATGAGTACCTGGCCGTTAACAGCGTTGTCTCTGTCGGAAAAAATGGTAATATCTCGTCATGTCTCGTTCTATATGTTAAATGTTGCTATTGGCCAGGGACCCCTTGTAAAGCGCTTTGAGCACGTTTATAGGATATTGCTTTATATAAAACGTTTAGTGGATATTGCTTTATATATAAAAGCTCAATTTTAATAAACAAGCTCAAATACATCAACTTATTGGGCGAAACATGCAGCATCTATGGGGGCTTATACAATATTTTTGACCAAAGACAACACTGCTGAACACCCGGGAGACCTTCGAACCTTGCGTCGGTCTCCAATTTTAAGAAAGGGATAAAGAGTGAACAATACATTTCCCAAAGGGAATCAGTCCTTCAACAAAAATCAAGCTCGTGTCATACTTTTCACGAGAAAGGGAGACCTTCAAGGGAATAATAAGAGGAAGAAGAAGAAGGAACCGCTTTATAAATCTATATTATTCTGTTCTTTTTTTATTTTTTAAAGTGCCTTTTCTTGTATTGTTATTTCTATTTACGCAGTCTTCATGCTTTTTATTTGCCTGAACATCTTGTGCTTGCTATTCCTGTCTTGATTTATTTATCTCCGATTTATAGCCCCCACCTCACCCCCACCAACCCTCCCTGCTCTTATTTCCTCTCATATTTATTTATCTCTTTGTCTAGCACGCTTGCGTTGGCGCAAGGGGAGAAAAGATGTACACGCGGATTGCAGGAGCACATCAAATTGGCATTGATGTCAATAAAATATTATTGGGTATAAAATATAATAATAATAATAATAATAATAATAATAATAATATCTCATAAACAACACGTGAATACGTGAATACGAGGAAGCGATGCTCCTTGGGGAATGATAAGAAAAGGCAAGAAAGGTAAGAGATAATATATGGTTTGGAATAACAGTATATCAGGAAAGACCAAACGGCATTATACAAACAAACAGACGTGCAGAAGACATAATAGAAAGTAGATAAACAGATTTGCCGAGCTCTGAAAAAAAAAACACATTTTACAAATTTGTGCCAGAAAACTCGTCCTTCAATAAAAAGATCGATCGGTTAAAATGACCTCAGCTTGTCAAAAATTCGAACACCTGGAATTTCAAGGAAGTCTTCGGGGTCGGCCCAAACTGGATTGTGTTGTGGCAACATGGGGCTCATTTTATACGATCGATGGTTGAAGGATGAGTTTTCTAGCCAAATATTTTTAACATGTGTTTTTTTCCAGGGTATGCCAGAGATGAAGAGATCATAATTTATATTCAATGATGTTTTTGAAACCGTTCCTTTGACCATTGATTTTGGAAAGAATTATAAACAGGTGAACCAATGCATAAAAACATAACAACCTTGTGGTTTATTATTTTAAGTAATTTTAACCTGTATGATTTTGTTCGTTTTAAATATATAAACACCAAATTATAATACCACTATTTTTCTTTACCACAAAATGATAAGAATAGTCAAATGGAATGTAAGCTTCAATTTAATTGATTAAGACATATAATGTGAACGTTTCGGGTTTCTCCTTTGTCAACATAAAAAAACATAAGCAGCAACATTAGCATTCCACCACTAAATAGGCACATCGGTAGATTACTCGTGTGATCTTCTGTTCCCTAATTGAACCAGCCCCTTTGTCTTGCTTTTTCTTTGGTGCTTTTAGCATTAGATCTACAACTTTTTCCTTTACCATCTTCCTTTTTTACTGTCACTGTAATGATCTAATAGTATCGCAAGCAACGCAAAACTCTTGAAAATATTATTTAAAGTAAATATATGCGACAGTACAATGTTAAAACTTAATTTATTTAATAAAATAATCGTACAGACAGCTGTTATACGATAACAAGGATAAATATTGGACAAACTGGTACTTGTTTTAAACAGTGTATATCTTAACCAGTTAACTGCCGTACTCTGCAAAACAATAATAATATCTAATATTTAAAAACATTGGCCAAAATAGTCGTTCTTCAAATATCGATCGTTTAAAACAACCATCGTCTAGGTAAAAACTTTCAAACCTAGGACCTCTGGTTAAGACACATTCAGAGTGTGCGGAGTTGATTTTATTTTTTTTAATGGAGAAGAGAAAAGTCTCGAAAGAAGCAAAAATAAATATGTTTTTGTAACGTTCCTTAACAATAATACGGCTTTTGACCTTCATCCCACACACATCAGATGCAGGTATATTGTTCAAGATGCTGATTTGGCCAAGTTACTGCTGAGATTGTACCTGTAGCCTAGAATCTTATCAATAATTCTTTTTATAAGTGGAATAGGGGTGGAAGGAGATTTTGTAATCCAAGCTGGATCATTAGTCAAGAAATCAATAATGTCAAACACTGAATGACTGATACTGTATTTGACCAATGTAGGTCACCGGTGCGGTCTTTGCTTCGTACCCAAAAGGTATCGAGTTCGACTATCCGCCTCGTTGTATGGCCTTGAGCAAGTCACCTCGCCCTAGCTCACTTTGCGGCGCTGCATTGCGGCTGACGCCTGGGTTATTCTAGTATTCCCTTGGAATAGACCCTAAAGACAAATTTTACCTTGGGGATGAATAAAGGGAATTTTTATATGACTCATTCTGTAGAGATTCAATTCCCACGCCGCCGTTTATGATTTAACGTAGCGTTGTATTGGCTTTTGGAGTCTTATCTTAAAATGACGGAAAAAAAGGTCTTTCGTAGACCGATTTTCTATAAGCGTGGTTGCGGTAGCAACTGTTCACGCTACAAAAACCGAGTTTTAATTTTGGTTCTATGGGCTTGCTGATGCACAGTATGACAGCTTCTTGCAGACAATAAATACATATCTCACATTCGCTTTGTCCCTCCCTTCTATGCTTCCTGCCTCACTTAAAATAATATTTAAAAGATGCTTTTAAAACGCGACAACACTGAAAGCAAAATAAAATAATTGTAGCAATTTTTTTTAAAAGAACATTATCATTAGGCTATGTAGAAAATAACTGTAATTACATTTGTCTCAGAACTGCAAATGGTGGATGAAAAAATGAATAAGAGAACTGGAAAAGGGAAAACTGAAAATAAAAATGAAAGTGTCCTCTATTTTTATAGATTTTTTTATTATGAATTAAAGGTTGAGTAGCCATACAGTGATGATAATGTGATTGAAGCGAGGGAGTGGAAGAGTCACACTGAAATACAACAAATAATTCAAGGGGAGAGAAGTGCTGGAGGAGAAAGGTTTTTTAAATGAATGTAGACAGGAAAAAACATAAAGAAGAGAGAGGTAGGGGGAAGGGGGGGGGGGAGGGGGAGGGGGGAGAGGCACATAAAGATAGAGTGGAAAGAGAGCTAGAGAGAGTGTGTGTGTGTGTGTGTGTGTGTGTGTGCGTGCGTGTGTGTGAGAGAGAGAGAGAGAGAGAGAGAGAGAGAGAGAGAGAGAGAGAGGGAGAGGGGGGGGGGGGGAGGAAGTGTTGTTTTATGACGTTAAATGAAAGATGGAAGAGAAGAAGGATAAAGACTTCGATGACAACTGGTAACGAGGACGGCAACGAGAAGAAACTAGAAGTTATCAAGAGCTTTCAGAAAGCAAAAGGAAAGGAATAAAAAAGTCCCTTTCCTCTCTCTATCAATTAACAATCTATAATCTCAAGATGCACACAAATACAGACACACACACACACACACTCACACACACACACACACACACATATATATATACACACACATACACATGCATTATATTCACGACAGACACACTCTCATACACTCAACTAAACTCAAGTGTAGTTCAAATGAAGAATGTAATTATTAGGAAGAATTCAATATTGGATAAGAGGGGAGAGGAAACAATGACGGCCAGCAGCTCCTCATTTGTGCCCAACGATGTCCATCTGGTATTACATCGGAATGAGCTAGACGAAGGAAACAAGAGGTTAAATCACCAAAATGATCGGAAAGAGGGAATTTACGTTTTGTAAAGTTTATGCAATGAAGATAATTTATTTTAACTCAAATGTTAAAAAATCAAGCTCAAATTTGAATTTTAAGCATCAGGTCCACTTCGACATAATACCGTTATGGGACAGTTGGTCACAGTTTGAGAATAGAGGCATAATATTGTAACTAGCTTTCAAAATGTTTCTTGTTCATTATAATTCTACTCCAAGCAAATTTCGCAAACACCCTACTGTTCACAATCCCAATAGCTTCTTAAATCAGAATATAGTGCGAGCCGAATGTGTCGCGGTCAATTCGTGTGATGTCACGTCCTGTAATAAACTCAAGCGATGTTGAGCGTGGCCAATGAATGGATGAGTGACATTGATTGGAAAGTTATGACCCAGGTGTAAAAGATGACTGTATAAACAAAATAGGTGAAGGAGGAGGAGAAGGGGGGGGGGGAGGAGGAGGAGGAAGGGGGGGAGGGTGAGGAGGAAGGGGGGGAGGAGGAGGAGGAAGTGGGGGTAGGGGAGGAGGAAGGGGGGAGGAGGAGGAGAAGTAAAAGAAGAAGAAGAAGAAGAAGAAGAAGAAGAAGAAGAAGAAGAAGAAGAAGAAGAAGAAGAAGAAGAAGAAGAAGAAGAAGAAGAAGAAAGACAAAGTTTGGGATAACTTAGACCCAGCATTGTAAGGAGGGAATTGATTATTTCAATACAAAAATCGTAGCTCAAAGATTCTGTTGTCTTCTTTAATATTGTGGTTTATGTTTATTTTCCACGGATCGGCATACTTCAAGTCACCACGCTATTCCCGAGGTCCGGTTGTAATAAGCCCAAAATATGCCTTTTGTCACGTTCCTGGAGCCTCATTTAGGATTTTGTAGAATCCATAATACTTTTGATTTATATTTGAACAGGTGCTGGAAATCGGTCCAAGAACTAGATATTAGTCCTAGGAATAAAACGTCTAGCTGAAAATTATTGATTTATTTTATCTGAAATTATACCGTCTTTTTGTTGTTTATTTTTAAATCATCATCATCATCATCATCATCATCATCATCATCATCATCATCATCATCATCATCATCATCATCAATCATTATTATTATTATTTATTATTATTATTATTATTATATTATTATTATTATTATTATTATTATTATTATTATTATTATTATTATTATCATTATCAATATTATCATTATTATTATTATTATTATTATTATTATCATTTTTATTATTATTATTATCAGCATCATCATCATCATAATAATCATCATCATCATCATCATCTCATCTATCATCATCATCATCATCTCATCATATCATCATCATCATTATTATTGTAGATCTGTAGATATTGACCATTCGTTTACGTGTAACATGCATTTAATCCTTTGTTGATTTTGGATGCTGGAGGAACAGCCCAGAGCTTGACAATTACGCATCATCACTCAGAAATTGAGTGACATACGATCTATTCCTCTGATCCCATATGAGTTTAACGAAATTCGCAAAGACAGATACCTTAAAGTTATGTCTTATTTTTTAAAAAGGTTGATTACTGTGTGAGATTTTCAACGTCGTTGGTGATAGCTTGGACATCGAGTCTGGAAACCAAAGTCCAATTCTATTCTAGAAGACGGG
>NC_088360.1:88374712-88387212 GCF_034508935.2 Berghia stephanieae | reverse complement strand
CCTGCTAGAACGCTAGTCTATGGCAAAGTACTTTCCGCCAGATCTAACAGGCCCAGCTACCATTTCACTGCTGGGTAGACAATGGGATTAGAAAAAAATATCGACTGCACCCGGTATCGATATCGGCCCCTTTGCGTGTGAAGTGAGTGCTCTACCAACTGAGCTATTGAGACCCTCTCGCCCCAGGTATATGAGATGTATATTATACAATAGAATCGTGTTATACCAACTATTCCTAAGCTGCCGTACTCTGAAATAAAACACACTTGTGACCCGTAGTCTCAAAACGGTATTATGTTGGGATGTGAACAAGGTTAAGTAAGAAATTCAATTTATAGCCACACACAACCTTGTTGTTGTTTTCCATTCTTTACGATGGAAATCAAATAGAAACTCTAGCATTGAAAAAGACCTTAGGTAACATTTTAATAGTAAATTCACTTTTCGAGCCAATGCATTTTCA
This sequence comes from Berghia stephanieae, assembly GCF_034508935.2. Classification (NCBI taxonomy): domain Eukaryota; kingdom Metazoa; phylum Mollusca; class Gastropoda; order Nudibranchia; family Aeolidiidae; genus Berghia; species Berghia stephanieae. The sequence goes on along the minus strand of NC_088360.1, from coordinate 88,386,749 downwards.
AGGCGCTGGGTTACATTGTTTAAAATTTTGACCAAATCGATAACTAGTCCTTCAAATTATGTCGATCGATTAAAATGACCATAAACTCTCAAACCTGGGTCACTTCAATCTCAAACCTGGGTCACTTCAATCTCAAACCTGGGTCACTTCAATCTCAAACCTGGGTCATTTCAATCTGAAACCTGGGTCATTTCAATCTCAAACCTGGGTCATTTCAATCTCAAACCTGGGTCACTTCAATCTCAAACCTGGGTCATTTCAATCGATCGATATTTGAGGAACTATTTTTCAAGTCATAACAAAAAATGTGTGTGTTTATATATATATATATATATATATATATATATATATATATATATATATATATATATTGTGTGTGTGTGTGTGTGTGTGTTTTTTTTTTTTGTTTTTTTTTTTGTTTTTGTTTTTTTTTGTTTTTAAAATTGAGATCACGTTCGTATGCTAGGTGCTTTGATTCTTGTAGAAATTATTCAACGAGGCGAAACATATCAAATAAATTCACCCTAACTCTTTTTGAGCACTCCCCTCTCATATATATATATATATATATATATATATATATATATATATATATATATATATATATATAATTTTAAAGAATAATACACAGATCTAACCAAATTTATATCTACTAATGCAATGAGATGAGGGTCCATTTTGCACTGTCTATGAATATTTGTTGTAAATCATACTGTAGTTGCTAGTGATTATACTAATTCTATAATCTCGTATTCCATTCAATTATAAATGTAATGCTTAATAAATTACTACTAGAAACTATTGAAACAACAGATGTAGGAACATTCAAAAATACCGTGGAACTTAAGTATATAGCATTGTATTAGGAATAGGAAAGAATTGATCTTTTTATGAGCTTTTCATATAGCGCAATATCCACTTAGTGTGCTAAGGGCGCTTTACAAAAGGCCCCAAGCCAACAGCAACACCTAACATATAGGACGAGCCATGAACGATACCTGTAAGGCATTATTTCAGTTGAGTTTGTTTTGTTTTGGTTTATTTGTTTGTTTTTTTTGTTTTTTTTGGAGGGGTGTTTGTTTTTGTTTTGATTGTTGCTGTTGTTGTTTTTTGTTTGTTTGTTTTTGTTTTGTTTTGTTTTTTTGTTTTGTTTTGTTTTGTTTTGTTTTGTTTTGTTTTGTCGTTTTAATTTTTGTTTTTGGTTTGTTTTTCAACAAATATGACACTGTTACCGGCCATGTACTCGTTTTACAACGGAGTGTTATGAAAGGATGTGAGGAAAGAGCCTTTCCCAAGGAATTATCTTTGCGCCACTTGCAGCGGGGTTCGAATCACGGACCTACAGGGGCAGAAGGCGAGTGTTATACTACAAAGTGCAGATGAATGATATAGAAAACACGGAGACACAAGCCTAGAACAGTAAAATGAATTATAAACTACTTAAATCGATGGGGGGGGGGGGTAGACAGAATTTTGCCCATCGCATTCTTATCTAACAAAGCCGTAAATGCGTTTATTGCTCATGGATGCAATTGGACGCAATAGATTCAATTAGGAAATAGATTGATGGTCATAGAATCACGGAATCCGTTTCAAATTCGGCGTTACAATTTCAACTAAACTGGAGAGATCTGTATACAATGTACTATTTTAAGACTTATTAAGCTTACAAAAAATAATGTTATTTGTTTTTTGTTTTCATTTTGTGACCTTAATTAATTATAGATCATATATTTATTAAACAGGTATTGTAAAAAAATAACAATAATATCCACTTAAAATTAGAAAGAAAAAGCATAATATTCTAACCCGATATATATGGTAAATAAAACCCTGACGATATAAATATTCTTACTAAATGAAATTTCAATTCCAATAAATTACAAGTAAATAATGACGTTTCAAAGGACATTCTAACCAGACAAATACATACGTCATTGATAAATCAAATTCCACAGTTATAAACCACGGAGTGATTGGTGTTAATCCAGGATATAATCGAAGCACAATCAATTGATTACACGAAATCACGAATTTCGACGAATATTTTCTTTCATCTTATAGCACTGAATAGTCCAGGAACGGCGAATCACTAATTGAGCCACTGTCAGTGAGTAAATACTACTAAAAATTACCAACTACTCACACAGTGAGCGTGCACTGATGGAACATATGTAAGGTACGTGCATTCAGGTGGGCGAATGAATGCACGAAATCGTAGACAGTTCAATGTGAGTAGTGTATGAATCAAGTCACCTCTAGTCCTTGTAGTTGTGTGTGAGCAATAATTGAACGTCGTCGTATATGTTGTTGTAGTGGTGGTGGTGGTGGTGGTAGTGGTGGGGGATTGGGGTGGAGGAGATAGATTTGGTGGGAGGTCGTCGTGGTGGTGGTAGTGGTGGGTGGTGGTGGTTGTGTTGTATGATGAGAAAGGCGAATCGACTCACGGTCCCTCGCCGTGCCTCGTCGCCCCTCGTTTTCTTTCCTTTCAACTCAATTGACGTCTCCGCTTCCGCTCGGCCATGCGTTTAACATAACAGTGAGTCAAATGTTATTATGTAGAGGAGGCGATTTTCGATAGATAGATGGGGAATTTCTCCTCTTCAATCCTCCTCTTTTTATGTTTGATGCATTTAAATATTATACGGCGCTTGCGACACTTTTTTTATATTTCAAGGCCAGAAAAAGGTGGGAAAAATCGAAAAAGATAAGATATTTTTAATCTCGTAAAAAATAGAAAAAAAAAACCGGATGAGTTCAACAGAGATCAGAAATAGATCCAAGAGCATTCTATCTTTTGTGTCTAGTGTAAAAATAGCTAAAAATCCAACACTGACAAGGCTAAAGGACGTGTCAAGAGGGATACTTATTAGTCTTTATGGTATAATTAATCGAAAGACTGAAATAGCACAGGCACCAGTGCAGTGCAACGTCACGTGTGAGTTATGCCTTACTCACTGTCACATAGCGTAGTGGGCGGTAGTTGGCCGAGCCTGGTATGAACCGAATACATTTCCATTTGTCACACTACCCCTTCAAATTATTTTTTACCGACTATACTATTGAACCAGATAGTCAATTCTATTTTTAATTCTCATTCTCTCCCTTCAGTTTTTCTTCAACCATATTTGTAAGGGTGGGGTGGGGGGGGGGGGGGTTATGGCGCTTCTGACATTAAATAATCATTTCAGAGCCAGTAAAAAAGAAGATGGTGAAGGAAAAGCTGTAGAAGGACACACTCAAGGTGTTCAAAGTACAATATATTCAAAACTAATAAATTTAATGGTACAGACAAGGTAGATGATTTATATGGGGGTAAAACAGACTAACATCTCTCAATAAATGCTATAATATTATATTTAACTGACTCCCTCCTAGCCAAAGATTCCTGCCAGGACAATTCTATGTGGCTATGTGGTCTTGTGGTATGACACTCGCTTTCAGATCGGAAGGTCCTGAATTCGAGCCTCCCTCAGCGCATAGTTGCGTCTTTGGAAAAGGCTCTTTACTCACATTCTCTCACCGTACTCAGATGTAAAATGAGTACCTGGCCGTTAACAGCGTTGTCTCTGTCCGAAAAAAGTGTAATATCGCCTAACAGGCGACATATCTCGTCCTACATGTTACGTGTTGCTGTTGGCCAGGGACCCCTTGTAAAGCGTGTTGAGCACGTTTAGTGGATATTGCGCTATATAAAAGCTCATTGTAAAAAAATTCTAGAACAGAGAGCAACATGGAAAGTGAAAACTGATAAATACGACAGAAGTCATAGCAAATCCACCATGGGAGGTCAAAAGACTCCACTCAGTTCTTCCACCATCTGATTACATCAAAGTTAACTTTTTGGTAGAATAATAAATATGTTGTCCATCTACCAAAGGTAATAAAATAAAATGACGGACACGTCATCATGATTTTCTCAGCAGTTTACCGACATTTTGGAATTTGTCATTTCCTGCATTGTTTTCTTCCCTAGTTACTGCTGATAACAAAACTGACTGTAATCAATAACAACTCACGATTTGTCGTTTATGAATCGACCGCTGGTTATCGGCAGGCTTTCAAGCCCCAGCAAGCACCATCGAGAACCGCCAGAATGCAAACATCACCATGGAACAATCGGTCGAATTCTGACAAAACATATTGTTAATTTTGACCAGAAATCTATTATTTTAAGTATCTATCGATTTAAATGCCTCTCAAATCATAAATATATTTCAAACATAAGACTTTTACAAAGTTTCAGGTTTGACACCCTCTGACAAGTTGAGGATCATTTTTAATCGATCGATCTTAGAAATAAGAGATTTCTGGCCAAAATAAAATAATGTGATCTCTGTATTGGAGCACGGTAATCTATGGGTCCTCGAAGACCCTAGACATCGGACAGTGGTGAACTCGTCACCACTTTATACATGTCAACAATCTACTCTTCTGTTTTATCGGTGAATTTATTGTTAGCATTTCAAAGTACATATCATTTTGCAAACGCACATACACACCTGCACACATACACATGCGCACGTGCACACACACTCATGAACACATGCACACTAACAGTGTACAAAGGCATGAGTGTTGTGTATTATTCTCTCATTGTATTTCATTAATCACCTATTTATCTATCTATCTACCTATATATCTATCTATCTATCTATCTATCTATCTATCTCTATCTATCTCTATCTATCTATCTATCTATCTATCTATCTATCTATCTATCTATCTATCTATCTATCAATCTATCTATCTATATCTATATGTCCATCTATATGTCTAGATATCTATCCATCCATCCATCTATCTATCTATGCATCTACCATCTTTTTATCTGTCTATTATCTAAGAGTATGCTCCCCAAATGCTGTGGAGTGGGTTCGGTGTTGGAGCGACAAACTATGATAATGATCTATCTACCTATCGATCTATCTATTCATCAACCAATCGTCTCTCTCTCTCTCTCTCTCTCTCTCTCTCTCTCTCTCTCTCTCTCTCTCTCTCTCCACCCCCTTCCCGCTTGTCGTGCCCTCATGCACGCACGTGCCCTCGTCGCTCACATGACCGCGCACGTCCATCTTCAAGTCAAGGACCAGGGGACAAGCTGAGTTAAAACCCGATCGCCAAAGTGTGACACCGGAGAGCTTCCGAGGTTCATATGACACTATCCATTGGCCACTCACTCAAAGGCGGGCTGAACTGATCAACAGTGGCGTACTCCGGAAAAAAAAACATATTTAAAAATTGGCCAGAAAACTTGTCCTTCAAATATCTATCGATTTAAATGACCCGCATCTTGGCAAAAACTCTCAAACCTGGGACTTCGAAGTTTTGCTAAGATGAGGGTCATTCAAATCGATTGATATTTGAAGGACGAGTTTTCTGGCCAAATTTTCAAAGAAGTGTTTTTCCAGAGTACGGCAGATAACAGGAATTTGTGGAGGAAAACAAACTCTTCTGACAATAGGACTTATTTGTGTCCCATGTCACAGTGCAGCTTTCTGTCCTCGGGGTATAGAAGGAAAGAAATTGACCTCACTTATCTCTTTGTTATTGTTTTCAATCAGCCATTTGGTGATTAATTCTCACTAAACTATATCAATCAGACTAAACGTTCGAGGGTACACACAGTTTTGTGTGTTGATAGGTTATATCCGGCTGGCGAATGTTGTGATTATGTTTAATTAACGCATAACTTCAATAAGGCAAATGCATTTCTCACTAATTATGTCCCTTAGTTGTGTCCAACACAGAGAATAACATATATAATTATATAAATACAACATTTCTTACGACGCTGATTTCTACAAATGAACTTAAATCAACAAACACAACTATGGATGCTGTGGTCTTGGCTAAGAAACTTACAACATTGCCATACGGAAATATAACGGACCAGACTATGTATAACCTTGAACGTCTATAGTCTGGTTTATCCTCACATACAGGTTGTTAGCCATCACCAAAAAAACAAATCCAAAAAAAAAATGTTTAAAATACAAAATATTAGTCGGCGAATTTTGGCGAGACCAAATTATCTGCTGAATTATTCACCTTCTATTATTTATCTTTTAAAAACATTTTGTATTAAACCCTATTATGTTCTTCATTCTATAACAAAATGGGAAAATCCTTTTCGTCTGGTGGAGCAAATGGATGCAAGACTTTCTAATTATATTTATATAAAAATAGATTCCAATATAATACAAAATAAATGAAGATGAAAATATACAATATGAAATAAAAGTATTGCTGCAAAGGGAATGTCCATACAGTTAAAATGTAAACATGCCCATCGTCAGTTAACTGTCATACTCTGGATAAACACGTATTTAAACATGTGGACTGAAAACTCGTCCTTCAAATATCGATCGATTTAAATTACCCTCATCTTTGCAAAAATATTCAAACTTGGGACTGTGCGAGGTTTCAGATTTGAGAGTATTTTCTGTCGAAAAAAAATCGTGTGAGACATTCGAGTGTCTCATCCATCGTGTTTTGATGATAAGAGAAAAACCTCCGATTGGTAAATTAGATTTAAGATTTTATTCCATTTTATGATTAATTTCTTTGATCAACAATTGCATTATATCCAGTATTCTTTGAAATATGCAACAACTCCTTATTGCCGTTAGACGGTTAAGTCAAGATAAGGTGATCCGATGCACCTGAACGGTGCCTCTTGAACAAGGGGGTCTATTGTAATGTATACCGTACACGTGTCTGATAACATGTAAAACAACCGTCCATCGAAACGTAACTTTATTATAGTATGTTATTATCATACTTGTATCATATTTCGTTTCGACTTTATTCGTTCAAAAGTATTTGGGGGGTTGTTTTACATGGGAAAGGTGTTGTGTTAGGTTTGTTATTTATTTTGTATTATTATTTTTTTTTTTTTTGGCGGGGACGGGGGGGGGGGGGGGGGGGGGTTGGGTTTGGTTTTTTTTTTTTTTTTTTTTTTTGGGGGGGGGGGGTTGGTCTCTTTTTTGTGTGTGTTTTGTTTCTTGTTTCTTGTTTGCTGATGCTGCTTCGGCTTGTCCTCCTCCTCCTCCTCCTCCACCTCCTCCTCCTCCTCCTCCTCCTCCTTCTTCTTCTTCTTCTTCTTCTTCTTCTTCTTCTTCTTCTTCTTCTTCTTCTTCTTCTTCTTCTTCTTCTTCCTTCTCCTCACCTCCTCCTTTCTCCATCTTCTCCTTTTTTTCTTTCTTTCTCTCCCCCCCCCCCTTGATTTTCTTTTGTTTGCTTCAATTAGTTTCATGTTTGTTTCAGAAGGTTCTATCTTTGTTTTCCAAAAATAACATTTAAATCATTGTGGTTTAATTATCGCGTAACAAACACTTAGGTTAAAATATGTAAGATTCCATGAACGATAATCGTTAAGGATTTATCACCTTGACGATTGATGTGTGTCTGGGACTCGTTAAAACTTGGGGTAGAACGGGGTGCTTGATAGATATGATGATGCGAGGTGTGTGTGAGAGAGAGAGAGAGAGAGAGAGAGAGAGAGAGAGAGAGAGAGAGAGACATAAATATGTAATGCTGAGTAAGTATAGAGATAGAGAGAAGAAAAAAAAAAGGGGGGGGGGGGAGGGAGAGATATAGATAGAGAGAGAGAAAGAGAGATGGGGAGTTGAGTATATTTGTGTAAGAGTGTTGTTCTTGTGCGGGGCAGTGGGTGGAAGACAGAAGATGAAAGAGAGAGAGAGAGAGAGAGAGAGAGAGAGAGAGAGCGACAGAGAGAAGGAGACAGGGAGAGAAAGGGAGTGTGGGATGGGGAGTTAGTGTAATGTGTTTGTGAGAGAGAGAGAGAGAGAGAGAGAGATAGATAGAGAGAGAGAGAGCTGGGGAAAGAATGGGAGAGAGAGTGTGTGTGTGAGAGAGACGAGAGAAAGAGGTGTGAATCTTCGCGGCAAAGAGTTCCCCCAGGGACTCAGGACTATGATTTCATGTCACACAATCATTAATTGATACGACAAGATTCTGCAGTCATGACACAACTGAACTGACCTGAATGGAACTTTTCTTATCCAATATCATGTACATAAATAATACTATTCATCGACACAACTATCAAATGCAAGGCAATGCCACTCGTTGAAACGAGATTATTATTATTATTTTTTTATTATAAAAATAAAAATAAACCGGGAGGTGGCTATCCTCACGAATGACACGCCATTTTGTCGTTACCGATAATTAGCTTCATCAAGCATCATCTTTGACATCGGCTGGGCTTACCTTAGCATTAGACAGCCGAGGGCATGAACAGCGGCATCTATTCAGCCGAACCTTCACAAAACACCACTTTTTAGAAATTTCTCCAGAAAACTTTTCATTGAAGTAATATGGAACCGTTAAATTAACCATAAACTTGTCAAAAAATTCCAAACCTGGGACTACTTTTTTAGAATGAGGTCTCAAAATTGAAATATTTTGACGGTCATTTTAATGGATGGATATTGAAGGTAAAAGTTTTCTGACTAAATAAAAAAAACTTTGCTTGGTCAGAGCACGGTAGGATTAACAATATCAGGAATGTGATCATTATCAATATTGAGTATGAGCCATTGGGTTGAGGTGAGCTACATAATATGGTGCTGATTTGCTTTGTTAGACAGGGAGGCGGATTAACAAGATTATAGGGTAATGTGATTTTTTTTTCTCATTGTGGAATTGAAATAAAATTTCCTATATTTTAGATAATTGGATTTTATTATATAGTTCTACGGTAGTGAAACGATTTGTGTACAATAGCTATTTTGTATACCATCGATCCATTGACGGCTGGATCTGATTGCCCTGTTACCATTCGCCATGCTTTTAAAAAAATCATTTTCACCAAGAGAGCTTTGACAGCTTTGCTATCCCGGCTTCGTGGACAGAAACCAAAGCTTTGACACATTTCTTGACCTAAGACCAACATCAATCATCCATCAATACTCGCTAGGCCTGCTGGCACTTGAATGCGATGCAAGGGATCTCCGCATGGTCTTGTCAGCTGCCATTGTTGTGACCACAGGGAGGGACAGACCTCTCTGCTTTAGGCCCCTCTCAATGGTGCGTCTCAATGTTCCCCTAGGGGTGTCCTCGCTTTCTCTTTCCTTGGGATGTTCATCGCAGAGCTTTCCTTGTCAATGTTTCTTCACGAAGATATGCACTAACCAGTGACATCTTTTCCTTTTAATGAGACTCTCCAGAGACCCCACCTCCGCTCTAGCTCTCAGGTCCTCATTTGAGATTGAACCGATTTTACAAAAATATAGGACTTCGTAGAAAGGTTAACGTAAGAAATTACATTATCTTACAAAGGACAAACTCTAGGCAAAGAATAATTCAATCTCAACAAAAATGAATCAGTATAAATCAATATTATAGATTTTTAATTAACTGAATGCAGGATTCTTTGAATGGCAAAATTTGTACAATTTAAAAAGAAATCCTGCATTCAGTTACTTAAAAATCTATAATATTGCTTTATACTGATTCATTTTTGTTGAGATTGAATTACCTAGTCATTTCATAATATTAGAAAGGTTAATTGTTAAATACATGGAAAAAGGGACGCCCGAAAACTAGATGGATGGATAGGGTAAAAGAAGATATGAAAGAACTGGGCCTGGAGGAAGATGATGCAATGAACTTAGATACATGGAGATGTCGAATTCATTATGGTAACCCTGCAAAATGCAGGAATAAGCTAGGATGAAGAAGAAGAAAGAAGATGAAGATGAGAAGGTAAAGAAGATAGAAGAAGGGATGAAGAAGATGAGAAGAACTAGAAATGGAGAAGGAATATAGAAGAAGAAGAGGAAGAAGAGGATGAAGAAGAAGAAAAAGAAGAAGAAGAAGAAGAAGAAGAAGGAGAAGAAGAAGGAGAAGAAGAAGAAGAAGAAGAGGAAGAAGAAGAAGAAAAAGTAATTAAATCTATTGATCGTGCCTGTCCCTCACAAAATTTTGTTTCTTTGCTTTTTTTCTAATCTTTTTTTTTTCATTTCGGGGCGGTAGCCGAATTGCACGGTACTTGGAGGGTTCTGGGTTCGAGCCCTGCTTCGTGCCCTTTCGTGTTTTTTTTCCTTGGGGAAGATGATTAACCCCCAATCCGTCCACTTTGGACAACATGAGTGACTCCTGTTGACATCAGGCGTTTGTTTGATGGATTTATTTTCACTCTTGTTTGGTTTCGTTCTGGTTTTTGTTGTTGGTGGTGGTGGTGTTCCGGTGGTTTTTGTTTATTATTTTTCTTTTTTTGGGATTTTGTGGGTTTTTTTCTGTGAATTTTTTTTGTTTGTTCTGTTTTGTTTTGTCTTGCTTTTCATTTCCTTTATTTTTGTTTTTCTGGTTTGTTTTTGTTTGTTTGTTTGTTATATTTTTTTGTGGGTGTTCTTTTTGCTCCCGTAGTAAGGATTGCCTGAATGTTTCATGATTGCCTTTATTGTATTTTGGTTACAAAATCCTATCAGAGCACTTAGTAAATTCCTTTAAATGAGATAATCTGTATTTCCCTCGTTATTTTTCTTTTGTGCGTTTTAAAGGAAAGTGCATTTACGGTTTTATATTCAAGGTAGAATCATCAGAATCTAATGATGGAGGTTAGGGACTACTCGAAGACGATCCTAATGAGGAAGAAAAGCAGGATATAGCAAAAGAAAAAATAATGATTGGGTGGTAGTTTGTTGTAGTGCTGCTGTTGGTGGCGATGATGATGATGATGATGATGGTGATAATGATAATGATGATGATGAATATGGTGGTGGTGGTAGTAGTGGTGGTGGTGATCGTGGTGATTCTGGTGGTGATTGTTGTTGTGATGGTTGCAGTGGTGGTGGTGGTGGTGGTGATGATGATGATGATGAGGAGGAGGAGGAGGAGGAGGACTGCTGTACTAATGATGATGAAGATGACGACGATACTGGAATTGAAGGCGATTATATTATAACTAAAGAAGAACAAAATAATAGTAATGTTATGCGAGTCATTATCCCATTATTATCCATACTCTGCCCCTTTGTGTATCCGAGTTGGTGAGTGACTGATGCCTATTTGAGACAGGACCGAAGGTTGGCGAGAAGGCTTAAGTCCCTTATGACTGGTTATCACGAGAGATCCTATCATTCTTCAGTCTCCAATAATAATCAGATCATATGGCAAGACAATGAATGGCATACTGGTAATTCAATAACGCTTAGGAACAAAAGATGGTGGGTTCGAATCCCATTGAGACACTTGAACAAATTCCTCATTATCCAGAAGATTAAGGTTATGTCTCAGACCTATCTCAGATCATTTAAACGGAGATTCGCTCATTAAACACCTTTATTTGTGATTTTAAATGCTTTGAAGTATTTGAACTTTAGATTATGAAGGCAAAACCATCCCCATCACCACCACCATCCACCACCATCACCACCACCACCAACATTCTATTATAGTATTGTGAATCGCATTGGTAAATCCATGCAAAAGCATTTGACAAATGTTCTTTTTATTTATTAACACCATCACCTCCACCTCCAGTTCAACAACAACAACAACTACTACTACTACTACTACTACTACTACTACTACTACTACTACTACTACTACTACTACTACTACTACTACTACTACTTCTGTCATTACGGCTACAACTAATACAACCACCACAACCACCACTACTACAACTACTACTACTGCTACTACTACTACTACTACTACTACTACTACTACTACTACGACTACTACTACTACTAGTACTACTACTACTACGACTACTACTACTACTACTAATACTACTACTACTACTACTATTACTGCTGCTACTACTACGACTACTTCTACTTCTAGTACTACTACTACTACTACTACTACTACTACTACTACTACTACTACTACTACTACTACTACTACTACTACTTTTACTTTTACTTTTTTTTTACTACTATTTAACTACCACTACCAACACCAACTACGCAACCGCAATGACTAATACTGCGTCCACTACGAGAACTACCATCTCTCTATTTCTCAATGTCGATGTCGAATGATTATTCCGGTTCCC
>NC_088360.1:88354712-88369712 GCF_034508935.2 Berghia stephanieae | reverse complement strand
TTATTATCTTCTTTTTTATTTTGATTATTCTGCCATTAATTTTGTTTTTAACTATTGAGTTTATCTTTCCTTATTTCATGTGATTAAATTTTTGTCAGTTATTTTCAATATGCATATCGTAGACCTTTAGAACCATTAGGGCCATGGTGCCGGAAATATCCCGGTTTCTATTGCGTGTTGCTATTGGCAAGTGACCCCTTGAAAAGCGCTTTGGGCATGTTTATCTGATATTGCTCTTTATAAAAGCTCTAGATGATTTTGATACTATTCTTGAGCTTGATATTTATCTAATAAGGTGCAATATTCACTAATTGTGTCCAAAGAGCCTTACAAGGGGTCCCGAGCCAATAGCAATACTTAACATATAAATGAAGCATATAATGCTCTATTACAATACTTTGCGACTAGGGGTACGCTGTTACCGACAAGGTACGCATTTTACATATGAGTACTTTGAGAAAATGCTTGATAAGAACCTTTTCCAATGACTCAACTTTGCGCCTCTACTACAGGACTTGAACGTTGACACAACAGGTTCAAAAGCGAGTATTATACCACAAGGCCATAAATAATTTTGTCACTTGATGAAACAGCTAGAACCACTGAAAGATTTTAAAACAGAATGGAATGCTTTATCACACAATTGTGTAAGCAAACCATGCCAAATGTTGCTCAATAAAGATACATAAGATATTTCATTACAACATGCCAACGGCCGTTTTGATAAGAAATATATAACTCAGCAGAACAATTAATGCATTGCTTGATTAGCAAAGGGATTATGTCAATAAATCAATCCATGTATTGCTTTATTAACATTAGTTTATTCCAAGTTAATCCAATTGATGATTTGTTTCTAACATTTAAAAATGCCATATCTACTGTTGCTTACAAACATTTCTCAGGCAACATTTCTCCAATAAAATCTATGGTAAGCTATTGTTCAAAAGTCACTTTTTACCAGAACAACAGATGACAAACTACTTTGCTTTGAAAATGTACGAGTGACCATTGTAATGTTTGTAACTACGGCGTGCACATAATTTGAAGATCGGATTACATTGGTTTGTACTTGACAACATTGTGCGTTCTTTTGAGAGTATTCCCATTACAACAAGGAGCCCAAAAAATGTTGATTACTATACCTGCAAGTAGGGCACACGGCGGGTTGTACCAATATCACTTCGCTCTTCTTTCCTAAAGATAAAGATCTGAAAAAGTGTTATGAAAGAGTGCCAGACAAAGCAAGAAAGAAACATTTTACTAGTAGAAAGGAATCATCCCAAATAACCAGTCTTCCTCTGGGGAATCGAACCTCAGACCTGTTGATAACCGGTAATCAGGAGGTCTGAGGTTTGAACAGAAGTCAAGGAAGTCTGATTTATTTGGGATAGTACTTTCTTGTATTTTTCTTTATTTCATTGTCTGTTTTATGCACGCTTTTTCATATCTTTATATTACGCCAGTACCTGCTCCCTATTTTGTCACTTTGATATTTCCTTAAGACAAATAACTAAATCAAGATGTCAACATTGGCCAATCGATTTGTAAATATATCATCGCTTGATACAATAGAAAAATATTGCTAACGCAGGAATTTTATTTCACTTCAATGACTACTGAATAAATTTCGACACCTTGTTCTGCCATACGCGAGCAAAACGCTTTGCTTTTCATTTTGGGTAGAATTGATTTGAACAATAAATTGTATCCACGGATTAAGGTGGTTCTCAGTTTGTATTAAAGTTGGAAACTTGAGATTGTTTTTGAAATTTCAGATTAAATCTTTTTGACATTTTTAGGATTACCTTAACTCATCATTTCATCGATATTTTAAATCATAGATTTATGGCCAAAATGATTTTTTAAAGAAGTGTTAAGTCATAGTAGAACATTTGTTGTTTCAACGCAAATGTCAAATTCAGATCCCCTAAGGCACAAGAAAGGCTAGCATCGAGTATACCGACACTATTGATAATAAAATATAAGATTGCGCTCTCACTGACATCGGAAATGGAGTGAAATAATTTGCAGTTATAATCTTAACTATTATTTGATTTATAAATCATACATTTCACAATTACTGTCTTTATACGATTAATGCAAATATTGTACATGTATAATAACAGTACTTGGTTTTTCACACTCACACAAAATCGTTTTTTGTTGGATCCGGTATTTATTTAGGCAATGATGTAAACCTTATAATGGTATGGAATAAGCGCTTTGTGAATATCGTAAAGATAATTTTCCAGGAAATTGATTTAGTGCAAATTGTAGTAATTTCAATACAATATAGGACTAATAGAATTCAATAATTTCCTACCTTGATAGATACCTTATATTTTTCAAATTAAATTGTTTGAAAACAATTGCCAATGAACACATTATTACAATCAACCAGTCATAATTTGATCAGAGCTGTCTGTCGTCCCGCCATTATCATGTTTTATCGTGCAAAAACAAAATATTCTTTGACCACCATCGACATGTACAAAATTAATGAACGGTTGGATCATGCACAATTCTCCTTGTTCCGGGCTCATTTTGAATTTAGATTATAGAGCAGAGATGAATTTACCTGTTTACTTGATCAAACAAGACACTGTCAAATATTAAAAATAGCCGTTTTAAAATCCAACAATATCGGCAAGCTTTAGTCAAGACACCATCATCAAGGCGTTTCTTTAAATACCAATGTAAATTTCATTCTACACGGTGAGTCAACCGCTCAATCAACCGCTTTTCATAAATTATACTTCATATGTCAACAAACAATAACAAAACCAAAAACAACAACAACGCTTTTAGTCACATTCAACAATGATTTCTTGGGAGGGGGGGGGGGGTCTTGACCCCCATAGGCACTTCTATACCCCTACATCTGATTTCCAACTTGCTTTCTGTCTTTGTCTTGGAATGAGATTAATTGTTGTTTTTTTCGTTGTGAATCATTTCTCTGTTATGTATTGTTATTTTTGTTGTATTAAATGTATAATGAAATCATTTGATTGTGTTTCTCTGAGTCGGATCCTGTGCTAGCGTCTGGATGAGACTTTTAGGTGATCTCAAATAATACACAATGATGGTATGTTCTTGGAATCTACACCTGTTCCCTATTTGAACCAATTCCTCTTTGTTTTACTTTTTCTTGGACGCTTTAATTGTAAATCTAGAATATTTCGACGATCCCATTTTTTTCCTTTTTACTAGTTTAAATCAATTGATATTTGAAGGACGGCCAAAAATTTTAATACGTCCTTTCTAGAGTACGGCAGTTAACTAGTTAAAGCTTGCCTGGACAGCACATCATTTCAACCATAAACTGACCTGATAATCTCCTAGTTTATACTATACAAAGCACAAGATATGGGATTGATCTGCTTCGTGTTCACAACAGAAATCAGGAATAAAAAGTAAATTTGGAATTTGATTAATATGAATGTAATTTTTTTCTTCTCACTCGTCACTCTGCGTGTTTCGTCTGTCGCCCGAAGAAGGCCAATGACCGATGCGTCGTGTTTTTGTATTGTCTTGCTTAATTAAGCCATATAACTCTTGATATTTGCATTATATTCAGAATAGATGAAATGTCTTTCAGATGAAGTAAATTTTGGTTGACATGACGCGGGCTGGAGAGAGTTTAGAATCTTTCGAGGTGAAATTCTCCCTCTCTCTCTCTCTCTCTCTCTCTCTCTCTCTCTCTCTCTCTCTCTCTCTCTCTCTCACACACACACACACACACACACACATACATACACACTCTCTCTCTCTATTCTTCTTTCTTTGTGTGTGTGTGTGTGTGACATTTTTGGCCGTCCTTCAAATATCAATCGAGTTAAACTAGTAAATAGCACTTTCCGTAAACAATCACGCGCGTGCATATATGTTTATTTTAGATAGATAAAGAGAGAGAGATGTGGGGGAGGGGGGGGGTGAGAGAGAGATGGGCTTGGAATAAAGAGAGCAAGAAAGAGAGAGAGAGAGAGAGAGAGAGAGAAAGAGAGAGAGAGAGAGAAAGAGAGATAGATAGATAGATAGATAGATAGATAGATAGATAGATAGATAGAGAGAGAGATGGGCTTGGAATAAAGAGAGCAAGAAAGAGAGAGAGAGAGAAAGAGAGATAGATAGATAGAGAGAGAGATGGGCTTGGAATAAAGAGAGCAAGAAAGAGAGAGAGAGCGAGAGAAAGAGAGAGAGAGAGAGAGAGAGAGAAAGAGAGATAGATAGATAGATAGATAGATAGATAGAGAGAGAGATGGGCTTGGAATAAAGAGAGCAAGAAAGAGAGAGAGAGAGAAAGAAAGAGAGAGAGAGAGAGAGAGAGGAGAATAGAAGAAGAGAGAGAGAGGCGGAGAAAGAGAGCAGAGAGAGAGAGAGAGAGAGAGAGAGAGAGAGAGAGAGATTCGTGGAAGAGAGAAAGAGAAAAATAGCATTAGAATTAGTCTATATTCCACATTGAACAGGTGACAGCCCAGACGACATCACGAAATGTAACACTCACGTACACATAAATATCCAACCTTTCACACTCGTATGAAGGTAATTGATCTCATTTAACTGGACCAAACAAGTTGGGGTTTTTCTCTCAAGGCCATTAGTATTAGTTTTTCTATTTCATTTTAAGTAATTGAAGCCCGTGTGAATATAAAATAATAAAATTTTCGCGTTAACTGCCGTACCCTGGAAAGACATGGATTTATAAATTTGACCAGAAAACTTGCCCTTATCGATCGATTTAATTGACCCTCATTGTGTCGATTAAGTGTGTAACACAGGAACGATTATTCCTAAAAACATGCTGGTGGACGCTGAACAAGTTTTTGCTTTCAAAATAATTCAAAATACAATCTTTTATGAATAATTCCATTCGTTTGCAGGTAATACACGTGAGACTCACTGATCTATAGTTACCTGGGTCTCCCTTTACTGCCCTGTTAAAAATTGCTGTCATATTTGCATTTTCCAATCAAATGGTAGAACTTCAGTAAACGATTTGTTAAATATGATAAACAATGGTGTAGTTATTTCTAACGCCAATTCCTTCAATAACTTTGGATGGAGATTATCAGGTCCCATACCTTTCGAACAATCAAGCCTGCATAGTATTTTAAAGATGGTTTCTATAGAAATCACCACATTCGACTAAGACCTGTTATTGCTTCTTTATCACCATCATCATCATCATCATCATCATCATCATCATCATCATCATCATCATCATCATCATCATTAACATCACCATGACCGTATACAGTCATTATCCTTTAATTTAGGAAATCTAACGTATTGGTGTACGAAAAGAGCAGTCAACATTATTTAAATATGAACTCATAATTTACTTGAAAACAATGGCCAAAAGCGTTGTCGTAGTTTTGGTAGAGTGAGATAAATGACACATCATCACCAGTGATATGTTATCATATCACTAAATAGTATCTAGTAGTTACAATTTTAGGTAACATTACTGTCAGGCCTATGACAGACATTGCGTGACCGAACGGTCCGCTAAAAGCTTTTTTGGTTGAGCGATAATTAGAAAGGGTTATACAACAGTACATTGACAAAACACATAAACTTTTTTTTTCCTTTTGGCCAGAGAATATTTTCTTTGAATTTATCGATAAATTTAGACGACTCACAATGTGTCAAAAATTCTTAATCCTAAAACCTCAGAACTCTCAGATATGATAAAAATTGAAAAGATGAGAGTCAGCTTTGTAAACTTATATCACCGATAATTGACGTTTACAAATTCCGGCCAAATTTTCAACAATGCATTTTGTGTACAGGGTAGCAAAGGAGTTATAGTTAATAGGAAGATGGAGGAGTGCTGGTGGCTTAAAGAAGTGGAAAATGAATATATCCTGACGGCACTATGAATTTACAATAACCTTATTCCAGAATCCGTCTCGTGCGGTTTTGTGGTCGGGGTGACTTGATGTAACGTTACGTAAATTATGACGACAGCTTGCATTCGTTATAACCGAAACGATCCTATGTCTCGTTTATAACGGTGTTTGTGTGTTTGTGTGTGTGTGTGTGTGGGGGGGGGGGGTTAAAATAATAAGACATCTTAACGTGAGGCTATTTATTTAGACCAATCGTCATTTTTGCATGTTAATTTTTTCGGGTTTGTTTCTTATTTTTTGTTGTTTTTTGTTTGTTTGTTTTTTTAGGGGTTTTTTTTAGGAGGGGGGGGGGGGTTTGTTTCGTTTCGTGTTTCTTTTTTTTTGGTTTGTTTTTTTTTTTGTTTTTTTGGGGTTTTTTTTTTTTTTTTTTTTTTTGGGGGGGGGGGGGGGGTTTCGTTTGTCTTTTGTTTGTTTGGTTGATTTTAATCTTTTTGGGGGTTTTTATTTGGTGTTTTTTCTTTTTATTTTAAAGGCATCACAATGTGTCATTATCTAATTTTTATATCTACTTAATTATAATTTGCATGTTTACTTTGTTTGCCCGGTCATGTACAATTTGAGATATTTGCCTTTATAGAGCTGCTTTGCAGCATATCGATATATAAATAGTTCCACTTTAAGGAAAATACTTGCTAAAAACAAATCGTCCTCAGTTGGCAAATTCTTATGAGTTGAAAAACTGAAAGGAAATATTTGTCCCCTCGTAATTTTAAACCAAATTTTAACCCAAATTGAGCCTAATAATTTTTATAACAATTTTAAAAAACCTAGCCATTGGCGGATCACGCACAGCTTTTCCTCGCACAATGACACGTTTTTCAAATTCCAAGTAAGTGTGGCGGGCACTTTTATCATAATAATAATAATAATATTAATAATAATAATAATAATAATAATAATAATAATAATAATAATACTTTATTGCATCCCAAAAAGGAATTTTTTTGTACAGACGTGTTATAATTTACACAATAAGATAAAAATACAATGGAAATATGATGTATATATATATTTAAAAAAAATAATAATAAAAATAAAGGAGCAGCTCTATAACCAGAGCTGCGCTTTATAATATGAGTAATTTCAACACTGTACAATAGTTAAAACTGTCACTATAAATTGAAAATTGAAAAGATTGCAAAACAAATAAATTGATAAATTAATATTTATATTTTAAAAAAGTAAAAATGAGAAATAATTATATAAAATGATTATTACTTGTTGTTATAAAGCCTAATACTGGACGGCAGAAAAGATTTTCGGTGTCTCTCTGTTTTCGTTGAAATAGAGAAAGGGCGACCACTTCTTTCTGACATAATAATTGATGGTCTTAGTGGATGATACTGGTCATTTAATATTTTAGTTATTTTATTTATACAAAATTTCTCGTATAAAAGATCTACATCGTCAACATCATTTATATAGCGTTTAATGGATTTTTTAATATTTGAATTTATTTTGTTCCTTTCCACTGCTAAGCAATTGCCTCCCCAAGCTGTTATACAAAATGACAAAACACTTTCGATTACTGCTCTATAAAATAATAATGTGCAGAGGGCTTTATCTATTCTAAACGGAGAGAGTTTTGATAAAAAATATGTACGTCTGCACATCTTATGCCTAATTATTTTCAAGTGTTCATCCCACTTGAGCCTGTCATCAATCGTCACACCAAGGTATTTGTAGTGAGGAACTCGCTGGACAAATTGGTCCTTTAATTGTAACGGTTCTATCGGTTCCTTCACTCTCCTAAAGTCAATCACTAGCTCCTTTGTCTTGCTTATGTTAAGCTCTAGGTGGTGGGCATCACACCAAGACACAAATCTTTCAATTTCTTGCCTATAAGCCACTTCGTTGCCATTTGTTATGAGGCCTTGAAGAGCGGTGTCATCTGCAAACTTTATTAAAGGTACACTCAGGTTTTGACTTCTACAGTCATTCGTGTATATTGTGAATAATACAGGGGACAATACACAACCTTGAGGAGCACCAGTATTTGTAGTTATACAGGAAGATTTGTTTTGTCCTAATTGAACATATTGTGTTCTCTCCGTAAGAAAATCGAGCACCCAAGCAATTATATACTTGTTTAAATTCAGACTAGTCAATTTTTGAACAACCAACTGAGGTTGCATTGTATTGAACGCTGAAGAAAAATCTGCAAAAAGCAATCTGCAATAGCTCCTAGCGTGATCTAGATGCCTGTAGATGTTGTTTGTAAACAGCAAAATGGCATCCTCTACGCCACGTCCTGGTTTGTAAGCAAATTGATGACTATCACTCAATGGCATAAACTGATTCCTAATTTTAACAAGAACAAGTTTTTCTAAAGATTTCATGACTATTGAAGTCAGTGCAACAGGTCTGAGATCGTTCATAGTTTCAAGTTTTTCTTTTTTTGGAACAGGAATAATTTTTGAAGTTTTCCAAATATCAGGGATCGAAACGCATTGGAGGGACCAGTTAAAAATATGTGTATAAATGGGGGAAAGCTGATGGGCACATTCTTTTAATAGTTTTCCTTTCAATCCATCCGGCCCAGCAGCCTTCCTCTCGTTTAGTTTCGAAAATACGAATCTCGTTTCCTCTTCACTGACCTCAATAGTCATTTCATCTTCCAAAGCCCTGTCTAATTTATGTTTTTCATTTTCAATATCAAATTTGTTTGCTGTGTCGAAACGTGAATAAAATTTATTTAAAGTTTCAATTTCGATATCTTCTGATATAATCGTGGGCTTTGGATTATAGTTAACAGCAGTTTTAAGCCCCCGCCACGTGTCCCGCATATCCCCAGAAGAAAAGCATCAAAAATGAGATACAAAGAAAAATAAAGAAATGTTAGAGAAGAACAGAGAATTCCAACAGTGTCCCACCAAATCCTGAGACCAAGTTGTTGCGCCATCCATTGCCTGGCTGAAAGAAAAGGGGAGTAACCGAGCGAATGGACTAGATCTGAGCCATACGTCAGGCGGCTTTTGCCATGCTTACTTATAGGGCAGAAATGTCTTGACGTCACACCGTCTACTTTTCGTGTTCCAAACTCCTTGGAAGTGTGTGTGTGACCAACGCTTCAGATGACTAATAATGAAAAGGTTACATATTGAATCATAATCATTAAGGTGGCACAACTATTTTAGCAGGGTGTATAGGCAGGATATTAGTATTACGGGACGTAAACAAGCGAGGATGAATGATCTTTCTTGACGACCAGCATATATCTAGTATAGAAAATTAGATGCTATCAGTATGAAACCAGAAGATCAATTACACAAGAGATGTAGCAAGTCTTTACACTTCCATTGAGAATGGAACCAGTATTTTTACATCAGACATTTGTCGCCTATTGTGTCCGAGGTTTGGCTCTCAACATCGTTATATTTCTCTTCTCTGCTTTTTACCGGGCGTATTTCTATATTCATTTATTTACCATCTGTTTTTCAAAACTTATGTAAATTATGCTGACAGATAATTGGTTGATCGTCATCTTTAATTGGATTTTCACAAGCGCAAATCACAGAGAAACCTTTATTAAAATTACCCTCATCTCGGCTTAAAAACCCTCAAACGTGAGACTTCGCAAGAGAGTTTTGTTTGTTTTTTTGCCAAGATGAGGCTCATTTCAACAGTTGAAATACGGCCAAGAATTTAAATACATGTTTGTGTGTGTGTGGGGGGGGGGGAGGGGGGGGGGGGGGGTTATAGAGTACTGCAAGGAAAAAGTCGGCTCTTTGAATATCTCTTTGTATAAATCTATTAACCAAAAATGAAAAAAATGGGACATGTCAGAGTTGGCCAGCATTACGGGCATCATTTTACCCTAAAATTGACAGCCATTGCGTGACATTTTTAGGGAAGAAGGAAATCAAGTGGGGGGAAGTATGGGGGGGGGGGGGGGGGGGTTGAGTGAGGAAAAAAAGGAGGGATACTTTTGGGATTACTAAAGGAGTGGAACTCGAAACCGTCCCGTCGGGTCTTGAATTAACATTAATTTTGTTCCAGGGTCTGTTTTATATCACGAAAAGAATTAAGTACTCTTCTTGTATTCGTTATTTCACCGTTTTTGGCATTTGGGGCTGCTATTAAATGTTATATATGTATATATATATATATATATATATATATATATATATATATATATATATGTGTGTGTGTGTGTGTGTGTGTGTGTGTGTGTGTGTGTGTGTATGAAACAAGACTCGTTTTTATTCGTGGAATGCATTCATAATAATAATGCGTATTTCACAGTACATACATTTTATATTATCAATTTTCTATTATATTTTTTAATGTAATTTACATCGCATATTTTCTTCTCTGGGTTTTAACATAATAAAGCAATAGTCAAATTAAATGGATGCTTCAACGATGCTTTAACGAAGGCCTATGATATGGACGTTTCGGTTTCCCCCCTTGTCAACAAATCACGATGAATGAAATACTAAAGACAAAATGAGAGATGAGAAGATCTTTTAACAGTTCTTGAAATGGGGGAACTATTGGAACTTGACGTTTTAACGGGTTGGTGTCATAAAATGAATTTTAACAAGACTTCGGCGGGGTTTTAAAAAAATCTGAATGCCATTTTATCCCCCCACCTCTTCTCTCTCTCTCTCTCTCTCTCTCTCTCTCTCTCTCTCTCTCTCTCTCTCTCTCTCTCTCTATCTATCTATCTATCTATCTATCTACCTCTCTATATATCTCTCTATTTATCGAGCTATTCATCTATCTTTCTATCTATCTATCTATCTATCTATCTATCTATCTATCTATCTATCTATCTATCTATCTATCTATCTGTCTATCTATCTATCTATCTATCTATCTATGTTCGAGGGGAATTACCCTGAATCACGTACAGTGCTCGATAGTATTTTGGAGCACAAATTATGTAGTATTCTCACCTCGTTTTATTTTGTTTTTTGTTTTTTTTTTTTGTTTTTTTTTTTGTGGGTTTGTTTTTTGTTTTGATTTTTTGTTTCGTTTTTTGCTTATTTGTTGATTTGTTTGTTTGTTTGTTTTTATTTTTGTTTGTTTGTTTGTTTATCTCCTAAAGCGCTGTTGCACCCATACGCTGCAACAACACTGTCGGAAAAAAACGAGATTAGAACACTAAATAATATCTGAAGGCCACAGGGAAAAATCGATCAAAGTCCTAAAGACCCTTACTGTTCTAATGTCACAATAATTTGGTATTAAAATCAACCAAGAGCTTGTTGTTTATATTCATCTGACTTGTGGTCAACATATATACGTTTAGTAATTCACATTCAGTTCAATTCATATTATCATGTGGCGTTTTCAATGGGTTTCCAAACTTTAATTTTGATTTTCTCAAAAGCTGAAAAATGTGACTTTGATCGTTTTTCCCGTGGTCTTCATCTATCTATCTATCTATCTATCTATCTATCTATCTATCTATCTATCTATCTATCTATCTATCTATCTATCTAATCTATCTATCTATCTATCTATCTATCTATCGATCGATCTATGTCTGTATATTGGACTTCGCTCAATTTTACACGTTTTTACGACGATCTGTGTTCTTTTGGATAACTCATATTTTAACAAAACGTTCGCGTATATTATTAGTTCCATCCAGCACTACCAACTGTTACTCACGGTGGGCGATGTCGCCGTCACCTCACTCATCACTTGACGAGCGGACCGCCGAATTGCCACGGGAAATAACTCAACACCTACAACGAAGAGAGTGAGTATAATTAACTCCCTTCCATTTATAAGCATGTTGTGCAAACGGGCAACCAAGACGAAAATAATAAAAAATACATCAATTAATTTATATCTTGCATCAATCGATTGCGTTTTGCAATATCTAGTTCCAAATATGAGGGGGAGGGATGTCGATTTGATCTTTTCTTTCAATTTCAATTTTTTTAAAGACCTAATCGTGTACACATAACTGTCTGGAAGATTACATTCCCAATAATTTGTTACCCAAATATGCGTTGAGCCACCGTTACCAGGTCTACCTAGAAACCTTGCGAAATCAGAATTGCGCAAACACGATATCGTCACAGCAAAATACATCTGGGAAAGTCTATAGTCCCATAACAGTCTTATCTCGATAACCCGAGCACATGTAAATCTCATAATATAAGACATCCAAGCTGTCTAAATATATTATATACAAATAAATAAGAGATATGTGTAATCCATATTCCCCATTGGCAAAAAAAAACTTGAGCTTTTATATATGGCAATATCCATTAACGTGCTCAAAGCGCTTTACAAAGAGGCATAATATTTTTTTTTTTTTTATGTTTGTGTTTTCTGCTCTTATTGTTGTTGTTGCTATTGCTGTTTTTTGCTTTGTTGTTTGTTTGTTGTTTTTCTCTGTTTTTTATTTTTTTATTTTTTTTTTGTCTTGTTTTTTTTCTGCTTTTGCTATATTTTTTTCTATGGCACATTTTCATCGTTAAAACTCGACGTTTGTCAGAAGCAGGTTAAAAGGGAAACGTTTGGAGTTACATAATTTGAGCCCCAAGTATTTTGAGACTCTATAGTCATCCTTCTTAATGGAGCATATCAATTCTAATAAATTGTCATTATTTAGACCCATGAACTCAATTTTTAGTGTCTGGTTTATCATGAAATAAGACCGGTTTCATATGACTGGTCACATATACTAAAGAAACAGCGTTCCCAACTTATCAGTTCCAAATTGACGAGATGTAAAGCTTACATTGGTCTGTCTGCCTTTTGCTTCCCCCTTCTAATAAACCCACTGACTCTAGTCAAACGACATATTGCTATCGACATGATAGACTTCAACAGTCGTGACGTCACTTTCCTCATAATGACGCATAGTAACTTAGAAACTGGTTCTAAACTATCGGAACAGTGGCGGACTCCCTTATGAAACATTTCTCCGACGAGCATAAAAGTGTATCCAGAGGATAAAAATATTATAAATCTGATCATGTTTTGACTTTTATACATTCTGATCACATGACATGTGAAAAAGTTCTAGCCAGCATGAAGAATAAAAAGTACCGTTTTTCTTTGTTTAGAACCTAGCTGCTCGTTGCTGGGCGGACGTGACATAAGACTATTGAATCCAATTGCCAAACAGAAAAAGAAAAAAAAACTATCATATTACTTTTCTGAGAGTCTCTTAAGTGCATCTTCAAAAATGTCTCAATTTTGCTCAGTAGCTGGATACTGGATACCAATTGATTGAGTACTCCATACGGTGAACATAATATCATCGAGTTGTAACTAAATAAATGTGTCATAAAATCAACAACAACAACAACAATAAAAACAAACACCAACCAATTTTATGACAAAATACTTATAATTTGTCGTCAGGTTTCTTCGATACAGTTAAATGCTATTTAAATATTCAAAAATATGTGTGAAACAAGACAAATAATATTATGTGGTAATTAACAAGCCCTAGACACATACGCATACTCTCTCTCTCTCTCTCTCTCTCTCTCTCTCTCTCTCTCTCTCTCTCTCTCTCTCTCTCCCTTCATTCTTTCACAATTGGTCTTATATTATGTCCCTCACTTTTTCTCTCTTTTTATCTTTTTATTTCCCTGTTTCTTGTCTGTCTGTCTGTCTGTTTGTTTGTCTGTCTGTCTGTCTGTTTGTCTGTCTGTCTGTCTTAGTATCTCTGATGATATGAAATGAAAAGAATCAAGAGGACCAGAGGAAAATTTAATTAAACTATCAATTTGTTTTTGTATTTGTACTCTCTCTCTCTCTCTCTCTCTCTCTCTCTCTCTCTCTCTCTCTCTCTCTCTCTCACTCTCTCTCTCTTTGCGTGTGTGTGTGTGTGTGTGTGTGTGCGTGTTTTGTGTTGATCTTTAAACAATAGAATGTCGCACTTACCTTCTGGTTCTTGTTTAACAATGCTTCCGTAAACTTCCGGTGTGTTTCCTCAGATATGGAGTTTTTCCCCATGACGATAATTGACCAAAATGGCTGAACACAATGCGTAGATAAAATCCAAGAATGGGTTATATTTCAATGACTACTCCACTCTATCTCTCTTCTCCTCCTTTGTCAAACGTCTCGAAAAATCCTTAAATGCAGTCTAAAGGCTGTTCTACATTTTCTTTAAAGCTACGTTCATAAGGATTGCACAGAACGATATGAAAATATTATTGATCTCAATGTGTGAGTAAAATTGAAGAAAAAAAAAATTACTCACAATTTAGAAGAGAGAAAAAAAACGTGATTCTAAACAATGGAGTCCAAGAATTGTGTACAATTATTTGAAGAAGTCATGCACTCCAGGATATTATCTTATTCAAACATGAATCAGTCTAAAATACGAATCCTGTACACTCTTTGCGTTATGACCCGGTTCCATTCACATTGGAAAATCAATCCTATCTTGTGGATGTTTGTTGCTTTCTATTCGAATGTCAGTCAGTCTAAATATAATCCTACATTCAAACAAAACAGCAAATACTTGTAAATGATAGTCATTATGTTGAGTAAATCATACCTTCTAACCTTAAAAATAAACGATTTTTATTCAGCGTGATGTACTCTATTCACGTAAATCAACGATTGCTCATAAAGACAATCTCCAAATAGAATGCTGGTGATGTTTGCACATTTAAGGTATGAACTACTAAACTTTTAAGGATCTCTTCATATTTAGATATCTAGACTTAATACGGCGGAAATTATATATAATTTTTAATGCTGATTTTACTTTTCACGGCACGATAACCATGATTCTTGTAGGTTAGTAAAATCAGCATTTAACTTTCTCCTAGCCAGCAATTTTCAGGGTTTTCCCCAAAACTTCACACCCAACTAACACAAAGATAGATTGTTTTATCACTCTGACATAATAGCAGTAAAGTTCTTGCCATACATTATTTCTTTAGTAAAACATATTCTACAACCCACTGTTCATTTTCTTTAAACGTTATGATGTACAAGAAATGTGAATAAGAAAAATATTGGTTGTATCGTAACGAATTTGACGATTTTCCTATGGTTGGTAAGGAAAGGGTTAACCGAATTAAATCAATAGTATGTTATTAAGTCAACACCTTTTCTACACTACTAATCTTGGTTAAGCACGACGTGTACA
>NC_088360.1:88342212-88349712 GCF_034508935.2 Berghia stephanieae | reverse complement strand
AGTAAGACAAAGGGGAACTGGGAACAAATAGGGATCAAATGTAAATTCCAAGAGCATACCACCAATGTACTTAGTTTGAGATCACCTATAAGTCTTATCCGGACACAAGCACAAAATCCATCAAAGAGGGACACACTCAAATACTTACATTATACAGTTAAAATAACATACAATAATACATAACGGAGAGATGATTTACAAGGAAAAAAATATCATCTCCCAAAACAATAACTATGCATTTGACTGTTTCCCTCCCAGCCAGGACTCCGACTAGGCCCAGGAAAAAAACAAGTAATTTCATTCCAAGACAAAAATAGAAAGCATGTTGGAAAACAGATATAAGGGGATAGAAGACACAGTATGTACCTCCCTGCCCGCTATGGGAGGTCAGGATCCCCACCGAGAAATATCGGTCGATTAAGATTACCCCAACTTACAAAATAATTCACAAGCCTGCGATTTCTGTAACAAACGTTTCAGATTTCAGTCTTTTAAACAAGTTGGAGAATCGTTTTAGTCGATCGATCTTTATAGCAAAACTTTTACGGCCAAATCTTTTTAAAATATTTTGTCAGTGTACAGTAGAATAAATTGTTGAGAAGAATCCAATCCAAGGGAACTAATTCCCAACTAATTCGGCAAAAGTCAAGCCTTTAAAGAGCCAATCAATGGGAATTCCCGTTGGACGAAACGTGAGAACGACTCGGATGCTTTCATGGACCGGTGCCATCTTTGGTTCTCTAAGGACACCCTCGGGATATATTGGTATTATTTGTCTTCTTTACTTGGATGGTGGGTTGAGATGGTTGGGGGTGAGGGGGCGGAGGTTGGAATTCTTGTGTTAAAACAGTGTATGATCAAGGGGAGGGGGGTGGGGGGGGGGGGGTAGGGTATAAAGGGGTTAGAGGTGATTGGTGGATTGAACTCGAGCGTAAAACAAAAAAATAATAATGTAGAAGGAACAAAATTGATGTCACTCAGTTGTTAGTTATTGTTTTTTGACAGCCATTTTAAGTTCCCAATAAATTATCTCAATCAGACCATAAAGGTTACACTGGCGGATGTTGTGATTATTTTACCTAAACGCATAATGTCAATAGAATAAATGTTAATGTAAAGAGACATGATAAGATGATGGAGTTTATGGCTGCAATAATTTTATACCCTTGTCCGTTTCAAGTTTTGGAAACCAGCAAGCCTTTAATAAATTTACTCAATTTTTCAACGAAGCCCAAAAAATCCTGTCATGTTCTCATCATTATCTTTAATTATCGGTTATGTCATCGATATTAAATTATATTTATAATATCCGTGCAATAATAATTTACGTTATCAAAGCAACACTGACCTTTATGCCCTTATGGGAAACGGATGGGGCTTCAGTGAACAATGTAAACCATAAAACCGATGTAAACAAGTAAACAATGGGAGAAAAGAAGATTCTCAGAAGTTCATTCTCGCTATTAAAATATAAATTTGGATACAAAATAGCCTTTGAACTATACGCCCTTCTGAGAAACGGGGATATGTCTGCAAGGAATAATGTAAATTATGTTAACGATGTATAGATCTAACAGGCATTCCGCGTCCTCTGAAAAATGTTTTTACTCATTCCTTCACCCCACTCAGGAGTATAATGGGTACATTTAACTGTAACAGCGTTGCCCCTGTCGAAAAATACGTGTAATAGCGTCTACAAGCGACCTGTCAAATATTGCTAAATTGCTTTAAGCACATTTGATGAACATTGCGCTATATAAAAGCTTAAGTTTTGTTTTGTGTTGATTTTGGATTTTTTTTTAAAGAGTCTCTTATTTAAGACTGTTTCAAAAAGTGAGGGTTTCCTTAATTTATCGATATTTGATGGGAAAAATCAAGCCAAAATTTTAAAAGACCGTTTTATTAGTGCACGACAGAATCGCTCTCATTTTGTTTTCTTTTATGGGATCAAACGCGATCATTTTTTTCATAATTTTCGAATCTCCCTGCCAAAGCCGCAAGAAAGTACCATCCATCCTCATTAACTCGAGCACGATCGATATTAAATTTGTACAAATTACCATAATCAAATCCGTCCATAATTATATCCATCGCAAACAAAGATGAAAAGATTCTCTCTTTTTATACCAGATAAGACCTAATAAGGTAAGAGAAAATAATATTAGAATAACCTTTGAACTTTGTATGCTAGATTAAATAGTTCATTTTTGTTTTCAAGATGACGGCTGGATAGGTTCTATTTTCTCGTGAGGTCTTTTCAATTTTTTGTTCTGTTTACATTGCTTTGCCGAAATTTTGTTTGTTTTATTTACTTGTTTCCTAGACTTTGCTCGCTGGTGGGGAGCGTAGTTTTCTCTACCGTGACTACTAGTCAAGGAGTACAACTTGACTTCATAGACCCAACGTTCGGTTCTCTCTAAAATACTGTTATATACTTGGCTATGAAATCCATTTCGGCACCTAAATCAACCCAATTTTAAAGTTACTCTCTATGTATATTGAGTATGACGCTACATGCACATACTTGCAGGTTTGATAGCTAACGGGAGCTTGATTTAACATTGTTGTCATGGACAATAGTTTTTTTTTTTTTTGCCTTACAGCAATGAACCCATAACAGTTTGGGTTATCAGACCTGCAAATATTTACCTTCATATCTCTTCGGTATGAAGCCTTACGCATACAGTGATAAATATGTCATATTTTTTTTAATAGATTTAAAAAGAAACCAATAAATTTAAAATAGAATAGGCATATAAAACAAATAATAAAAAAGTAATCTAATAAAATGACAGCAAATGTTGGATGCCCCCTCATTCCTGAGGTTCAATAGAAGAAAAAAAAAGAAAGAAAAAAAAAAATCACCACGATATTATATAATGCGGCGTTGAACCGATGGGTCAATTGTATACTAAATATCTATCCATTAAAATGACCTTAATCTTTCTTCAAAAAGAAAATCTCAAACCTCAAATAAAGATCAATAAATAAAATAAAATAAATCAATAAAATTCCCTTTATTCATCCCCACGGGGATATTTGTCTTTAGGGGTCTATTTCAAGGGAAGACTGGAATAACCCAGCGCACAAAGTGAGCAAGAGCGAGGTGACTTGCTCATGGACATCCAATAAGGCGTGTAGTCGAACTCGGTACCTTTTGGGTAAGAAGCAAAGCCAAAATTCAAAGTAATTTTCCTCTAATCAGAATGTTGCATTACATCATAAATGAGGTTGAGTTCAATGAAACAGGCAGAATCGGGGGGGGGGGGGGTCTGTTTGTTTTTTGTTGTTTTTTTTTTATTGTTTTTTTTTTTGGTTTTTTTTTTTTTTGCTTTTGTTTTTTTGTTTTTTTTTTTTTTGTTTTGTTTTTTTTTTTTGGGGGGGGGGGTTAGGGTCATATGGCGCTTGCGAAAATGGGATAGTAAGAAAAATCGAGATTTATGATTGAAATCACACAAGAAAAAGTAAGGCAAAGGGACCTGGTTCAAATAGGGAACAGAAGTAGATTTCAAAAGTAAAATACCAATGTATTAGTTTATAAGTTTTTATCCAAACACAAGCACCGAGTTCCATTAAGTGTAACACAACCAAATGTTTGAACAAAAGTACATATTTGTAAATGCCATCACTATATAACAGGGGATTTCCAAAGAAAAAAATATCCTCCCAAAACTAATGATATATATTTGACTTGTTTCGTCTCTGTCAAGGACTCCGGCAAGGGCCAGGACAAAACAAAGAAAATGACACAAAAGGAACTGAAAAAGGAAATCAGATATATGGGAAAAGAAGGCACGATCAAGGTGACCTCCCCATCCAGAGGAAGAAGTCCAGTGCCTTCAGCATCGAACCTGAGTCTCTAGCATGAAAGTGGTGGATTTAGCTACTCCACGGAGTCTCATCCAGTCTCTAAACACGAATTTAGTAAATAGAACATAAAGACAGGCGGTGAAGAATAAAAGAGATAGGAATAACATTAGGAAAAATTGGGAAAATGAAGACATATAATGTGAGTAGGGAAAGGGGTGAGGTGAGGGGGTGGTGGGGCTAGAAGGGGGTGGGGGTTGGAGGGGTGGAGTGTGGTCTGGGTAAGACAAGGCAAAGAAGGGGAAGTCGAAAACGGAAGTAGACACATCCATATTCTAATTTCTATATAATCAAACATCTGAAAGCTTTTAGACAAACGAAAAGAGACTTGGCGTGTTCGATTTTCTATCCTCCCCCCCCCCCCCCTCTCTCTCTCTCTCTCTCTCTCTCTCTCTCTCTCTCTCTCTCTCTCTCTCTCTCTCTCTCTCTCTCTCTCTCTCTCTCTAACATACGCTGTCCCTCACTCCCTCCATATTTTCCTCGCTCTCTCTCTCTCTCTCTCTCTCTCTCTCTCTCTCTCTCTCTCTCTCTCTCTCTCTCTTCGTTACTCACTCATCCAATAAAAAGATACCCCACCTCACATTTCGTTCGGAATTTTTTACGAACAACAAATAGGATCGATCTTTAGACATTGAAATGAGTCCAGGACTCGGGGATACCGATTTGATTATGATGGTAATGGCGATGGACTGCTTATAAAAGGGGGTGGACAGTAACAGACACATTATTGATATCTAAATATAAAAAAGTGTATGATAAATAATCGTGTTTGTCGGCGGCAAAATGCCATATTGTTTGAAGATAAACATAAGGGGAGGTTATGTGATGGCAGTCTTGATAATGTTTTTGGTGACGATGGGTCGAGAATGATGGATGAGAGTTTCAATGCTGTGGTATCTCTCCACGATATTATTTTACTTGTATCTTTCTTCCGATCTTAAGCCCCTTGGTTTCCATTTTGCTGCCGCCTCTCTCTCTCTCTCTCTCTCTCTTTCTCTCTCTCTCTCTCTCTCTCTCTCTCTCTCTCTCTCTCTCTCTCTCGCTCTATCTAACTATCTGTCTATCTATCTATCTTCATCTCTCTCTATCTCGTTTTTTCCATACTCTCTATCTTTCTATCCGTCTATCTACCAAGCTATCTATCTATCCATCTATCTAACATCTATATGTGTATATATAAATATGTAGGCTTTATTTGTAATGCGCTGCTGAGCACTTGGCCAGTGGATAGTAAAGCGCTTATGATTTAAATAGCGCTGCTATATAATATTTATATATATATATATATATATCAACAAACTATCGATCCAATCGCTGATCAACCATTTTTTCCGAGAATAGTCTTTATTGATCAACATCGCGTCGGTGAACAATATCATCACACTATTCTTTCCTGTGAAGAGTCAAAGACACTATTTATAATTTAAAGGGACTTCAGTAAGAAATAACTGACTTCAGATTGAACTGTGAAAGATGGATGGAAAAAGATGACGGGGAGGTATGCTATATAATGCTATGCGTTTATGTAAAATACTCACAATATCCGTCAACCAGATAAGGAGTACCGACGAACTAAACTTGAACGTGTTTAGTCTGATTGATATGATTTAGTGAGAACTAATCATCAAAATGGCCGTCTAAAAACAATAAGGAATAGCTGAATAACTTTAATTTCATTCTTTCTAAAATCGTCCCTTGACAGACCCCATTCTTCTCAATAACAACTTAGGGATCGGACATTGTTTTTGTTTTTGTTTTGTTTTTATATTTTTTGTTTTTGTTTTGTTTTTGTTTGTTTGTTTTTTGTTTTCAAAGGTTTCGCGGCGCTTGCAACACACTAAGGTCAAATCAGCGCCAGTAAAAAGGAAGAAAATAGGATAATAAAAAGTTGAATAATTACAGTTAAAGCAGCAGAGAAAAAGTAAGACAAAGGGGAATCAGCTCAAAGAGGACACAGATATAGATTCCAAGAGCACCTTAAAGTCTCACCCAGACACAAGCACAGGTATATATATATATAATATGATTGAGTTCAATATATCATTTAGAGATGGTGAGATGGCGGGGTAACGAAAATCAAGATTTAACTTTCCCGTTTTTCAAAGCACGCCCTGATAAATAAGTGGCCGTTTAAATCACACATTCGCTTTTTCAAAGGGACGCAATTTCCTTCAATCTTTGATCTTTAATTTGGGGCAGCGACACAGGAAGTCAAACTTGACGAAACGTATCGACCTTCTTTAGGTTGATGGTAATTGGGGGAGAGAGAGGGAGAGAGAGAAAAAAAAAAGAGAGAGAGAGAGAGAGAGAGAGAGAGAGAGAGAGAGAGAGAGAGAGAGAGAGAGGAGGGTAGAAACTGAAATATAGAAGGAGGGGTTGACAGATTGCTCGACTGCCGTTCTTTGGAAAAACGCGTATTGAAAAATTTGGCCAGAAAAGTCGTCCTTAAATATTTCGACCGATTAGAATGACCCTCATCTTGGCAAAAACTCTCAAAACTGGGACTTCGTAAGTAGTGAATCTTTGCAAAGACGAGTGTCCGTTTAATCGATCGAGTTTTCTGGCCAAAGTTTCAAATGTGTGTTTTAATTATTTTATTCAGAGTTTCACAGTAGAGGAAAGCAGAGGGTGGGGATATCGATTTTTAATCAATGAGTTTTCTAGGTGCTAATAAGCTCTGTGAGAAACCCTCGGGTCAGAGATTTGATTTTGTGATGTCTAATGAAGTCAGTCCTGGGTGAAATGGATATATAGATAATGTTTGAAGATTATAAATTGATGATGATGAAGATGATGATGATGATGATGATGATGATGATGATGATGATGATGATGATGATCATCATGATGATGATGATGATGATCATGATCATGACGACTACAACGATGAGACGACGACAATGATGATGATGATGATGATGATGATGATGATGATGATGATAATAATAATTATTATTATTATTATTATATCTATATTCTAGAGGAGCGGGGGAGAGATGAGGAGGAGGATAGCGAGGACGAGGAGGAAGAGGAAGATGGGGATTAAGATGAGGAGTAAGAGATTGACGAAATATTGATTATTTTTAATCAACTAGTATTTCTGTTTTAGTATGAGACATTCTGTACATGTTATTGAATCTTAACCAAATAGAAATCGAAGTATTTAACCCAAAACTCCATCCACTGAGTAGATCCAAAAATTGGAACTAAACAACAACAAAATTTGAGCAAACAATCAAGTGAAAATGTCCTATTTATAAATAGTTCATGGACGTTTGTTCAAGTATTTGGTTTTCATTCAACATGTTTGTCCTAAAGCAAATATTCAAACCTCTCTCTGAGAGTAATCAATAATATTACAATATTATTCGAAGTGAAAATAAAACCACGTGTTTGGCTGAAACCAACAAACTCTTTACCCCCTTTTATCGACATTTATAATGCACGCTGCATATTTGATAAGTATTTAACGAAAATGAATACTACAGCTTTGAAAAAGAACAAATTACCAAACAAGGAACGTTTCGGGCTCAAAACCCTTCTAAAGCCAATCACAAAAACAATAAAAACATTAATACATCATTGAAAACCCAGAAGGCAGAGAAATATTTTGTTGTTGTTTGTTCATTTTTT
>NC_088360.1:88327212-88337212 GCF_034508935.2 Berghia stephanieae | reverse complement strand
ATTTTTTGTTTTCATATATATCATATGATTTAGAAGTTAGAAGCCATGTCTAAATAAAAGTTCTTACTGCCGTTGGCACGGTTTCAAATACCGATGCCATTGACATTTCCGATTTCGATTATCTAAGCATGTAGTCTAACCATGAAACTCAGATCCGAGAATACCTTCCAATACCACCTAACCTTTACATGAGTAAAGTCCAAAGAATTTGTAAGATTTTGTAAGATACTAGGACAGTGTCCCGCAATCAGGAGGTCTGGAGTTCGACTACCAATCAAGAAAGATTGCTTTCTTTTTTCGTTTGTTTTAATCTATCTACTTTGATCTTAACTTCTATCAACTAAATTACCGATTACATAATTCTCCTTCAGAATGTGATGGATCCGTGACTTGTCTGGTTTAAAGAATTTACGCCCTTTCGCACGGAATCTTTAGATACGTTCCTAGGCATTCCATGAAAAGTATATGTATAAAATCCTTCAAAACAAACGTCTGATATCAACAGGAATCGCATATGTTGTCCAAAGTGAGCAAATTGGGGGTTGATAATCTTGCATGAGTTTTTTTTAAAACGAAAGCTCCTGAAGTGGGGCTTGAACCCTAACCTTTCCGGGTCAAAGTGGAATGCTTTAGCCAACTCGCTCCTTCCCGATGGTTATTATGTAATAATACTTTGTTCACCCACTCATCACCGGGGAAAATTTATATAGCCTGCCTACATAATTTTCCGTAACTTGATAATAATTAGTTGACCCCAGGAATAATGAATTTTATCAAAAGAATAAAGTATTTTGAATCCACGATAATCAATAATTTTCACACATTTTTTGCAAAGCTTCTCTGGCTTCAACAATTAAAACTTCATTTTGTAGTACATCCCACATTGATATAGAGGGTCTATTTTTAAAAATAGATAGACATATTTCGCTGCGTTCAATAAAGGTCAATTCTTCTCTCTTTTTTTCCAGTGGCTCAAACAAATCTCTTTGTTCTCCGCGAGTAAAATAATTCCATGCGATGAGATGTATGTTCCAGAAATGTCAAATTTACCAGGTGAGGCACTACCTTTACAATCTGTAGGAGTTTCATGCAAGATGATCAGACAATCTGGAGATTATAGTTGAATGCACAGTTGCACCTAGGCAACTAAATCATGTTTTAAAAGAGTAGAATTTTCATGTACCTAGTGCTTAATAATCAACCCGGTTCTTCTTTTTCCTTTTCTTTTTATCTGTCTCTCCTTCTCCCTCTCTATTCTCTCTCTGTCCCCCCCCCCCCCCCCCCTCTCTCTCTCTCTCTCTCTCTCTCTCTCTCTCTCTCTCTCTCTCACTCTCACTCTCCTCGTCTCTTCAATCATAATGAAAATATTCAACTCTTTCTTTTAAAAAAGAAGCACCGCAAAAAGAAAATGAACACACTCCTTAGATTCAGGATTTTAGAGTTAACATAAGTGCTTTCTACTCACATTGTTGACTACGTAAGTTTTAATGCATGCTCTTTAAAGCTTTTTGAAGTGAAATGATTTCTTTCCAAAAGGAATCCAATTTTCCAAAAGGCTAATCATTGTAACTTTCGCCTTGATAAATAAAAAGAACCAAATAATTAAACCTAAAACAACAAACTAAAATAACAACAAGAAAATGCTAACGTGAAAGTGCCCGAGGGATATGAATATATATTATTATTTTAAAGGCCAAAAAAATGTTTGCCGTCTGCCTATAAATTATTTGCTTAGCCAGTTAATTGCGTGCTATGAAAAAACAGGTATTTAGAAAAAAAAAATGGCTAAAAAAAACTCGTCCTTCAAATATCGATCAATTCATTGGTTATTATTATATTATTGAAGTTTTTTCCCATTATTGTGGTTTTTAAAAATCAATCATCAAACTGTTATGAGCATATAACATTAAGATTAGAAATCATGCATCTGTAAACGTATTTGACATTTTTATGTCTCAACATTAAACGTTTCATCATTTTTTTGTCATCATCGTCATTATTATCATCAATGTCATCATCACCATAACCATTGTCGCCGTCGCCGAGATAATCATCGTCATCGTCATCATTATTATCATGATCAATACTATCAACATCATCATCATCATCATCATCATCAATATTATCATCATCAACAACAACAACAACAAACAACAACAACAAACAACAAACAACAATAACAACAACGACAACAACAAAAAACAACATTGTCATCTTCCCCACCATTACAATAAAAATCACATCACAAATCACAGCCTACAATTATATACTAGAATAATAACCATCATCTCTGTCTTTCCACAACAATATTAGATCATCTCGAATCACCTCGGTACCAGTCGTCACAGTAACATCACAACAATACGGCCATGCTCTGAAAAAAAACACGTATTTAAAATTTTGGCCAGAAAACTCGTCCTTCAAATCGATCGACTAAAATGCCACTCATCTTCGTAAAAACTCTCAAACCTCGGACTTCTCTTAGTTCCAGGTTTGAGAGTTTTTTCAAAGATGAATATCATTTTAATCGATCGATATTTGAAGGACGAGTTTTCTGGCCAAAATTTTACATACGTGTTTTGTTTGGGGTTTTTCGGAGTCCGCCTGAATAGACTCAGGTAGTCACTAATTATTCACAACACACAACACCATACGTCCCTCCAGCATGCAAACACACATACACACAGACGCATACAAACGCAAACACACAGATAGCTAAGTATAAATAGAACAGCCCTATTATATCCCAATGCCTTTGTTATATCTACCATCTAACAACCTTGATCCCTTGATTACTACCCCCTCCATGGATCCATTCAATGCACCAGATAGACTTTTCCAGTTATGATATACCTTAACTCAAAACATCATCGACTTCCTTGTTGTTGGACGAAAAAAAATGGTTTGAATGTCCACAAGCAAACTTAAGTTTAAAATTTAACGTTCAACGCTATTATCAAGAAATGTTAGGTTATTTAAATAGCGGGTTACTTTTATTCATGCTACGATAGAACTAAAATATTGATCAACTCATTTACCACTCAAGCAAAGAAAAAAAAAAGAAAAAGATTATTGACTCCACCGGAATTCAAACCAGCGACCTCATCAAAGATTTAGTTTTATAAAAAAAATTTCTGGACTACATGATAATAAATGATTAAAAAAACAGAAGGTCTTCCAACAAAATCAAATAAGAAACTACGTTTCAAAGGGTTGAAAAAGTGTGAACAAAAGTTATCAACTTTGTCCACACTTTTCCGACCCTTTGAAATAATATTGATGCTATTCTTTTAGTGTTAGATTCTCTTTTATTTTATTTATTTTATTTAAAAAATAGATTTTCATTATTAAAACCCAGAGAACTCAACAACAAAAATAACTATCCAAAGAGCTTTTCAAAACAATTTAATATTGTTATCTTTTTCGCTGAGTGCTACAAAATTGATTTTTAAAATTTAATTTGAAGCTGTGAGAAAATGTCATTTTTGGAATATTTGACACAAAAAGACAGTGACAAACAGTTAAAACGAAAAACTAAGCAAGGAACAACTCAAATGATACGATATGAGAAATGTTAAAAAGATCTATCTAGAAAGGGCAAATGTACAAAGGGAAATAATAATCACACAAAGCATTGCATTTTCAACGGTAATATAGTTGGCTGTAAACATGTCAGCAACCCAGACTAACTTTGAAATGAAATGCAACAGAAATATTTTGAGAACACCTTGGACAGAGGAAACGACTAATTAAAGCTCTACTGGCAAGAATCAGCATCATAGGATTAGCAAGACTGTTACAAAATATTAAAAGACTAAAATTGAAAGACTTTGGGCACATCAACCGCGATGACAGAATTGAAAAATAAACATCAGAAGCAATTGATAAAGAGGACAAAAAAGGCAGTCCGGATAGGTCAAGGGAACATACAAGTAGTAGATGAGTGGTTGGAGGCTAAGTGGTCTTGTGGTATGACATTCGCCTTCTGATAGGAACTTCCAGGGTTTCAGTCCTGCTCAGTGTGGCACATTGTTGAACCTTGGAACAGGCTCTTTACTCACATTCTCTCGTCGTACTCAGGTGTAAAATAAGTGCCTAGACCTGGCAGTTAACAGCGTTGTCCTTGTCCGAAAAAATTGTAATATCACCTCACAGGTGTCAATTCTCTTCCTACGTGTTAAGTGTTACTGTTGGCTGGGACCCCTTGTAAAGCGCCTTGAGCACGTTTAGTGGATACTGCACAATATTAAATGCTCAAGTTAGTTTGTTAGATAACCGATTTTGCCTTAAGTCAGCGGAATTACCAAGGCATCACCTGACAAACAGGGAAATGGAGCAAACAGTTGTTATTGGTTTATCTTGGGCGAATCATGAAAGAAAAACCGAGATAAAAACGCTAAATGAATATCAGAAATAAATATTCTAATAATGACTGATGAAGTCTAGAAAAAATTGAAAATATGTCCATACTTTTTCCGACTCAGCGGATTCTAACTTTCTCTTTACCCACCACGCCTGTCTCTGTTCTGATTTTTATTTGGTTTTAGTTTTGTTTTGTTCTTTGCTCTTTGTTTTTGGTTTGTTTGTTTTGTTTTGTTTTTGTTTTGGGAGGGGGGGGGGTTGTTAATGGGTTTTTCTTCGGGGTTTTTTTTTTGTTTTTGTTTTTGTTTGTTTTGTCTGTTTTTTGTTTTGTTTTTTGTCTTTTTTTTTAGTTTTCTTTTTTCTTTTTGTTTTGCTTTTTGTTGTTTTTTTTTTGTTTTTTTTGGTTTGTGTTGGGGTCGTTTGTTCTATTTTCTGGCTGGTTTGTTTGTTTGTTTGCTACTCGTTTTTCTCTTTTTTTGTGTGTGTTTTTTAATTGATTTTTGGGGGGGGGGGCGGTGGGGGGGGGATCATTTTGTGATTATTCAATCTAGAGTAATTAATGATATCTAGACTAGATCATTTCTATAGATAGTTCGAAGATGACGTCCCTCTGGTCTTTGTTATTGTTTTTTGCCATCCGCGTTTATGAGTAATGCTCACTGAACTGTATTAACCTGACTATAAACGTTCATGGATACACACAGTTTTGTGTGTTGGTCAGTTATACTTCCGGATGGCAATGTTATGAGCTTCTTTGCCTAGCGCATACTATCTATAATTCTTTGGTAACTTTATTATGATGTGTCTTTGTGTTGATCATTTCCAAAAAGGTATTTTATCACAACTTCATTAAATTTAGTGCTGCTTTTACACTATTATTCATATTCCCTATAACCCGCCATCAGCCATACAACCCTAATTACTGCAGGTACCATAATATTATTATTACAAAAGACATATCCAGTTATGACATAATATAACTCAATCGCCACTAATCAGCTTATGGTAAGAATGGTAGAACAATTGATTTATACAACAAGGAGATGTTTAAAGAGCGCCTTTTTGCGTGCGTCATTGAAGATCATAAATTCCTTTTGTTGTGCTAAAGTTGTGTCAATGCGATAGGGAATGAGATTAGCGGAAGAGTAGCGTCCCTTGATTGGACGTCAGCCATAGTCGGTGACGTCACCGGCGGAAAAGTTATTAGAGAGAGAACGTCATGTTGGTTTTGCGCAGACTATGGGTGACGTCCAATCAAGGGACGCTACTCTTCCGCTAATCTCATTCCCTATAGTTTGCTTCTTTTCTTTCTCATAATAGCACCCTCTTAATGTATAATAAATTATTACGTCAAAATACAGCGTTCAATAGCGATGGCGATGCTCAATGTGCCTAATAAAATATAACGTGGATAGTTTCGGACGAAAAAAATTCCTCAGCAGACCAATAACACCTGTAGAAAAATATTGATTAAGATAAAAGCGTAGAAATCTTCGGGGTACACAAAATCAAAATCATAAGTTATTTTTACCACGAAGAATTTTTCCAAATAAAGAGAAAAATGAATGAGAAAGGTATCTGAAAGTAGTTTCCTTCGACTGATTTTCCTTTTACAATTGAAAAAATAATAAGTTCCTTTCTGGATTTCGAATCATTTTACAATTTTGTTCCTTATCGAACGGCGATAGAATTCTATTTTTTTTTGTTCTATCTTTTCACGGCCCTGAGAAATCGTCCGACAGCCAGGTATGCACTGTCATCCTCTCACAAAACATTTTCATCATTTTGGCAAGAAAAAATTTACTTCAAAATATCAATCTATTAAATTGTCTGAGAACACTATGTCTAAAACTCTCATACAGGAAACTTCTGTGACTCGATTTTGAGTCTTCTTGACACGTTGAAGATTTTTATACGCGTTGATATTTGGTGTAAAAGTTTTCTGACCAAATTGGAAAGAATGTGTTTTGTCAGCACGGAAATGTACTTTAGGTTGTTAGACGTAATAATATATCTTACTATGAAAGCTACAGAAAGGGCAATGGGATGCTATTCGAGAACAGTATATATAATATACGTATGGGAGTGTTAGTAAGGCGAGAGGGTGTGCGAGATGGAGAGAGAGAGGGGGGGGGGGAGGGGAGGGGAGAGAGAGAGAGGGAGAGACAGAGACAGAGAAACAGACAGAGACAGAGACACCGATAGTCAGACAGTCCAGCATGCACAAAGACAGATAGATAGATAGATAGATAGATAGATAGATAGATAGATAGATAGATAGATAGATAGATAGATAGATAGAGAGACAGAGAGAGAGGGGGGGATGAGGGAGAGAGAGAGAGAGAGAGAGTGATTGAATTTATGTATGCTTGCGTATGTGAACAGTGAGTACCGAATGTATTGGCTAACGAAAACATATTACACCCAATAATGAACAAACTCGGTTGACTGAGGCAGTAGTGGTCGTCTATAAATACTCATTGAGAGGAAGACTGTTTATAACAATATTAGAAGCTTCATTGACCTTGCACCACCATAATGAATTTCCCATTAGGTAAAGTAGTATTAGACGAAATGATGTCAAATCTCTTTATTCCACTCTATTCCTCATTTTATATTGCCAGATTTCAAAGAGATGGGGCCTGAAATTCTAAATCATTGTCTTAAGCTTCATTCAACAATGTATTTATTTTTGTTTTATTTGGAGTTTTAAATAATTTTTCTCAAATTACTCGTACATTACAAAGAGAAGATAATCATTGAAACAAAAACCGCTTATCGTTTACACTTGGAATAGCATTCAATTTGAAAAAAAAGCGGCCAGTACTGTCTGTTGAGTAATATTGATGCTATGCTCTTAATCAAAACACCCACAACATCCGCCAGCCAGATATAATGTATCAATACGCAAAACTATGTGTAACATTTGGGCGTTTGTAGTCTGATTCGTAGAATTTAGTGAGAACTATTCATAAAAATGACTGGCTAATAATAATAACAAAGAGAAGAGTGACGTTAACTTCGTTTCTTCTATCAGAAATTGATCGACAAAGAATTGAATTCATTAAGATACGAATATGAATAATGTTTGTCATAATGAAGAGTAAATGCGATTCATTAAGATTGTTTCAATACCATATCCATGTGTGAGGCATTAAAGAATATACAAATCCTGGGTAGCCTTTTAGAAGATAATTTGAGATAAGAAAGAGAATTATCACTATACTATTTGCTATATTTTAATGGATGGTATATAGAGAAATAAGTAGAGAGAAAGACAAATATATAGATTGATTTAGATAGATAGATAGATAGATAGATAGATAGATAGATAGATAGATAGATAGATAGATAGATAGATAGATAGATAGATAGATAGATAGATGGATAGATAGATCGATAGACAGATAGAAAGATAGATAGATAGATAGGTAGATAGATAGATAGATAGATAGATAGATAGATAGATAGATAGATAGTAGTAGATAGATAGATAGATAGATAGATAGATAGATAGATAGATAGATAGATAGATAGATAGATAGATAGATGGATAGATAGATCGATAGACAGATAGAAAGATAGATAAATAATTAAACAGATGGATCGATGGAGAGAAATATATTGATAGAAAAACACACACGAAACACCCACCCACACACGCATACACACACACACACACATATATATATATATATATTATATATATATATTATATATATATAGAGAGAGAAGAGAGGAGAGAGAGAGAGAGAGAGAGAGAGAGAGAGAGAGAGAGAGAGAGATTCTGGCAATGCCTCAGTAAAAACTTTTCTCCGTAAAGTAACCTTTTTTTTTCTTCTTCACCTTATCATTTTCATATTTTTGGGGGGTAGAATCCTTTTAAAACACAACTAATCTCCAACTACATTAGCGACATGTGTTGTATATTAGCACGTAAGATCCATAACAAGGTAGGGAAAAGATGTCATATAACTCTAAACAAATGAACAAAACAGATAGCTACAATTGCCGATACGAGTACACAATGCAATCAAGGCGCTACTTGATTAGGTAGGATTAACAAGTTAACTGCTGTACTATATGGAAAGTCACGAATTAAAAAAAAAACTTGAGCTATTATAAAGTGCAATATCCACTAAACGTACTCAAAGCTCTTTACAAGGGGTCCCTGACCAACAGCAACACGTAACATGTAGAACGAGACTTGAAGCCT
The DNA here is from genome assembly GCF_034508935.2 of Berghia stephanieae. NCBI lineage: Eukaryota > Metazoa > Mollusca > Gastropoda > Nudibranchia > Aeolidiidae > Berghia > Berghia stephanieae. The sequence goes on along the minus strand of NC_088360.1, from coordinate 88,328,634 downwards.
GTTAGGCGAAACTGCAATTTTTATTTCCGACAGAGATAAAGCTATTAAAAGCCAGGTACTCATTTTACACCTGAGTGCGGTGAGAGAATCTGAGTAAAGAGCCTTTTCCAAGGACTCACCTATGCGCCGAGCGCTGCTCGAACCCAGGACCTTCCGATCCGAAAGAGAGTGTCATACCACTAGACCACATAGACCACAATTGGACCATTAAACTCGTCCTTCAAATATCGATCAATTTAAATGTCCCTATATCTTGGCAAAAACTCTCAAACCTGGGACCTCACGAGGGGAGACGACATGCCGTCTGTAAGGCCTATAGGCTATCATATAATATAAAATTCTTTTCGATAGGGACAACGCTGTTACTGGTCAGGTACTCATTTTACTCCAAAATGCGTGGAGAAAAGAGAGTTTTTTTTCTTATATTATTACATATAAGAAAGGACCACGGTTTGACGAAAATAGCGATTGCGTTGATCGAGAGCGTGCTCGAAGATAATGGCCCTAGTCGATGCTCTCGTGTTATCACTTATCACTATCTCAGCACGTTCTAGATATATAATATTTTATCGATATTAATATATTGCTTTACAAACAATAAACGCCGAGTCATCATTACAAACTTGAGCTTTTATATAGAGGAATATCCACTAAACGTGCTGAAAGCGCTTTACAAATAGTGCCAACAGCAACACGTAACATATATAGAACGAGGCATGACGCCTGTTTGGCGATGTAACAATTTTTTTTTCTGAAAGAGACAACGCTGTTAAGTGCCAGGTACTCATTCTTACACCTGAGTACGGCGAGAGAATGTGAGTAAAGAGCCTTTTCCAATGACTCAACTATGCGCCGAACGAAGCTCCAACCCAGGCCCTTCCGATCCGAAAGCGGAAGTTATAACGCAAGACCACATAGCCGCACAGATTGTGCCATTGTTACCATAAAGACGATATCACTGCCGTACTCTGAAGCAAAAAAAATCATCTTAAAAATGTAAATCTCATATTGTCAAAATACTCTCCAGCCTGAGACTTCTCAGGGTCATTTTGATATATATATATATATATATATATATATATATATATATATATTATATATAATATTATATATATATATATATATATATATATATATATATATATATATATATATATATAATTTGGCTATGTGGTCTTGTGATATGACACTCGCTTTCGGATCGGAAGGTCCTAGGTTGGAGCCTCGCTCGGCGCATAGTTGAGTCCTTGGAAAAGGCTCTTTACTCACTTTCTCTCATCGTACTCAGGTGTAAAATGAGTGCCTGTCCGTTAACAACGTTGTCTATGTCCGAAAAAATTGGAATTCCGCCTATCAGGCGTCATGTCCCGCCCTACATGTTAAATGTTGCTGTTGGTCAGGGACCCCCTGTAAAGCGCTTTG
>NC_088360.1:88317212-88322212 GCF_034508935.2 Berghia stephanieae | reverse complement strand
TTATTAACCTGATGCTCCATCGACAGTCCAGAGTCTAAGAATGTGGCAAGGTTTTTCACTTTGTCAACAATTTGAATAGAGGCATCCCCCAACTTCAAATCTGTTTCACTTTTCCACTTCCTGTTCCCCACATACATGATGATGATGATGATGATGATGATGATGATGATGATGATGATGATGATGATGATGATGATGATGATGATGAAAAGGACGAAGTAAAAGAAGAAAAAGAAGAAGGAGGAAGGAGGCGGATGAGGAGAATGTGATAGTTAGAAAGATAAATAAAGATGAAGGTCAAAGCTAGGACAGAGACGATAAAAAATGAAATGATAAATCAATGCCAACATTTTGTAGCATTCAAACTTTGAAGATTCTGGAGTCGGATCACGAAACTTCTATTGATTGTAGAAAACCCCTTTTCACCACTACCTTTGTAGTTATGGGGACAAACAGATTTGATTACAAACAATAAATAATAATGTGAAATTGAATGTAAGCTTCAATTTAATGACAAAACAGATCAAATTAACGTTTCGGGTTTCCCCTTTATCAACAAAACAGGATGAATGAAACACCACAGATGAGTGAGATAATGTGGTAGTGGCGTAATTAACAAATTTTATTTCCAATCACTCAATGAAATCCATGTAATCCAAGTGAATTTTACTATCATCCGTAATAAAGGAACTCGTAAATCGGAGAGCTGTTGCTCCGAGAATTAATATAACACACGCTCAGACTACTGAATAAAATATTCAAGGGATCAACACGTGATGCACACTGACTTTTGGTCTTTTTTTTTTAATCGAAAATTCTATTTCTCTTTTAAACTGAAGACCAGAGAAATGAAAAGATACCACATGATCGGGTGCTGTTATTGTTACATGAAAACTACTCACCAACAAACACTGAATACGTCAATAAACAATCCGTCACGCTTATCGAAGTATAAAAAAAGGCGTGCACTTATAAAACGCCTTTATTATTTTGACTAGTGATGTGGGTTTTTTTCAAATATCAATAAATGAAAATGATTCCCAAAATATCAAATATCCTTAAACCTGATACTTCTGGGATTTAAAATGTTGATAAGTTAGGATGATCATCTCATTTCTTCAAATTGTGATTTTTTTAAATGTCAAAATGAAAAAAAAGCGTTTTGACATTGCACAGCAATAAATAATAAATTTCAATTCATATGATATTTTGCCTGAAGCGTGGGTCAGAGTTTGAATAGGAGCTACGGAATATTTTCTAAACAAAATGCTTCGAGGACCAATAAATATTTACTTAGCAAATATTTTTCTCCGTTCTAAATTATGGCTTATCTATCATTGTTGTTACGCAGAATGTTCTGTTTGTTTTAATATTCTATTTCAATTGCAAAATCGATTGTCCGACATTAAAGTAAACAAGTACGCATAAGATTTTTTAATTTAAAGCAGGCATGTGATTGTACATTACACTATGTTAACATCAGTACTCAGTATACAAAACAATGCTCGTCCGCAATCTTGTTTTCTTAATCTATTGTAAAATCTTATTATGGACTATGGACAATAGTATATTAGACATGAGTAGACAGGACAAGGCTGCCTATAGTACTCACTCGATAAGGGCCGTACGTGTACAAGTAGGGTTGAGTGAGGGTGAGCCGGAATTCGATGTAAAAATGGGGCAAAAAACATAAGGAGTAAATAAGAAAAGTGAGAGGTGTTTAAACAATGGCGGGCAGGTGGTGGGAAGTGGCTGGTGTGATGGAGGGTGTAGGGGATGAGAAAGGAGTAAGGGGGGGGGGGGGGTGAGTGTATATTGATCTATCCTGGTTTGAGCTAATGAAGTGTGGCAATGGTTGTTGTAATGGTTGTTGTTGATGGGGTGGCGTGCAGTTGATGGTGGTGGTGGTGGTGGTGTTATTGTAAGTGGAAGTGAAAGATGGGGGGGGGGGGGAGAGACGATGATGATAATGATGATGGTGATGATGATGATGATGATGATGATGATGATGATGATGATGATGATGATGATAAAGATAGTTGTGGTGTTGGTGGTGGTGGTGGAGGTGGTGGTGTTGAAGATGATGATGATAATGATGATGATGATGAAGATGATGATGATGCTAATGATGATGATAACGTTTGTATAGATGATAACGAAGACGACTAAATTATCTGTTATTGATCACTGACCCAAACTACGATGCCTAAACGACAAAGTACATTTTTTACAGTTCAGCAATACTTCTTATTTCCAAATAACAAGTAAAAAAATTTATAGCCATCATTTTTTTCAAAATTCCTGAAATGTTGGACTTCTTTGAAATTTCAGGCATACGAATTTTGTCAAATCGAAGGTAATTTCAATCAATAGATATCTAAAGTAAAAAACTGTCTGACCAACATATTATAAAGTGTTTTGCCAGTGTAAAACAGTATGGCAAACACTGAGGAGAAGAAGGATGGAGGGATTAGTTCCTGTGTGAGCAGCGGTCAACCCGTGGAATTACATCCATCTTTTTGTTTCACCATATTCCGTGACTCGGAATATCAGGCCGGTCTTAAGGAGAATTCAGAGTGTATTGATGATGAGAGGGGTAGACAAGCTTTATAGGAAGACAGTGATTTTACGGCTAAAAATACTCACCATCAACCAAGCAAAGAATTGACAGATTTTTGTCACCCCAATGAAAACCGTTCCAGCAGCAACAACTGCTTATGGACAATAACAATATAAGCAACAAGGACGACGACTAAAAACACCGACAACCATTACTACTACACTATAACTACCAATTACAGCTACTACTACTACTACTACTACTACTACTACTACTACTACTACTACTACTACTACTACTATGACTACTACTACTACTACTACTACTACTCCTACTACTACTACTACTACTACTACTACTACTACTACTACTACTATACTACTACTACTACTACTACTATGACTACTACTACTACTACTACTATCTATGACTACTACTACTACTACTACTATGACTACTACTACTACTACTACTACTACTACTACTACTACTACTACTACTACTACTACTACTACTACTAACTACTATACTACTACTACTACTAATTACTATTATTGTTATTATTATTATCATTATTATTATTATTATTATTATTATTATTATTATTATTATTATTATTATTATTATCATTATTATTATTATCATTTCTACTAATACTACTACTACCATTACTATTACTACTACTACTACTACCATAACTACAACATCTACTACTGGTAGATTCCACGAGCATACAATCAGTGTACATTGAAATCACCAAAGTGTCTCATCCTGACACAAGCATACGACTCGACTAAGGTGTGAATGAGTACCTGGCTTGTATGCAGTGACCGATAATATAAGATTTTTAGTACAAAAGAATGCATTACAGACAAAACACTATGAAGCGCATTGCGCATGGTCAATTTATGGAAATGCGCGATATAAATGTTCATTTTTTTAAAGATACCACCAAGAGGAATGCATTCAACTGTTTCCAACGTTGCTTTACAAGGGAAAAAGTGCCAGCTCCCAAAACTAATACATTTGACTTGCTTCTCCCCTTAGCAGCTAAGGACCCAAACGAGGACAAAACCAAGAAATCTCATTCCAAGACTATAGATAGAATTAAGTTGACGTCACTCGGGTCTTTGTTATTGTTTTTTGCCATCCACGTTTTTTGAGTAATTCTCACTAAACTGTATTAACCAGACTATAAAAGTTCATGATTACACAGAGTGTTGTGTGTTGGTCCGTTATACTTCCGGATGGCAATGTTGTGAGCTTCTTAGCCAAGCGCATACTATATATAGACGGAAAGCAACCAGGAAAAGGAAATGTAGGAGAATAGAAGACACAACAACAGTGATCTCGCTGCCTGTCATGAAATGTTTGAATGAAAAAAATTCATTCCGACCACGTGAGAATCATTAACCGATTATAGAAGGAACGAAACTGACGTCATTCAGCGCTTTGTTATTGTTTTTAGACAGCCTTTTTTGTGATGACACCTCACTAAATTATGTCAATCCGACAAGTAACGCTCAAGTTTACACATAGCTTTGTGTGTTGGTACCATATATCCGGCTGACGGATGTTTTAGTATTGTAGCTAAACGCATGACATGAATAACCAGTATCAAACATGATTATAAAATTATACGTGACCTTAAGCGACTTACTCTGTATAAAATCAAAGTCTGATTTCAAATTGACTGCTCGAGGGGGATAAAATAAATCATTATTAAGCTAATTAATTGAAACTGGTTAAACTTAAATTATTGTATAGAATTGTACTTACCAAAGAAATGTTGCCTTAGATTTTGTGATGTTTAGAGCGCTTTATATGAACTGTCCTTGTTTTTCAAATATTTTCATCATCAATTTCATGAACTTTTTTTTTTGGTTTACCAAACTACGAGTAGTAGCAGGATTTTTTTTTTCTTCTAATTTTTAAAAAAGGATGAAAAATATTTGCCTCAAAAATCAAATATTTCTTTTTATGGAACCGGATGTCATTCCATGCTCAAAATGTTTTTTGGATACTTGAGCTTTATACTTGAGATTTAAATAGCGCAATATCCACTAAACGTGCTCAAAGCGCTTTACAAGGGGTGCCTGACCAAAAGCAATACGTCATATGTAGAACGGGATATGACGACTGTTAGGCGATATTGCAATTTTTTCCAGCAGAGGCAATGCTGTTAACGTCCAGGTATTCATTTTACACCTGAGTACGATGAGAGAATGTGACTAAAGCGCCTTTTCCAAGGACTCAACTATGCGCCGAGCGAGGATCAAACTCAGGACCTTCCGATCCGAAAGCGAGTGTCATACCACTAGATCACATAGCCGCACATACCCCCCCCCCCCATCCCCCCCATTATATTCAGTTTATATTGACATGCTCTTACAAACACATTTTGTTCATTTTGGCAGAAAACCTTTATCTACTTCAAAGA
>NC_088360.1:88304712-88307212 GCF_034508935.2 Berghia stephanieae | reverse complement strand
ACACCCAGACATTTATAGAAAATGGATTAAAATACTAGTCTTTGGGTGTTATGAAGTAATAAAGAAATTTTGGTCGATAGCAAGTAATTAAACGGTTAATAACAACATAATCTATAAACCTTTTGTGTGAATTTTAATTTCAAATGGATAATAAAAGAAATTTGATTCTCATGTGTGATTGTCATAGAGTGGATATTTGTGGCTATAATATTATGGCCTGATGAAGGAATAATAAAGTATTGTAAAGCAATGAATTGTGACGAAACCGTTAAAAAGCGCTAAAAGAAAGATGTAGATCATTGATTATTTTGGTTATCTTTTGTTGTTTTTTAAAAAATCTATTGCTATTCCATTTTTCCATGCACTGTGCCTTGTAGAAAGAACACTGGCATTCCCATTCCTATTAAATAAGAACCCTAGCGTTGGCGCGTGGGGGGAGGGGGGGGGGGGGCGGGGGACGTTCTCAAATCTAAGTTGAGGAATATTTTATGGGGGGGGGGGGGATTTAAACGTTGTATCTAAAGATATGGACATTTGCGAAATGCAAACAAAGCCTAATATCTTTGATGAAAGGTCTTGGCTTTAAGTTGTCTATTTGACTTGAAATGTTGATATTGAGGTCGATACTGAAAAAAAATCGGACTGTTGGAAATCAATACTTTAAGGGATCACGAATTCTCAATGACAGTAAAGGGAGCCGCTTTTATCCCATGTTGTCAGTGTATTTTTCCATACTCCTCTGTCTACCAGGCAATAAATGGGTAGTTGGATCTCGTAGGTCTGACTGAAAGTACTTTGTGATAGACTATCGCTATTATCATGTCGAAAGCAAGGGTAACAAGCATGTGTCACAGTAGGGCCAAGGGTCCAGACTTAAACTTACTCGTCTCTAAGAGCTCATTTAAAAGATAAGCGGGGTAAGGGGCTATATAAAAACCATATATTATTATCATTATTATTATTATTATTATTATTATTATTATTATTATTATTATTATTATTATTATTATTATTATTATTATTATTATTATTATTATTATTATTATTATTATTATTATTATTCATTATAATTATCATTATAATTATCATTATTATTAATATCAGTATTATTATTATTATTATTATTATTATTATTATTATTATTATTATTATTATTATATTATATTATATTATATTATTATTATTATTATTATTATTATTATTATTATTATTATTATTATTATTATTATTATTATTATTATTTAAACTTTTACTTGACCTTGAATACGTCTATAGGTATGACAAAGGCGATTGGACTAAAAGTCGGACACTATCTACTCCCACAACATCTCTATTCACTCCTCCTTAGAATGCATTGCTTTAAAGAGAAATAATCGTGGTATAAAATTCATAAGGATCCCGTGGACAGTCAGAAAGACAAATAAGGAAGCGGTATAATCAGATGGCGGAGTACTCACGGTTGTCGATGAGGAAGATAAGAAAGAGACATGCACAATTCATGGGACATATTATTATGAGAAAGAAAAGGTTGGGGAACTTGATAACACGGGGAAGTTGGAAGGGAAAAGAGCACGTGGTCTGCAGTGACGAAAGATTGACGGTTTTGACAAAATGGATTGGGAAGGAACAACGAAACGTTGCAAAAGATGCAAGAAAGAGTAAAGTGGAGAGCCTTGATCGCCAACGCCAACGTAAATGAATCATGGTAGCCATGATGATCTTAATATAAGTAATAGGCCTTCAAAGCCATTGGAACGGTAGTTTGTTCCGGTTTCTGTAGCATAAAAAGAACAACAGCGATTGCTTGCTACCCTTTGGATAGTACGCGAGGCACTTTCCGACAGCTGCCCTAACACTGCTGAATGGACAAAAAAATATCGACTGCACCCGGTCAATCCTGGTCCTTTGTGTGTTAAGTGCGTGCTCTACCAACTGAGCTATTGGGACCCAATCAATATAAGGGAATTAGAATGATCTTGACCACAAAGTTTCACATCATTTTTTACGAACCGATCATAACCAAGTTGGAAAGCAAATAGGATGAAACAGTTTCATACAAACTATGCATAATATAGTGTAGTGTTGTCTTTTTTCTTTCCAAATCATCATATGATCATTAATAGAAAGCTAGAGTTTGATTTTATTATAACCCGTTCACGAATATAATATGACAGCGTTTAACCAGTTAACTGTCGTACTCGACACGTACCTAAAATTGGGCCAGAAAACTCGTCCTTCAAATATATCGATCGATTTAAATGACCCTCATCTTGGCAAAAAAAACCCTCTCAATTCTGGGATCTTCCGAGGTCTTTATAAAGTCCGAAGTTTGAGAGTGTTTGTCGATCGACATAATTTGAAGGACAAATTTTCTGGCCAAGTTTTTAAATACTGTGTCTTTCCAGGGTACGGCTGTAAACCGGTTAAGAGCGATTAGTTAGAAGAGAATTAGTTAATTAATTACCTTTCCCGATACTGCCAACAATACTTTGAACTTGGT
>NC_088360.1:88287212-88302212 GCF_034508935.2 Berghia stephanieae | reverse complement strand
AACACACAACGGTGTGCGATTAGCGGAACGCATTGATGAAGAGAGTGAGTTATTCGATCTGTGGCTGACGGAGGAAGTGCGGACGTTGGTATGACGGAATGAAGATTATTGCCTAAAAGTAAAGGTAAATGAAGATGGCAGTTGACGTAATATTATGGTGTCTGTTTGATAATGAAGGGATTGGTGGTAAACAAGTCTGTAGAGCTATCAGGCTGAAAATGCAGGCGTTTATCAAGGTTTATGTAGCCTAAAACAGACTTGCTACTCTTTCGAAAAAGCAAAGAGATAATAAAGTAAAGTACTTTTTTACTTAATTAATGGGGCTTTGAGATCCAGTGGTATGATTCGGTTTACCTCTTGTGGATGGATGGTTCGAAGGCCACTGTGGGCGAAACCTTGGGAAATGTGCTTTATCACAATTTCGCATCGTATTCAAGTGTAAAATGAGTACCTGGCCGTTAACGGTGTTTGCAATTGATGTTGGCTTGGGGCCTGTTGTAAAGCACTTTGAACTCATTGAGTGAATATCTGCTCGATTGGTGAACGCTGTAATATCCTTGCCGTGGCATCGATTGGCATAATATCACAATGATGAAGAGAATGAGTTATTCCGTCTGTAGTCGGCCTAAGAATCGCTGCTCAGATGACAGACTGACGGATATTGCGTCGTGATGATAAACATGACAAAATTTATCAAAGTCATTGTAGCTGACAACAAACATTTCCAATGTTCCAATATAAAAAAAGGTTTTAGAGGCAAATATAGGGTCATTAAAATAACAAATCTGGATATTATGGCTGTTTTTTTGTTGTTTTTTTTTTTGTAGCGTCAGACTAGCAAATTATTGACGTCTATTATTTGAGCAGAACACTAACAACAATGACAAAAGAAAACTTTCACTAGTCCTAAATTGAACATCGAGTCTAATTAACAAATGGTTACTCTACAGTACTGTCACACACAAAATCTTTTTTTTTTAAATTTGTCCAGATATTTATGTTCAACTTCTGTGTTTTTAAGGGTTTTACGGCGCTTGCAACACATTAAGGTTATATCAACGCCAATGTTCAACTTCTGTGTTTTTAAGCGTTTTACGGCGCTTGCAACACATTAAGGTTATATCAACGCCAATGTTCAACTTCAACTATCCACGAATAACGAGGAATGTCAACCAATATCAGAAATGTGTAGTTCTGGAACGTTTTGAAATAGTAAGTCATATAATGGGTTGATCATCATTCTAACTCGTGATTATCTATTTTTTGTAATGATCTATTTTTTCGAGCACCTACATACTATAATAATGAACTGATTTTGATCGTTGATGCCTCAGAGAATACTCTTGGTCTAATTTAGTTTCCACAATAGTATAATCATTAAAATAGAAATTAACCTGTACGCATTGAGCCTTTTAATTTTGTGATTTTCCTAAGTCAAAACCTTCACCGTGTTTTTTAATGTTATCAAGTTAAATCTAAAGTGGAGAAAGGTTACCAGATACATTTGCTCGAACCTACAGAGTTGATTACTGGATTGATTTTGATTTTTGAAGGCGCAAAATATTCTTAATTCTTAATTTCAAAGTAGTACAATAATTAAATATATATAAGTGTCTGTGCCTAATAAGCCTTTATTTACCCGCAAATTTTGCGGACTCTTCACTATTTTGAAGTAAAAATAATTCTCATCAAATTGAAAAATGTCGTTTTGTTAGTAATAAGTACAGCTGGTTTACTAGAGAACAAGGTTTTTATTCTTAATTCGACATAAAGGGGCCTTCAAATGAGATTCATACGTGCCTTGTAGACTGTTGAGACGTTGGCTGTGTCTACATCGTTTTAAGAAGAGGAAAGTGAAAAAATTGATTCAAGTTTATAAAACGACTTTTGGAATGATCTCTCTCTCTCTCTCTCTCTCTCTCTCTCTCTCTCTCTCTCTCTCTCTCTTTCTCTCTCTCTCTCTCTCTCTCTCTCTCTCTCTCTTTCTTTCTTTCTTTTTTTCTCGCCCCCACTCCTTCTGCCTCCTCTCTATATATTTATCTCGTTATCTATATTTGTGTAGGATTGTCTGTCTGTACACGTGTGTTAAAACACATTACACGCCAGAATTGTCACATGGCCGGGACGACATTAATACAAAACGTGAGTATTCTTTCGATTCGTGCCAAATGAAGGAACGGTGGCTGTTTACATAAGATAAAGTTTTAATTGCGTGTGGGAGATTATTGACAGACGCCAGTCGGAAGTTACACTTCATTTCAATATGCCAGATTTTTTTTTAAAAATTGATTCTTGCCTTTGGAAACGCAAAACGACAGAGGTTGTTAACAGGACCGTCACCTCACATTACCACATTCTACTGGGCGAGCAGTCGTAGAGAAAAATTGAATTTAATCGTGCTCAAAGCGCTTTACAAGGGGTCCCTGGTGAGGGTTAGGATAAGAGTTAGGGCCAACAGCAACATTTAACATATAGGACGGGACATGACGCCTGTTAGCCCATATTACAATTTTTTCGGACAGAGTCAACGCTGTTATACGTTAACGGCCAGGTACTCATTATACACATCTTCTTCTTCTTCTTCTTCTTCTTCTTCTTCTTCTTCTTCTTCTTCTTCTTCTTCTTCTTCTTCTTCTTCTTCGTCTTGTGGAAACCTCCAATATTGTCGAGGATCACTCCACAGTTTGTAGTGTTTTACATGTTAAACTTGCTAAAACTCTGCACATAGTACTAATTAAAAAAAAAAAACAGATTAAAAAGTCACGTTGTGAACTCTAGCAATCGCGTGAAGGCATGTTGGCAACCGTTTTCAGCCACTTCAGCTGGGAGGCTATTCCATAGTCGGGCAGTGGAAGGGAAAAACGAATACATGTGGGCGTCTGTCTTTGATGTCGTTTGGAAGTTTAAGGCACGAATTTTTGTAGTGACATGACATACAACCTTCTCCAAGGACTCAACTATGCGCCGAGCGAGGCTCGAACCCAGGACCTTCCGGTCCGAAAGCGAGTGTCATACCATTAGACCACATAGCCGCACAAGATGAGATGATTTTGCAGTAAGGTCCACTCATCCGGATCTGTCTTCACTTTTCCTCAGTAATGTTGGGATGTTCACCCTTGTACATCCAATAGCATTATCCATCCAGCATTTTGGTTGCCGTCCTCTCCTTTTGCGTCTTTTCAAAGTCCCTTGCATAGTGGTTTTTGTCAATGTCTTGTGGCGAGAAACATGACCAAACCATGACAATTTTATCCGTTTTACTATAGATAGAATGCGCTTGGCCAAGGAGTTCACAACATTGCCATCCGGAAGTAAAACGGACCAACACACAAACTCTGTGTAACCATGAACTTTTATAGTCTGGTTAATACAGTTTAGTGAGAACAACTCACAAACGCGGATGGCAAAAACAATAACAAAGGCCTGAGTGACGTGATCTGCATACTATCTATACTACCGTACTCAGGAAAAACACGTATTTAAAATTTTGGTTTAAAAAACCGGTTCTTCAAGTATCGATCGATTAAAAGGACCCTCATCTTGATAAAACTCTCAAACCGGGGACTGTTTTGATCTGGAAACGACCCGTAAAAATTTGAGCAAGTTGTTATTATTGGTATTTTCTGGTCGACGTGTACTTATTTGCAGATCTGAGAACCCAAACTGGTATGGGCAAATTATTGTAATACTCTCAAACTAACTCAAGTTATTCTCCTTCACACAATGTTTAATCAAACCAATAATTCCCTTCGCTTCGATAATTTCAAATTCTAGTCAATATAAGAAGCTGGTTTTTGTTTCTTTTTGTTTTGTTTTTTGTTTTGTTTGGTTGTTTTGTTTGTTTTGTGTTTTGTTTTGTTTTTTTTTTTTTTTTGGGGGGGGAGTGGGTTATTTTGTATTTTTTTTTGTTTTTTGTTTTTTGTTTTGTTTTTTGTTTGTTTGTTAGCTTGTTTGTTTATCTTTGACTGACATATTTATCTCTATATCTCTATAAACTATCTACCAGCGCGAACATTCAAGACAAAGAGAGAGGGAATAAAGGACAAAACTAGGCATGTGTGTGACAAAACCAATGTCAAAATATAACAATATTGTGACATAACAAATTAAAATTATGACAATCATGTTTTGGCATTACCTAAATGACAATTATATTATATTACAGTCTAGATGTTTGAAACAATTTCCTCACACCGACGATTATCTATAATTCTGCCGTACTCTGAATAAACATATTTTAAAAAATTTTGGTCAGAAAAATCTACCTTCAAATATCGTTCGATTAAAATGAAACCTCATCTTGTCAAAAACTATCAAACCTGGGGACTTCATTCTTGAAGTCCCAAATCTGAGTTTTTGACAAAATGAAAGTCATTTCATTCGATCGTTATTTGGAGAACGGGTTTTCTAGCCCAATTTTTTAAAAATAACATTTTTATTTTGGTCAGATTACGGCAAAATTGTATTAAAGACTGGATTTTTCTTGTCAGGGATTATGATGAGCAACATTTTTGTTTTCAAGAAAACAAGAAAATATGATTGGCTGCAATAACATTTAACACATATCCGTCATCACAAAATCAATACTGACGAAATCTGACAAAACATTTTTTTTCATTTTGAACACAAAACGTCTATTCCCGATTATATAAAAAATATAACAAATCGATTACAATTGCCCCCAACTTGTCAAGTAACTTAAATAAAAGTCTCAGGTTTCTTTTTTTTTAAATTTGAGATCAATTAAATTGATCTATATGTGACAAAGTGGTAGTAGATAGTGAAGCCAAGGGAATGGAAGTGAATATCACCAAAACGGAATGCATGGTAATACAGAAAAACCCCGAAAACAACAACACCTGCAATATAACGATTCACGGCGAGCAACTTACCAACGTAGAAAGTTTTAAATACCTAGGTTCAATAGTGACAACAGATGGAAGATGTAACCGAGACATACGAGCAAGAATAACTCAAGCCAAACAGGCCTTCATGGACCTGGGAAACATTTTGAAAAACAAACAGATGTCGTTCGGGATTAGATTCCGAGTCTTGAAGTGCTACGTGTGGCCAATCTTGTTATACGGATGCGAAAGCTGGACTACAAATGTAGAAACACAAAAGAACATTGAAGCTTTTGAAATGTGGTGCTTGAGAAGGATGCAGAGAATACCGTATACTGCACACAAAACGAACGAAGAAGTGCTAAAACAAACATACCAACAAAGGAAACTAATGCCCTTAATAGTGGATCGACAACTATCCTTTTTCGGACACATAGTAAGGAAAGATAAGAATGAATACCTGGCAAGTTGTGGTAAAATACCTGGTAAACGCGCCCGGGGGAGACAAAGAAAAACACTCATAGACCAACTGAAGGGCTTCACCAACCTAACAATCCAAGAGCTGTTTGAAAAAGCAAGAGACAGGGAGGAATGGAGAGAGATAATTCATGCAGTATCCGAAGCCTGGACCAGGCATGGAACCTAGAAGAAGATATGTGGAAAAATAACGTTTACGGGCCAAAATGTTAAAACTGTTTTGTCAGATGACTCCAGAATAGCTGCTTACATAATTCTGATGTAGTATGCCATGAAAGTGATTTAAATTCCGTTGATGACGTGTACAATAGTGAGGGTTTTTCACCATCAACAAACAGATTCTCGTCAAATCGCACCAGATCAACCAAATTTAATTGAAGACGTTTTTGTTTATGAAATAAATGCCATTTTGTTTTTAAACCATTACAAAGAAAGCCATTCATTGTCTTAAAACTTTTGGTCGAATAAGGTATGTATATTATATTAAAATTATAGCGCCGACTCAAGAGAAAAATGTATATATACCAAATTTATCTAATGAACAACAAAATTCGGAAAGATTGGCTTATTAGATAACATGACCAATGAAATCAATTTGCTTCCTTAACATAGAAAATGCAGTGGGAAAATAAGTAAATTTGATCAGGTCAATATTTGCTTTGAAAATAGTCAAGTTTGGCCTCGTCAATCTCGTTAGGAATTGTATAAATTTGCTTTGTTAACAGAAAAATACATAAATTTGGCATAGTCATATAAGATAAGTCAGATAAGATAAACTTTATTTATCCACTTCTGGAAATTTACATCGGGTATTGCTATAGACTAATGAATAATAATAGAAATTTGCTTTATTTACAGGGGGGGGGGGGGGAAACGCAGATAGTAGAATAATAAGTAAGTTTGGCTCGTCAGTCCCATTAGCGGTAATAACTATTTGCTTTTTGTACGGGATAAACAGGGTTGTGACAAAAATAACGTTGGTCTAGAAAACCAACGAGACGAGACAAACGTATGACGTTATGCTCTATAGTCTTTTCTTTGAAAACAAACAGAAATAGAAATTTAAACGTTGAGCAGGCGAATCATCAGATTTTCTAGTGATTAATGATTTTTGCAATAATTTTGATTATGAAACAAGAGAGTGTGTGAGGAAGAGAGAGAGAGAGAGAGGGTGTGTGTGTGTGTGTGTGTCTGTGGTTGTGGTTGTGGTTGTGTGGGAGGTGAGTGGACGGGTGGGTGGGTGTGTAAATAAACATTGATGAGAAAATATAGAATGCGCGAATGAAAGCAACTGCGACAGAGAGACAGAGAGAGATAGTATTATATATATATATATATATATATATATATATATATATATTATAATATAATATATATATATATATATATATATATTGGTGTGTGTGTGTATGTGTGTTTGTGTGTGTGTGTCTGTGAATGATTGTATGTGAAATTGGATCAAATATATAGTGTAAGAGAGTGAGGGAGATCGTGAAAGTAGAGGAGAGTGAGGGAGATAGTGAAAGTGGATGAGAGAGATAGTAGTTGAGTGGAGAAGACCGAGAGAGGAGGTGAGAGTGATTGAAAATGGAAGAGGAAGAAGAAGTTAAAGAAGAAAAGTATGAGAGAGGAGGGGGGGGGGGAGAGAAGACGATAGGAAGAGAGAGAGGTTGATGGATGGATGGATAGACAGATAGAGAGATAGATAGATAGATAGATAGATAGATAGATAGATAGATAGATAGATAGATAGATAGATATATATATAAATAGATAGATAGATAGATAGATAGATAGATAGATAGATAGATAGATAGATAGATAGATAGATAGATAGATAGATAGAGATCCATAAGAGTATTAATAATAGTCCAACCCTTGTTAGATGATTCATATAGTTGCTTGAATGGAAAGATGACAAGCAGATTTGTTTATTTGTTTGGTTTTGTTTTTGTTTGTGTTGCTACGCCGATTACTTTGCTTCCAGATGTTTTTTAGTTTTGAAGGATTGAAGGAAGGAAGCCTTAAGAAGAAAGCTTCAGTTGACACAGCGAAACGAAAATAGAAATTACTTGAGGAGACGAAATACGAAGTAAACCGATTAATAAAATTCTAAAAAAATCAAGAAATGTTTGATAGATGAAAAGGACGATAAATTATTATAGAGCTAATAGCATAGATTTTCTAATCATTTATTGAGGCCATCTTTATCCAGATTTTCTTTCATCCAAGGCATCCATCACGTGATTTGTTTCTGACCAATTTTTGAATTTCTCTTTAAAATGCAAACACACATTTTGTGTAAATAGAAAGCAGTTAATTAAAATGTTTTGCCATGTATGCCCGCTAATATGTGACCCATCGTCTCAAAACAGTGTATTGTCGGGATGAACCTTGTGCTAAAAAGGCAAATTGAATCCTAACTGATCAAAAACAAATATGAAATCTTGGTTTTCAGCACTCTAAAACACGATATTATTCATTCTCTTCATTAAAACAAAAACGCAACCCATTTCTGGTATTTTTGGCTTAAATTCTATTTACAGCACTTTAATCACCCCGACATAACATCGTTTTGGGGCAGTGGGTCTTAACTAACCCAAAACTATGTATAACATTAATCGTTAAAGATCAGTGAGAGAAAATAAGTTGAGAACTAATCATCTCTTTTTTGCTATTATGCATTTTTCGGATGGGAATTAACCTGAATAAAAATTAAATACTTAACTGAAGAGAATAAATCGATGGCCAAGTGCAAGAAGTACCCAAATACACATATGATGTAAAAAGTAATAAACACGGAACGTTTCGGGCTCAAAACCCTTCTTCAGCCAACAAAAAAAAACAATAATCTTAGATTTTTCTACTGAGAGAACCTAAAAATATCTCTGTCGTCTATCTGGAATTTAGTAATGTATTTATGTCTTTATTGTTTTTTGTTGTTGGCTGAAGAAGGATTTTGAGCCTGAAACGTCCCGTGTTTGGTATTTTATTCTTTTTTGAAGCTGTTTTATTCATTTTTGTTTATTACTTTTTACAGTCCACAGCTTCTAGCAGCCTATTAACACATATTATGATGATAGCTTTGAGACTACAACAATTTAAGATTTTATTTTTACACTATGATTTCTCATAGAAAATAACAATACGAGGGTTTATAAATAAATTTGAATTTCCCTGACATTAAACTTATGGTCGATTCGCATGAAATTTTCAAGAAGGGGTAATCAATTTGAAAAACCATACTGAAAATTTCTGCTGCTCACCTTTTACTTTTACTTTACTCCGCACCAAAACATACAAACCAGAAATGCAGCTTTGTCAAACGGAAGCTAGAGCAAATGAAAGGGGAAAGAAAACGCTGCTCCGAAATTCTCCTAGCGTTTGTAAAAATAAAAAGGACTTTTTCACAGCTCGATGACTATGGATGAAACTATCAATGGTGAACTCTACTCTCTCAATATGATCCAGAGACGAAATGCCACTCAAAGGAATATGAAACCCGTGAAGAACCGACGCCCCAAAAAAGACAAAGCTGAGCGGCCTTGTGGTAAAGCTCATGTGCACCGATGTTTTGGGTTGTTTTTGTTTTCTTTCTTTGTTTGTTTGTTTGTGTGTGTGTGTGTGTGTGTGTGTGTATGTGTGTGTGTGTTTTGGGTTTTTTTTTCACATGGAAGGAAACATATTTTAATATCTTCCACAGAACAAAACAGCAGCGTGGCTCAGCGGTATGGTCTTTGCTTTGTACCCGAAAGGTAACGGGTTCGAACACCCGCCGCTACGTTGTGTGGCCTTGAGCAAGTCACCTCGTCCTAGCTCAATTGTGGTGCTACACTGCGGCTGACGCCTGGGTTATTCCAGTCTTCCTATGGAATAGACCCTAGAGACACATTTCCCATATGGGATGAATAAAGGGAATTTTATTTATTAAAGGGGAATGCGACTCATATCTCTTGAATAGACTGAAGAATGAGTCGGCTACAAAACATTCATGGAAACCAATTGGAGGTCTGCCTTTGTATGACAACATACCTTTTCATCGTGGCACAGTGACAAAAACAGCAACAGATGCTTGCAGGCTTGAAATCATAAGTGTTTACCTCATCCTTCCTACGATTTGACCCCTTCAGATTTTTTATGGTCCTTACATTGAAGAAAAACCCCTAAGATAAACCTGTTTAAGAAGAAATTGAAGCTTTAAGAGTTTCAGAAGATTAGTTCAATGCCAAATCCAACACCTCCTGCTTTGAAGGACTTTTCAAGGTCAAGGAGAGATGGGAGAAAATACCACTTCGTTTTTGTTTTTATCTTTTTAACAGTTTTACGCGCTTGCAACACATTTAGATCACCGCCAGTAAAAAGAAGAAAACGGAATAGTCAAAATATTCTAGATTTACAATCAAATCACTCAAGAAATTTTTTTTAAAGGGGAGAATTTGTTCAGATAGGGAACAGGTGTACATTCCAAGAGCATACCGCCAAAGAACTTAGTTTCAGATCACCGTAAAGTCTCATCCAGACACAAGCACAGGATCCCACTGAGAGGAACACACTCAAATGTTTACAAAATATATTCAAAACAGAATACATAACTAACAATACATAACAGAGAGATGATTTACAAGGAAAGAAAATCATCTCCGAAAACGAATACTAAACATTTGACTGTTTTCATCCAAGCTAAAAACTCAAGTAAGGGCCAGGACAAGCCAAACTATCCCTTTCTAAAACAAAGACATAAAGCAGATCGGAAAACAAATATATGGGATAGAAGACACAACCAGTGACCTCCTGCCTGCCAAGGGAGGTCAAAGGGCCCCGCCCAGAATACCACTTTAGATCATGGTGATCTTGTAGTAAAATAGAAGTAAATAATGTGGAAAAGGTCACAAGAATCGGAGCATTCCTTCGGGGTAATTTCTATTTGATCAACTCTCGAATACACATAATTAGACATAATATAATTTCCTCCACTGAATTAAAGGGATATCTAGAAATAACTCTAATTTATCTCAAAACCGGCAAGAAAGGATATGGGTATTTCTTGTACTGAGCATCCCTAGTATTTCTAATTATCTCGACTAAACTATTCACCTCTCGGAGTCCCAGGCTTAAGACTTTTTGTCAAGATATGAGTTATTTTAATCGATCGATATAATTTGATGGACGCGTTTTCTGGCCAAAATTTTAAGTGTGTGTGTGTGTGTGTGTGTGTGTGTGTATGTATGTGTATGTGTGTTTGTTTGTTTTTCATAGTACGGCAGATTTCTGTTTGTTAATAATTTTCGAACCCCCTCTTATCGTAATTACATTTTAATTCACATGAAATGGTCAGAGAATTACTGAAAGATGTTTGGTGAGAAACTGAATCGAATGAAAGATATTTATAGATTTTTTTTTTGTTACAAAATTTAAAATAATTCAATCGGATACTACAATTTAACAAATTACAGATGAATCAAAATACATACTCTTAAATATATGCCATCTTTACAAGTTAAAAAAAAAGTTCGCAGTGCTTTTACCTATTCAGAGGTCTGATAACCCATATTTTTATGGTCTCATTGTTGTAATGGAAATTTTCTCAAACCAACGCAAAATATTGTCCATTACAATAATCTTAACACAGGCCATAATTGCTTCGGGTTATTAGACCTGCCAATACGCATACATAGCTTTTACCATATTTAACCTTTACTAACCCTCTCCGAATGAAATTCTTATTTGATCTAATCTAACATCCTATTTTTGTTTTAATTTCTGTACCTCATCTCTTCAGAAAACAGTTAGGTTTCTTGTTATACCCAGATAAATTAATGATAGAAGAAATAATGATTAGTAGTAAGGGAGAGGGAATATTCTCGCAGCTTTAGGCTAGAAAGTGCAACCGTAGCGCATTTCCCTTATGTGTGCGACGCGTGTGTGTTTGTGTGTGGTGTGTGTGTGTGTGTAATATTTTTCCTCTATCGCAATCCGTACCTTTCAATCTTGATCACTGTCCAGCATAAATCATAATTGATTGGGTTCAAACCATGATAGTCGCATTTCAATTAAAACTGGTCTTGATGACGTCATAATTTGACCTATATTTTCACCCAATCACGTGATTGCAAGAGAGTCTGTCCCCACGTGATCAGAGACTGACTGAGGGCCTATCTTTTGATCTCTTTGAAAGTAACCTATTCACATCATTATTTGTATCTTGGGATTACAAGACTCGGATGGAAATTAATTAATACAGTTTTGAACAAACAAAGGGGAGATAATCAAATTAATTGGCAAACATTTTGGGTGAAATATATACAATTACTTGCAACGGGAAAAGATTTCTATCATCTTCGTCAGGTTTTCTGGTCTTGTGGTACCTCACTCGCATTCGAATCGGTAGGTCCCTGGTTCGAATCCATTTCTTGGCAGTGCAAAGTTGATTCTTTGGAAAAGTCTATAATTTACTCACATTCTCTCACCGCGCTCAGATGTAAAATGAGTACCTGGCCGTTAATAGCGTTGTCTCTATCGAATAAAAAATGAAATAGCGTCATATCCCGTCCTACATGTTAATTGTTGCTGTTGGTTCTGGACCTCTTGCAGAGCGCTTTAAGCACATTATTGGATATTGCGCAATTCAAAAATTGCAGCTCAAGTCTAGAATTAATCAATTTGAAAAACGATGGTGTAAATCCAATCCAAATGACTGCATGTACCACTGCACAATGACACCATCATATCGTTTTAAAGTTTGGTCAGAATACATTTTACTGCATATTGAGTGAATGCATTTGCAGCCTAATTTAGTCCCTTGATTGGTGACAAAATTAATATTAATTACAAGGAAATGAAATGAACACACGGCCCTATCGTCTAAGCGTTCGGATGAGTTGGTGTGATTTGTGAGTTTTTTACACTCGCAAGAACCAACAAGCCTTGAGAAATCTGCCATAATCTGGAAAGAAAAAAACATATTTAAAAATCTGGCCAGAAAACTCGTCCTTCAAATATCGATCGACTCAAATGACCCTCATATTGGCAAAAACTCTCAAACCTGGGACTTCGCCTTTGAATAACGAGTTTTCCGGCCAAACTTTTTTAACATGTTTTTTTTAAAGTACCGTAGAAATTTCTTTACTGAAAGAAAACATCCTTGCAGAAATGTCTACTAAATACACTGTAATGACAATTCTTTTCTATTTCACTTTGTATATTGTCAATGATCAACACTTACACAAAGAAACCGATGATGATGATGATGATGATGATGATGATGATGATGATGATGATGATGATGATGATGATGATGATACTATTAAACACGTTCCCTCTGTATCTCATTAAAATATCTTATTTAGAAAATATCCCACACAATAATTGACAAGGACTTTCCGCTACTCCAGCAACCCCGGTTAATCGTTAATTACACACCCTTCTCTCCATCAATGAAGCCCGTGGCAGCGTTCTCACTTTCTCGCTAAAACCTTCAACCGCAGACTACATCTAAAGTGACCCTAGGCAGGGTTAATACCCCCGCACTATCCATATTTCGTCACTATAATATACTCATCCCACCCACCTACCCATCTATCCCACCTACCCCCCCCCCCCCCCCCGAGCGCGCGCGCTTCCCACCGTTCCCCCGCCCCATCATTCCAAACCCTTGTCACTGACCTCTTACTCCCCAGGCCAGGACGATGGCTATCCCTACCATCGAGAAAAGATGTATCCCCTGGGATGGGGATAAACTCACCGTTTCCCGATCGTGTCCGTCGGGCCCTAACCCCGTCCTCGTCCAGGGGGCCTGTCATTCTATGATTCGATTCGGTGTGGTTGCGATGAGGTCAAGTGGAAAGGAAATTGCTTGAAGAATTTAGATATTATTGAGTTTATAGTATTTACAATGTAAGAAATGGTGCTGCTTGCAGAAAATGTTGTCTGTTGTTTGTTTTTTCTGGGTTTTTTGTGGAGTTTTTTTTTTTTTTTTTTGGTTTGTTCGTTTTGTTTTTTGTTATTTTTTTCTTGTTTTTTGGGGGTTTTTTTGTGTTTTGTAGTTTTTGCTTGTTTTTTTTTTTTTTTTTTTTTTTTTGCTAGTTTTTATTTTTTGTTTGTTTGTTTGTATCTTCTTTTTTTTTTTTTGGTCTTTAATTTCATTGACATATTCGTCGATTTGTCTCTGTTATTGAATAATAGAAAGGAAACTAGAGAGATCCTTTTTTCTCTTTGATGCAAAACATTTAAGATAGGACTCAATTAGGAGTGGGTAGTGCTGATTTCTTTTGCCTTTGACATCAAAGAATGTTAAAATGGGATTTAATTTAAGATTGAGACCCCCTTTTAAAGCTACATGTCTCTATATAATTCTCGCAAGAAATGAAGTGAGTCGGAAAGTGCCAGAAGACAATAAAGAATAAAAATTTCGCCGCGACGATGAGGGCTCGAACCCGCGATCTTACGAGCCACCATCGCCGCCGTATGAGACCGCATTCTCCTCTATGATGTGTTGATATAGCTACACGGTATGAGACCGCTCAATACAAAATTATAGATAGAATGAAGTGGACGTCACTCAGCTGGTTTTTGTTGTTGTTGTTTTTAGCCAGCCATTCTTATAAGTTGTCCTCAACAAATGTTATTAATCAGACTATTCACGTTCAAACGTTCAAGGTCACACATAGTTTTGTTTGTTGGTCCCACAGATTAGTGCTATAGACTGTGCTTGGTACATCGTCATCGTTAACTTATAGCCTGACACAAGAATCCACCAGGACTTATTTATAGTTTGACGTCATTTTTTAGTTTTTTGCACCGTCCAGTGAGTTGTCGTTAGTAAAGCTCAAGGAAACAAGTGATTCCGTTGGCTGACCTATTAAATACAACTCACGATTTGTTTTCTATTATAACCAAAGACGTTTTTTTTACGTCATTTTTTTGGTCATTGTCAGGCGAAAAGTTAACGATGGCTATGGTTGGTACGTTATATCGGGCTGGCGGATGTTATGTGTTTGGGTTTTTGTTTTTTGTTTTTGGATAAATGCACAGCATCAATAGCAGTAGTTTTTTTTTCTTTTGTTTTTGTTTGGAGGGAGGGGATTGTGATTACTTTCTTGGATTTATTTTTTGTTCTGTTTTGTTTTTGTTTTTGTTTTTTGCTTTGTTTTGTTTTGTTTGTTGGGGGAGGGGGTTGGGTTTGTTTGGGTTTTTTTTGTTTTGTTTTGGTTTGGTTTGGGTTTTTTAGGGAGTTGATTTTGTTTTTGTCTTTATTATTATTATTAATATTATTATTATCATCATCATCATCATCATCATCATCATCATCATTATCATTATCATCATCATCATCATCATCATCATCATCATCATCATCATCATCATCATCATCATTATTATTATTATTGTCAAAGCTGATAAATAGGATACGTATAAGTTGGTGAAGATGCACAAGCATGTATTTTACAGACGCTCAATGAAGTGTTGATTGAAATTCTTACTTATTCTCTTCTCAAATCATGAATTGAAGGGAAGAACGACTGAGTTTATAAAAAGTTTTTAGACCGGAACAAGCTCAAAGAACTGATTTGAGTCCTTTTTTAAAATCCATTCATTACACCCGGAAATCCATTTTATTCTTCTAAACTTTCACCATATCTTTTACTGTCCAATAACTTCAACCTAAATTTAAGTTTTACAG
>NC_088360.1:88264712-88284712 GCF_034508935.2 Berghia stephanieae | reverse complement strand
GTTTCGGGGTTAGCCTCTTTCTCAGCTAACAACAAAAACATTAAAACAATAATAAAAGTTAACGGCACGCACTGCCGGGATTAGAGACGGCGGATGAGATTTTCGGACAATGAAAAAAAATTAACTGCCGCAATAGAGAAATGGTGTATATAAAAAAAAAATATCCGACTCCACGGAGTGGGGCTGCTGGAGAACAAAATGCTCTCATTCCATAAAAAAGACCGAAGCCACATTTAAATAATGAGGAAGCACGGATGTTTGAAAATGTCATGCAGCTTAAGGAGTATGAGCCTCCACTGTCCAAATCCATTTTGGATGGCCTCGGCTTCGATATACCGCTCTCCCCATGACATATGTGCTTCTTTTATTTCAACATTGAGTTCCCTTGGTCTTGCAATTTTTGGAGGAAGTGGGATGGATTCCTTCTCTTCATTTTCGAACATCGAGCTCCAATCTCGGGCCCGTCCAGAGTCTAGCACTTTTCTTAAAGTTTACCATTTCTATTGTTTGCACGACACATGATTTTCTTTGGCTTTTGATATTAGTTCCTCGTTGTATATCTCAATAAATTGATTGTTCGAATGGGGTTCAGTAAAATGATCACCAGGTGTGCCTACCAAAGCAATTATAAATAATTGTAACCAACACACAAGCATTTGTGCAAATATTATCTTTTAACACCCTGTCCGAAAATAAAAATTGGGTAGAGCCGATCACTGCTACGGCTATCTGAAAACCACTTTAACCTTCTCCTTACCACCTGCAGCAAAATCGTCACATTTGTTACGACACAATATACATTTTTCTTATTCAGATTTATTTTGTACATCACAAACTTTGAAGAATAATATGTGATTAATTACTAAGAACATAAAGTTGTTTGGGTTTTTTTGTAGAGAGCTTGTCTGAGTTTAAAAATCTATTTTTCTGCTGGGCAACCCTGCTATTTTTGGGAAAATACTGAAAATGATCGGAAAGGAAAGAGTTAAGCGACGTCATCTATATGCACAATCTTGCACATGTCACCTAACAGGCGCTATGCAGGCAAAGCTATATAAAATATTTTAAAATTTTGATTAAATGTCGCATATTAGAATCCGTTGGTTGCCATACTTGCACAAACAGTCATTTAAACCTTTGAAATATTATCTCGTTACTTGGTAAAACATTGAGTTGCTTTTCTTATTAAAAACTGTAAAGTCATCACCAGTGGTCAAAATCCCATTCAACTCAACACCTTGTCTAAAGAACAGAAATTAGGATACGCAGGAGTGTGAGATGCATAAAACCTTTTAGCAGAAGTCAGATAAAGTTAAGGTCATGATCAAAATCAATATTAGAGTACAGAGTGGGCCATTAAAAAGCTGAATATTTTTACGAAAAATGCAACAGTGTTTCACCTGTGAACATCATTATTATCAGAGTAGGTACTACTTCAGACATGTATTTGAAATGGATTATCTTAACTCTTGTCAAAAAACCTTTTAAAAAAGCGATTTGCAATTAGGAGATGAAATAAAAGCTCAATACTACGCATTTAAAATGGATGTAGATCTAGTAGCACCGCGAAGCTCATTGAGCAGGCTGGAATAGTAGAACTTCCCTTTAAATGTGTCTATGTCTCAAAATGGTATTATGTCAGAGATGCTGATAAGTCCATTTATGGTCGAAAATAGAATATTTGGGTTAAGTTTTTTTCTTTTATTGAGGAGATAAATATATACGATTCTCACTCTCTTGCTTTTTTTTTTTTTTTTTTTTTTTTTTTTTTTTTTTTTTGAATTCCTGACGTGTTTTGCGAGTGCGCGTTGGGAACAAAGTTCGAATTCCAAAACACAAGAGTGTAAGAAATATTTTAATCTATCCCTCAAACGATCACGATTTCTACATCTTTGAATATAAGATATATTCAAAAACAGTTAAAGACACTTCATTTTTAAGAATCTAATTTTAGTAAAATTAAACGCTTTGTAATCTGACGTCACAAAGGATTAGTGTAAACTTGATATCATTACGCGTTACTATTTATGGAGTGGGGTAGAATAAACATAATTTCAAAACGTGCATAAGTCCATAATTTCATGTTTCTTATCATTTTAACTCTAAATAACTTTTTGGTAACCTGTTCACCCCGACATAATACCAACTATAGGCGGCAGATCACAAATGCCCATATGTAGTAGACAGACAAGTGGTTTGCCACCACATCCATCCCCAAGGAATTATTAGATCAGCGGATAAGGGGAAAGTTTACACCTAACTCATTTGTTGTATTTTCTGTCAAGAAGAAAAGTGTTGCTTCATTCTATTGTGTCATTTCCATTTTACGTCAGACAGCAACCTTTATATAATAATAATAACACAGGCGGAGGCGGGAAAACAAAATAATGAACATTAATAATATGATATTGGTTTTCGTTTGCATTGTTTTTTTTGTTTTTTGTTTTTTGTTTTTTGGCTTTTTTGTTTATTTTGATTGTTAGATTTTTTTCGTTGTTTTCTTTTGTTTTGTTTGTTTTGATGGGATTGTTTTGTTTATCTTCTTGTTGTTTTTGTATTCTTTTGTTTTGTTGTTTTGTTTTGTTTTTTATTTTTGTTGGGGTTTTTTTTAGGGGGGGGGGGTGTTGTTTGTTTGTGTGTTGTCTTTTTTTTTCGGTTGTTTTTTTTTTAATTTTTGGTTTTTAAAAAAATGTTTGTTTATTTGGGGGTGGGGTGGGTTTGTTCTGTTTTGTTTGTTTGTTTATTTTTGTTTGTGTTTGTTGTTTACTTTTTTGTTTTTGTTGTTGTCGTTGTTGTTGTTGTTTTTGTTTTTGTTTTGTTCTTTATTAAATGATTGGCACTTGTGAAAAAGTACCCAGAGAAAAGAAGAGGAAAAGAATGTAATAGCTGTACTTATATTATTTTAGTACCTAATTGGACGGGGGGGAAACACTTGCGCAAAATGCTGGCATTTCAGAACCACTATTAGTTAAGTCGAATAGGAGAGAGAGAGAGAGAGAGAGAGAGAGAGAGAGAGAGAGAGAGAAAAGGAGAGAGAGAGGGAGAGAGATGGATAGAGAGAAGGGGAGAGAGAGGGAGAGAAATGTAGAAGACAGTCAATGTTTGATTGGGTATTCCTTATGAGTTGGTCGATTGGAGATGATATGATAAAAGAATTAGAAATGTAGAAGACAGTCAATGTTTGATTGGGTATTCCTTATGAGTTGGTCGATTGGAGATGATTTGATAAAAGAATGAGAAATGTAGAAGACAGTCAATGTTTGATTGGGTATTCCTTATGAGTTGGTCGATTGGAGATAATTTGATAAAAGAATTAGAAATGTAGAAGACAGTCAATGTTTGATTGGGTATTCCTTATGAGTTGGTCGATTGGAGATAATTTGATAAAAGAATTAGAAATGTAGAAGACAGTCAATGTTTGATTGGGTATTCCTTATGAGTTGGTCGATTGGAGATAATTTGATAAAAGAATTAGAAATGTAGAAGACAGTCAATGTTTGATTGGGTATTCCTTATGAGTTGGTCGATTGGAGATGATTTGATAAAAGAACTAGAAATGCAGAAGACAATCAATGTTTACATGAAATGATGAAATAATACGTAGGTCAATACCTGATGACTTCATATTTGAGGGGGGGTGTGGTGGAGGAAAGTTATTGGGGGGGGGGGGGATGCAATCAGATGTCTCCAGCAGTAAACATGAAATCTGCTACGTGCAATTATACCAGGTAATTATTATGTTTATCTCGTTTATTCGTCGATATGATAATTGGCGGTTTAAAATAAAATTGCTTCCCTGGTAATTGAATAATCGATGTTGTTGCAGGATTGCATGGTAAGTGTGTGATTAGTAATCGGATATTTCCGATTCCATTAAATTCCAATAAATGCACTAGTTTGAACACGTCTATATTTCATTCACTTTATCTTTTAATTGTACATGCCTACCTGCATATATATATATAATATATATATATAATATATATATATTCAGTCAGACAGATAGATAGATAGATTGATAGATAGTTAGATAGATAGATAGATAGATAGATAGATAGATAGATAGATAGATAGAAAGATAATAATTGAAAATAGTTTGTCTTGGTTTGGGAGTAATTTCATTACAACGATGGAATCATACTGACATTTTCTTTCGAGCCATACCACCTAAGTTGGGTCATAATACATGTAAATAAGATTTAGTTAACTGGAGCAATATGTCGATAGAAACGATAGAAATATTATTAAATCTCGTATGTTATATTGGCTAAAGAGGGGTCTGAATGGATATTGTTCCTTACTGAGTATTTTATTTTGTATTTGGCGAATATTGCGTGCCACACTTTCAGGCACGCTGATTTTTTATTTCAATTTCCTGACCAAGTTTCGACGAGATTCCTCAAAACATTAACAGCGTCTCTATGTCCGTGTTCCGAACTGACCCTCCCAAACTACCGTACTCTGGAAAAAGATATTTAAAACTTTGGCCAGAAAACTCGTCCTTCAAATATCGATCGATTTCAATGACTCTCATCTTGACAAAACTCTCAAATCCGGGACTTCACGGCGAAGTCCCGGATTTGAGTGTTTTGTCAAGATGAGAGTCATTGAAATCGATCGATATTTGAAGGACGATTTTTCTGCCCAAAATTTTAAATATGTGTTTTTTCCAGTGTACGGCAGCTCAAAGTCCATTAACTAACGATCTTTTCTTGTCCCAGCTCGCACGACTATTACGGCTGACCGGAACTAAGAGGATTGAATATAACCAGTTATGGCCCTTGATAGAGTGTTTCTTGGAAACGGATGGCTGTCAGTCTTGAAGGTAATGAAGTATGAAGTCTTGGTAAATAATAGGGTGGCCGCCTGTACATTCGGGTGCAAGGGGAAGGAAATCACAGTTATTTCAGTAACGAATTTCTGTCGAGGTTTTAGGATATTATGTTTTATAAGAGTCTTGGTGCTACTCTCAATCTGTCCTTTTTGGTCAAAGCCTGTTTCTGGTTACCACTATATCGACGTCTTTTCCTCCTCCTCTTTTTCCTCCTCATTCTTCTTCTCATCCTCATCCTCCTCCTCCTTGTCCAGCCTCTTCTCTCCCCTTATTCCTCTTTCTCTTCATCCTGCTCATTTCCCCCTCCTTCTCCAATTCCCCTTCCAATTCTCCCTCGTCTTTATCATTTCTTCCTCCGCCTCCTCTTCAACATGTCATTATTTTACTATTTTATTGGCCCTTGGACTTTGTTTCTAACACCCACCCACACCCACCCACACCCATATATATATATATATATATATATATATATATATATATATATATATATATATATATATGTGTGTGTGTGTGCGTGCGTCTGTGTGTGTGTGGGTGGGTGTGTGTGTGTGTGTGTGTGGGTGTCGGTCGAGCGCATGTCGTGCATTAGATTATATCAAAGAGGCAGTGGACGTGGCCACTGGACGCATGTGTAGTATTGATGACATAACTATGGCGTCTCCAATGCATTTCTTGGCTATAAAACACATCACACACATTTTATCTTCTCCCCCCCCCCCCCCCCCC
This sequence comes from Berghia stephanieae, assembly GCF_034508935.2. Classification (NCBI taxonomy): domain Eukaryota; kingdom Metazoa; phylum Mollusca; class Gastropoda; order Nudibranchia; family Aeolidiidae; genus Berghia; species Berghia stephanieae. The sequence continues at coordinate 88,279,152 of NC_088360.1, read as the reverse complement.
CCCCCACTCCCCGACCCCCTTGAGACTCACGTTTCAAAGGGTTGCAGGCTAAAGAAAGTGACGGGTTATATTCCAAGTATGCCAGTACGATGAAACTGAAGTGAGCGGAAGCGGCGACGTGCTCCTATAGGAAATTTCATTTTTTGGATTCATGCAACTTGTGAAGAGCAAAACAATGAAAAACAATGGAGAGTGCAAGTTTATTGTATTTATTCTTCATTTAATTCGCCACAATAATTCGTCAAATAAAGTCAAACAGTCCCAGTTTTGAACGTTTTTACAAGATGAGGGTCATTTTAATTTAGTCTCAGGTTCGCCATTTTTGAAAAATGAGGGTCATCTTGATGGATGGATATTTGAAGGACGATTGTATTTTTTCAGAGAATGGCAGTTTATTCATGCTAGGGAAATAAAATGTAGATTGCTTGAAAGTGTGCAATGTCACACACTCCAAGTAAAACATAAAATAGTTAAAATGTAAAGAATATTAGGAATTCGAAGCCTTATTCAACCAAAAGAACAGCCCCCCCCCCCCCTCAAAAAAAAAAGAAAAAAAAACAACATTTAGTAGTGTAATTTTCTTTCCTCTCTGCATACTTAAGTCAATTAATGAAATCGTCTCTCGGACAGTGTCTTATCAAGGTTTAGGAGAATAGAATGTTATTATTTAGAATATTTTAGAATATTTTGTGCCGCTCCGTAGTCTAGGGGTTTGATTGGGAGGTCTTGGGTTCGAGTCATCACGCTTTGAGCGTAGCATAGTTGAGTCCTTGGAAAAGGCTCGTTACTCACATTCTCACACCCTATTCAGGAGTAAAATGAGTACCTGGCAGTTACTAGCTTTGTCTCTGTCGGAAAAAATGAAACATTGCCTAATCTTGTCTCGTCCTACACGTTACGTGTAGCTGTTGGCTAGGGACCCTTTGTAAAGCACTTTGAGCAGGTTTAGTGGATATTATGCTTTATATAAGCCGAAGTCTTTAGTGGTTTTTTTTCCATTTTATCGTCCCATTTCATTTTCCTACGTTCTCACAAATGGTGAAAATAATCAGCGGGTTTCTTTCAAAGACTCAATCATGATGATCATAAACTAATGCAAAATAATAAACCATCATAACTAGTCAACTGAATGCAAAAGAACCAACCAGCTTATGTGCGAATATCTATAGTCCCAGAACGTGATAACGACCAGCGGTAGCAAAGAGCCTGTGAATGATATCCATTGAAAAACGACCAGTCTTCATTTTCCCTGCTACTTCATTATCCAAATGGGAAGGGGTTGGTCTTACCAAAGTACATACAGCCCTACTCTGGCTAAAACACTTTTTTATTCGTTTTGGCCAGAAAACCTTTTTCTTCAAATATTTTCGATTAATTAGATTAAAATTATCTCCAGCCTGCAAAATAAATAGTCCTAAATTTGACACTAACAATTATCAAGAAATCTGAAGTTTGATATCAATCAAGTCTTTTGAAAATCTCAAATGATCTCAAGTTAGTCATCAATCAAGACTTTTAAAAATCTCAAGTAATCTCATAATATTTGATATCATTCGAGACTTTTTTTTTAAATATCAAGTTTGGGACTTTTGGTAAGTTGAAGGATAAGTACGTGTAGATTATGAGTAATTGTTGATGAATTTATTGATCAATATTTTACGGGGGGGGGGGGGGAAACTGTTTGGCCAAAATAAATTCAAATGTTCTTTGTCTAATTAGAACCGAGTCTCCTACGTTCTATGTTGTATATCATTCACTACTTGACTTTCTCTACCTCAGAATTTCCATCGTCTAATTTCTATTTCTATTTCTATATATAACTGACTGTTTATATCTATTTCCGTTTCCCTTTCTCATTACCAAAGAAGCGGTGCACGCTTGACTGGGTTTGGTGGAATGGCGTTTGATTGGAGGACTCGGGATGAAAGCATATCCGTGTTTGTAGCATGGTCGCTCTCAGGAGGTTTTATCGTCGAGTGTGGAAGATCAATGATGGAGAGAGGAAGACAGCCGATTGGAATATGAGAGAGAGAGAGAGAGAGAGAGAGAGAGACAGAGAGAGAAAAAGAGAGAGACGAGGAGGATAAAGAGAGAGGAAGAGAGAGTCAGAGAGAGAGAGAGAGAGAGAGAGAGAGAGAGAGAGAGAGAAAATCAAAAGGTACATGATTATTCATTTTAACAACGCCACTACAACATTATCTCATTCGTCTGTAATGTTTCATTCATCCTGTTTTGTTGATAAAGGGGAAACCCGAAACTTCCATTTTATCTGTTTTCGTATATTAAATGTGAAGCTTACATTCAACACGTGATTACAGATGAAATCAAAGGAACATTTAAAAAACGCCACAACTATAGATTATCAATTAGTGATAAGGCAAGATTTTATCGATTCTAAAAATTTCAGATATTGTTGACTTTTTTCCTGCATATCTTTAATTTATTTATATTTTTATTGGGTTTTTTTATTGTTTAACATAACATTACATAGCATATCATAATAAGGGTTACTTAGGTCAAATGCTTTTAAATAGCCTGTGAACAAAGAAAGGTTCCGGTCTAAACATTACAAGATATGATCAATGTTGTTGTTTGTTGTTTTTATGTGGGGGGTTTTTTGGCGGGGGGGGGGGGTGTTGGTTTGTTTGTTTTGGTTTTGGTTTATTTATTGCGGTTGTTTCTTTCCAATTTCCTTATATATTGTTTCTTGAGAACGGTTTATTTTTCTTTTTTTTTCTTCCATTCGCCAAAATCGTTATTTGATCTATATAATCAATCAGCGTAATGGGATACTGCAGATCGAATGATATCCACTGAAAAGACCCATCAAGCTTATGTGACAATATCTTGAGTACAAGGTCGTGATAAAGACTACAGAACTATTTTCATTATGAACTTTATTTTCCCTGACAATATCCCACCCACCCCCCACCCCACAACGCCCACCCAAAAAAAGGAAAGAGAGAGAGAGAGAGAGAGAGAGAGAGAGAGAGAGAGAGAGAGAGAGAGAGAGAACTGCAGCAAAAAAATACACACGAGTATAAGATGGAATCAAACGAACATTTCAAACACCGAAAATAGGGCAGAGAATCCGTGACGTCACACCTTATACTCTTCCGGTTCCAAACTCACAGGGAGGGGGTATGTAACCAGTCCTTCGGTTTCATATTGAATCATAAGGTGGCGTAATTATTTTAATACTAGGATGTATAGGCAGGTTCTTAAGATTATGGAACATAAAAGAGGTAGGATGGATGATCTTAATTGACGACCAGCATATATTATAGTTAGACGAGATAATAAGATGCCATCACTCTGAAACCAGGAGATCAATTACACAAGGTATGCATCCAGACCTCCAGACAAGTGGTTTTACAGTTCCAGTGAGATTGGATTGGAAGCAGTTTTTTACATCACACTTTTGTTCCCTACTTTGTTAAAGCATAAAAGAAGAGAGACCAGATCTTGAGCTATCTCCACAACAGCTCTCACGGTCAAGGCAGCAAACATCCTCCAAAATGATACGAGGGCAACTCATGTCGTTTGTGTGTTTGACTGACACTCTACCAATGAAGTAATGAAGCCACATGTCGAGTTAACTAAGGTATGACTCCTATGGGAAATTTATTTGGATACGAGAAGGCATAAGGAAAGAATAAAAATGTACATATTATTGCTGTGGTGGCTGGCCTTCACAATTGATGTTTGCTTTGGGAACAGATCTCGCATTTAGGATTAGCAACGACAAGAGGTTTTTTTAGTCCAACATTTAATTCATCAAATGACTTTGAACATAATTTAAGCACTATTATTCAGGCCAATTCATAGACTGAATACATTCCCTTTTTAAGGGGGTGGACAATCTCTATTTTCCGGGATTTTGGCTTTCAATCTAAAATAAAATGGAAATGCTCAATAGGACTCAAGACATTTTTTAAAAAATGTATCCCTTATAACAGACGATAATTCATTGACTGCAACACTAAAACTGCATCGATAAGAAAAGTCAATGTTATACTTTATAATTGCTTTAATCATACGTCTCTCATCTGCCTTAAAAGGCCTGTCGTCATGACATGGATGTATAAAATATAAACTTATTTCACGTCGATCTTTTCATGCCTATATTACCATAGTCTGGAAAAGCAAGTATTTAAAAATTTTGGCCAGAAAACTCGTACTTCAAAGATCGATCGATTGAAATGATTCTAACCTTGGCAAAAACTCTCAAATCAGGGACTTCACGAAGTCCCATATTTGAGGGTTTTTTACCAAGATGAGGGTCATTTAAATCGAACAATATATGAAGGGAGAGTTTGCTGGCCAAAATTTTATCCTGCATGTTTTTTAAAGACTGCGGCATACTATGCTATCCACGCCCCATATATATTCTACTCATTTTATTGATTCTTTAATGATATAAGACACAATCTCATGCCAAGGTGTTAAATGTGCAAGCAGCCTAATCCTATATATATATATATATATATATATATATATATATATATATATATATATTTATATATATGTATGTGTGTGTGTGTGTGTGTGCGTGTGTGTATTCCACACAAAAAAGAAACTACTCGAAGCTGCTAGGAATATACATGACTTCTAAAATTATAGAGTATTTTGTAAACGTCTCATAAATATTGTTATTATACCACATATGTGACATCTGTTAGTGAGGTCAAAGTTAGTGGGTTGAAACATTTGAGAAAAAGTATTTGTTCATTTGTCGTCCTTTCAAAAAGTGTCAAAATAAGTCATACACGGACCGTTACCGTTCAATCATTACAATATTGCCAATAGGATTCAATAATCTGATGTCACTTCCGCCCAGCAACGAGCAGATTGGTTCTAAACAAAGAAAATATGTACTTTTTATGCTTCAAACTGGGACAACTTTTTCACATGTCATGTGATCAGAATGTATAAAAGGCAAAACATGATCAGATTTATAATCTTTTTCTCTTCTGGATACACGTTTATGCTCGTCGAAGAAGTATTTCATAGGAGCGTCCGACAATGTTCCGATAGTTTAGAACCAGTTACTAAGTTACTATGCGTCATTACGAGGGAAGTGAGGTCACGACTGTTGAAATCTTTTGACTAATGAAAATTTAATCATTTTATCATTCTGTATAAAAAATGTATTGAGAGGTGAATGCTCCACCGACTAAGCTATCGATAATGAATTTCGTAGAGATTGTTGGGATATAATAGCAATCTATACAAATATGAAGGGGTCTCGATAGCTCTGTTGATGTGGCACCGCCTCTGAATGCGTTTTATATACAAAATAACACAATGATTGCAATATTGAATGGAAACTGCACGAATAGTATCGGAACAGTCATGTCAGCTAACAGTGTGAGTGTTGTTTTGTTTTTAATATTATAATATGCACATATCAACAATAATGAGCACTCTTAATACCACAAGACTAGGTATCTACCAACACATAGATAGATAGATAGATAGATAGATAGATAGATAGATAGATAGATGATAGATAGATAGATAGATAGATAGATAGATAGATAGATAGATAGATAGATAGATAGATAGATAGATAGATAGATAGATAGATAGATAGATAGATAGATAGATAGATGGATAGATAGATAGATAGATAGATAGATAGATAGATAGATAGATAGATAGATAGTTTGAGATCTCCTAAAAGTCTCATCCATACAGAAGTACAGGTCGCCACTGAGAGAATAAACTCAAATGTTTACAAATCATAAATAATATGTCAACAAAACATATTATAGTGCAAATCAAAGAGTTGATTTACAAGGAAAAAATATCATCTCCAAAAACTAATTATACATTTGACTGTTTTCCCTCTCAGCCAGGGCATCCGGCCAGGGTCAGGACAAAACCAAGTAATCTCATTCCAAGACAAAGACAGAAAGCAAGTTGGAAAATAGATATATGGGGAAAGAAGAAACAGTAAGTACTTCCCTGCCTACTATGGGAGGAAAAGTAATGGAAAACTATGCAAAAGAAATAGGTGTTTTTATCATTTTTAGTGTTTAAGCTATTTCAATTCTTTATCGGGTAGTAATAAAAAAAACCCTGTAGATCAAACTCTTAAACCACATAAACTCCGTATGACGTCATGAATGGAGCAGAGTCATTTAAAATGCTCTTTATTTACGTGATCACCAAACTCAGGTTAAAATGGGTATTTGGTCGGTTACAGAGTTGTCTCGTCGAAATATAAATTCTAATTGAGTCTTTCAGGCTGCATGTCACATCTCACATGTCCAATGCTGCTCATTGTGCGAGGGCTCTTGTAATTTTAATGAATATTGCGTGGTATTTAAGGTCAGATTTAATTTTTTAAACCAAAGAGCAATGTGTAACAATATATTGAACATTCCATAATTTTAAAGCACGTAATGCTGTCAAAGAAACATTTAAAAATGCCACAAGTATTTGCAAGGACCTGAACTATACACATACACATCAATTTGCCCTCTGTTTACCTACAATTATAATCTTTCTTTCTTTATTCATATTTCTTTTTATTTCCACTTTATAAACGATCTAGAAATCGATACAAGTTTTATACAAATATTGTTCCTGTCTTTACACAGCATCTCAAGACGCAAAGGAAACAAATTTACTATTTACCCAACCCAGTAAACTGAGATGGGACAACATTGTGTGACCAATCGCCTCAAAGAGTGTTATGTCGAGATGACATGGGTAATATTGTGTGACCAATCGCCTCAAAGAGTGTTATGTCGGGATGACATGGGTAATATTGTGTGACCAATCGCCTCAAAGAGTGTTATGTCGAGATGACATGGGTAATATTGTGTGACCAATCGCCTCAAAGAGTGTTATGTCGGGATGAGCAGGATGGTTAAAATTGAATTTTAATCTTAACTTTTGATATTTAATATTCTAAATTGCTTGTTTTGAGAACGTGAGTTTTTATTAAAAGAAAAATACAATTTTCTTTTTAAAATACAAAACAGATCAAACACAACATACAGAGCACAGGGTTTTGGTGGGGGTTTTTCTCCATAAACCACAATGGAAATGAATATCCTGCCAGAAGAAATAATGACAGCACCTGGTCACGAAAAATCATCTTATCAAAAATTCTCAAACCTGAGTCAATAAATTAAGATGATCCCAACTTGCGAGTTAAAAGAGCGGTTTGTTGTTTTAGACAATTTGGGATGTTGGAAGTAAACGTTTTTTGGTCAACATGTAAAGCAAAAGTATTTTTCCATGTATGACCGTGTAACACGTCCCCAGTGACAAATAAATTACAAGGAACTGGTGTAAGATAACGATCTGAAAAGTGTGTAGGAAACAGTGCTAGACAAAGCAAGAAAGTAAAATACAAGTAAAAATAAAAACATCCCAAAAGAAAAGCCTGCCTCGACTTCAGCAATGTCATAGATCTACACACAGTTTCACATCCTTACAAAATATCCAAAACTTTATAAACAATCGATATTGAAAATTTTCTATCGGGAGTTCTCCGTTTGGCCGAAAAATGACATCAGATATTATCTAATATGCAAAATTTAAAGTACTAGCAAAATTATTTTTCATCAGAGTTTTTATAGATCTATCTAGAGTTGTTATGGACAAAATACTTTTCTGTCATTTTCTTTTTAAACCAAATTGCAAAATCTATGGAAATGTCATACAACAAAAGCATACTGCTCTCACACTCGAGTCTTATTTTATGACCTTAATGAAGAGGTGAGAACTATATCATCTCATGTAGTTCCATATCTGAAGCAAACGTCGGAGGTCATCTTCCGCCAAGCTGATCTATCTCTTGCCAATTCTATTAAAGCAGCGCCACCTTTCTCAGCTTCATCTGTCCAAGTTCTTATCCCTTTCAAATACGTTATTCTTTGTCTTCCTCTTATTCTTTTTCCATTCATCTTTCCAGTCAAGGCGAGTATTTCCAAACCAGGGTGGCGGATAATGTGTCCTAAAAATTCCATTTGGCGTTTGATGATTTTTGTTATCAGTGATCTTTTTCTGTTTGCCATTTCTAAAATTTCTTCATTTCTTTTCCTTTCCATCCATGACACCCTCATCATTCTTCTGTAAAACCACATTTCCACTGCCTCCAGTCTTTTAACCATGGTCTTGTTTATGGTCCAGCTCTCACAACCATATAGCAGCACAGACAGTACATAGCAATCCAGGACTTTGATTTTTGTTTTCATGCTAATATTCCTGTTTTTCATAATTGTATGCAGCTGGTTGAATGCATTCTTCGCCATACCTATTCTTTTCTTTATTTCACAATCTGATTTTCATTGGATGTTACATTGAAGCCTAAATATTTGAAACATTCAACTTGTTGTATTGTTTGTCCTCTGCTTGTTATTACACAGGCTGGTGGGTTTTATTTTTAGATACCGTCATACATTCTGTTTTAGATATATTCAGTTCCAGTCCATATTTTCACTACTCCTGACTACAACATCCAGTAATTCTTGTAGTTCATGTTCAGATTCTGCCAGTAGAAAGTAGTGAGAACTATATCATTAATAAAAGGAGCAGGAGCTTAAGACATTTTTATTACCTGTTTTGGAAGATCTGGGGGGGGGGGGAATAGAGGGTTCTTGGTCTGTAGCGGGTTTGAGAATATGTTGTTGTGGGAGTTTCTTGTGGGGGGGGGGGGGGGGGGGGGTTTGTTTTTTGTTTTGTTTGTTGGTTGGAATTATTTTTGGGTCAAGTATTCTAAACTTACTATCAAAGCACCCAGGAGAAAGTAAGACAAAGGGGAATTGGTTCAAATACGGAACAGATGTAGATTCCAAGAGCATACCATCAATACATTTAGTTTGAGATCACGTTAAAGTCTCATCCAGCCACCAGCACAGGATCCCAAAGAGGAATACTCTCAAATGTTTACTGAATACGTAACAAAGAGAACATTTACAAGGAAAAAATAATCATCTCCCAAAACTATAACTATCCATTTGGCTGTTTCCCTCCCAGTCAAGGACTCCAGCCAGGGCTGGTACAAAAACTAAGTAATCCCATCGCAAGACAAAGACAGAAAGCAACTCGGAAAATAGATGCAAGGGCATAGAAGACACAGCATGACCTCCTGCTCAGTATGGGAGGTCAAAGGACCCCGCCCAGAACTCAACTATCGATCCCACGATGGACATTAGTAAGTTAACGATTACGGTCCTCGAACCTAGACGATCGACCGACGACGAGGAAGAAAACCAGGATCTGACCTCAGACGTCGCCACACGACGCCCGGTGCACAACCATGTGTATACCACATTTGAACGGAATTTGTTGATGGATGGATGGGCTGTTGGGAAAACTGACCATTAGGCATAGATCACGCTGGACTTTTAGTATAAAAGTAGTTGACTCTAGGGAATAGCACCGAGGAAAGGGAGATACTAGCTCTAATAATAGTGGTAAGAATGATGATGGTAATAATAATAGTAATGATAATGATAATAATAGTAATAATAATAATGATAATAATAATAATAATAATAATAATAATAATAATAATAATAATAATAATAATAATAATAATAATAATAATAATAATAATAATAATAATAATAATAATAATAATAATAATAATAATAATAATGATGGTGATGATGATGATGATGATGATGGTGATGATGATGATGTGATGATGATGATGATGATGATGATGATGATGATGATGAATAATAATAATAATGATAATAATAATATTATAATATTATTAATAATAAAATAATAATAATAATAATATATAATAATAATTATTATTATTATTATTATTATTATTATTATTATTATTATTATTATTATTATTATTATTATTATTATTATTATTATTATTATTATTATTATAATAATAATAATGATGATGATGATGATAATGATGATGATTGGGCGAGGGGGGTGTAATTTAACCTTTTGTGTTTTGAGTTTGAATTTATTAGAGTGTCTGCACATTGTCATTAGTTCTGATAATTTGTTAAGGATGTTGTTGTTTCTGTGGATGTGCAATAGTATTTCCAGTTTCTCTGTCAGGCACAGGTTGCATTTTCTAGCTCCGCATTGTAGGGGCTGCTTTGCTTGACTATATCCCAGGTTATTGTTGGTGTTTTGTTAGTGTTTATCTGTTCCCAATAATAGTGCATTGCTAATTTGGTGCTCTTTGCTTTGCTTTCGTGTGTCATCGGGGCTTTGTGGTTGTTGTATCTGGTTTTGAATGGGGGTTCTATGCTGCCGATAATATATGTCTGTAGTGTTGTCAGTGGCTATGATGGTGTTGTAGACTATGGCGTTTTTTTTTTTTTTTTTGGTAGTTTCTTTCTTTCTGCAATTGCAGTTGTCTTTGTTTTTCTTATTGTTGGGTTCGGATATGAATATGATTTGTCTGTTGTGGTTGGTAATTATATCTTTTAAGTTTTGTGCACAGATGTAGCTTATTGACGTTGTTTCTGTTGATTATTTTATGCAGTCGATGATTCTTCGGGAAGTGATTATCGATTAGTGCGAGGAACTGTTTGCCGATATTTGAAGTGGCTACATTCCACAATATATCACACACACACACATGTATACACCACACACACACACACACACACACACACACACAATGAGAACACAATACAACATGTCACTACATAACAACACTAATCACTGCTCCATAAACACAGCGGAAGTAAGGACGTATATAAATAAACAGCACTAAACTCTCGAAAGAAAACCCATTCTACCGATAAATGCCGACTGATGAAATGGAGGACATGGAAACGTTCGTTTTGGCTTAAAAATACGTGGGTGAATTTATTTATTTTTATATGCTCTTACCTAAATTATCGAGCACTCTCGTACCTACAAGTACCCACCAACACTCATAAATGTATATATGTCAATATTGTATTTTTTTCGAGAGAGAGATAATGATATTAACGACGAAATACTGTTTTAACCCAGGTTGAGACAATTAGACTAAATTTAAAAGCCTATTCCAATGATTCAACTCTGCCGCAGCAAAACTCGAACCCTGGACCTACTGGTCCTGTGGCAAATGGCATACCACATGTCTACAAACCTGCACCATATATATATATATATATATATATATATATATATATATATATATAAAATTATATATATGCATATTATGCATTATATATATACTATTGCACTGTTCGTGTGCGTAAAATGTTTGTATGTATTTATCGATCCCCGCGCACCTTCATTTATCGCACATTTAGGAGATACGTTTTGGCCTTCAAATTCCATTTTCTGACTTTGCTATTAGACGGAAATATTAATAGCTGCATTCATCGATAATGTAAGGCATATCTAATTTTAGAAAGCAATTTGAAAAGCTTAATATATATAAGGCATCCGATACGATAAAGAGATAAAAAATTCATTTACACATTAGCGTTAGAGAAGAAATGTCAATGTAATATTTTTTGATAAGTTGAAAAGCACTCTATGGATTGCGGACTGATGGGTTTCATGAGGAGGCAGCGTGGCTCAGCGGTGCGGTCTTTGCTTCGTACCCGAAAGGTACCGAGTACGATCATCGCCGCTGCGCTGTATGGTCTTGAGAAAATGTTATCTATACATGAAAGTTACATAGAGCATTTACAAGAAATGAAGTGAGTAGGAAAGTACCAGAAGACAATAGAGAATAAAAACTTCGCGGCGATGGATGCTCGAACCCAGGTAGGACCTTAGTGTTACGACAACTCCGCCTGGGCGCGCGAGGGTAGCTCTACAGCCGATGTTACCCACCACTGAAGGTTTTCAAAGCCTATTAACTCTTAAACGATACGATATGATCAAATTGTCTAAGTTTTGCTCTGCACACAATATCGGTGTTTCCATATTTGCCCTTTTGATCCTTGTAAGTGAATGATTATAAATACAGTAGATTGAATTATGGAAACCATTTTTGTAGTGCGGATAGACCACCCATCTTTAAAACCCCATTCATTAAAACCGTAAGGAAGGTGCTTTTTTCTTTAAAAAAAAAACAGACAGAAAGACGATTACATATTTGCACGTCTGATAACCGATCTTAAATATGGGTTGGTCGTACTGGACACTATTTTGCGTTGGTTTGAGAGTATTTCTATTACAACAATGGGCCTTCGACAATATAGTCTAACAGACCTGCAAATAAGTATACATCGACCATAGATAAAGATTCACATGTTCGGCACTTTGCATTTTTTTCGTCCAATATGCTAAGTAAAGTAAACGTATGTGAAAAAAATCAATGCCTTGAAATTAATTAAATGAATTGTGCATGCATACATTGCCTTTCATGTCATCCATTTCCTTGTTAGATTTTCCAATCCTATTTTTACTCCCAAGACAAACCTCAACTTTGGTTCCTTCATCGCGAAAACGTTGATGTATAATGTAATTATTGCATGCATTGAGGCTGGGCCAGTCCAGGTTAATTGATGCCTTTCAGATTCCAACAAAGGTCTCGATCAATATTAACGTCCTCTACTTTTTTCCTCTCATAAATGGGCAGCAAAAAGTTGGGTTTGAAAATTTAGAAGTATTATCACAAATGCCAAGAACATCACGTTTTTATCTCGATTTTTGCTGTTCTCAAAACATTTTTTAAAACCTTGAGCTTTTATATAGCGCAATATCCACTAAACGTACTCAACGCGCTTTTCAAGGGGTCCCTGACCAACAGCAACAGGTAACATGTTGCACAAGACATGATGCCTGTTAGGTGATAATACAATTTTGACCGTCGGGTATTCATTTTACACACGAGTACGATGAGAGAAAGTGAGTAAAGAGCCTTTTCCATGGGTTCAACTATGCGCCGAACGAGGCTCGAACCCAGGACCTTCCATCCGAAAGCGAGTGTCCTGCCAAAAGCGCACATAGCCGCAATTACTCTATCCCAACCGTTTATCCGTCCCAACCGTTTTTTAAAGTCAGGAGTACGACATTGACAGTTTTGTAAAAAGCTCAAGTACAATTTTTGAGCAACTGCAATAATGTCTGAATGATTATCATTTTTCACGTTTCTGATCGGATTGAGAAATAATACGTGTAACGAATCCTCTTTCAAGGTTTGTCTCACAAAATACATACATAAATGAATAAATAAATATGAACTTTCATAAAGTTTACCAAAACTCAATGCGCTTCAAATTGTTTCCTCTATTTCTCCAGCAGGCCAAAAAAAAACCATTCTTTATTTCTTACCTGTTAGGCGACCACTTTTACTTCCGCTCTCAGTGCCTATACTCATGTATTCATTCACACCTGAGTGGAATGGGGTAATGTGTGTAATATGCTTTACCCACGGACAACGCCGGGACTGGGTTTCGTTTTGCGACCACTGTAACCAATCCGGTAACTGACCATAAATAACATCGCTTGAGTTTTGTGACAAGTTGAGACATCGCACTGTTGAGCCCCCTGTGATGCCACAGATTTTTAATGACGTCATAACAAGTATTTGTTATAATGTAACTTTTAGGCCAAACAAAAAAAGACGATTGAGCATATTGTCCGACTGGTCTGCCGTTTATTTTTTAAGGATGACGTCATGCCGCCATAAAGGAAACACCCACATGTTTACAAAGTAAATTACATATTCAAAACTAATAATTATAACCATACACAACATAGAAATGATTTACAAGGAAAAAAATATCATCTCTCAGAAAAAGACAACATACATTTGACTGTCTCACTCCAAGTTAAGGATCCTCACTATGACCAGGACAAAAACCGAGCAATCTCAATCCTGAAAAAAAGACAGAGTAGCATGAAAAGGGAAAACAGAATAAAAGGCACAGCAAAAGACCTATCTACCTCCCCCCTCCCCCCCCCCCCCAACCACATGGGCGGTCAATAGACCCCTACCAGTTGGACAACTACCGCACACTGATAATACACAATATATTCATTTTAGTTGGGGTTTGTTTGTTAATTTTTTTAAAAAGTTTTTGAATTCAAAAGTGTATCAAAAAGTTTGCCAAAAAGTTTCAAACCCTAAATTTCCCATTCATGAGGCTTCATCCTCATTTCTACAATGATTGATGATACTCTGAATGGGAAAAAAAGGTTTTAAAACAAGGGCGGGGGGGTTGAGATAAGAGAAAAGGGTAATTTTTTTTAAAAAATCGAATGGTAGATTCACCGATGCGAATGTCTGAGGCTTGTACCGGTGACAGAATGGAATTGACCAATTTATGTGACCGATGGATACTACGAATGGACAATGACCGTGGCTTTAGCCCAGAGGGTTTCACGTGGGAAGGCGGAAGAATACAGAGGCAAAAAAAGGCTGGAAATAGAGTTAGTGAGTAATGTTTCAGTGGGCGAGAACTGAGAAACTTGACAAATCTCGTTTGTGATTTAATAATAATGCGATAGAGCCATCGATGATATTTTGGGAGATAAGAAT
>NC_088360.1:88222212-88257212 GCF_034508935.2 Berghia stephanieae | reverse complement strand
GCTGAATGCATGCATCACACATAGTTTGAGTGGTCATTAAAACAAGATAATATCTTCCTCATTACCCCCCCCCCCCCCACGCCCCTCCCCTGCACCCAGCAAGGTTTGATTGTCCGTGGCACGCGTCCTTTCAAAAAAGACCCCAAAAAAACATAAACTTGCTACCACAAAAAAGTAAGAAAGAAAGAAAAGCAGGTTATACACAGTGATATAAAGAAACATTTCGATTAATACAATATTATCTGAAATCTAACATGGCTTCCAGTTTTGCATTTACGCGTTCTCTTTTGAAGTTATAAGAGGAATTCATTTTAGGCAGTTCAAGAGTCTCTATTTTGCAAATCAATGGTATGTATTATATTGAAGGCTGAACTACAAAGATTAAGTAAGCAATCCATCGAGCATGGATTAAGTCGACTAATTTTATTGTTCCTGCTCTCCGAAAAAAAAAACCTTAAGAATCATAAAAGTTCATGGACAATTCAACAGTTTGCGTCAAGATCTTATCCGATGATGTTACAAAACAAAGTCAAGTGAATCGAGCAACTACTGGATTCCGGGCTGTCCAAAACGTAATTAATTAATTCGCACAGAAAAGTCACGTGAATCAACTTATTTCCCCTGAGAACTGGTTAGATTAGGATGTACTGTTTGACTTTGGATGTTAAAAAAGCATTTTTACTAAATCTTTTTCGTTCGGTCGAAAATCATAAATTTTCTGAGAACAGTTTTGAGAATGGTCTCCTTTCTGGCAAATCAGAATACAAATTCGCATTCTTAATCCCAGGTCTAAATACCTTTCAAAACAGTTTGATATAAAATTTCTTTAAATTGTCAAAAGACATGGAGTGACTGCCCTTGTCCCAAAATAATAAAGACTACCAGAACGTCATTAAATGGAATTTTCTAAAGACAAACAGTTCGACGCGTGAATATTAAAATTTATTATTGTTCCAAACCCTTTGTCAGCACAATAAAGAAATATTGGAGGATAAAGCGGGGTGTGCTAATTTGTCTACCGATTTGCCCAAAAGCGCAGTCTTTAAAATCATTTCACTTTACAGAAATTGGGATAAAACTTGGCTCTCCTGGATCTTAAGAAATACAAACGTTTTTTTTTTAAATAACCTTTAGTGTTGAACGTCATTGTCTCAATACTGCCTCTCGGTTTGTTTTTCGTTCTCGATTGGTCCTCTCTTCACTCACTTTCCGACAGAAGCAAGGAGCATTATTAAGAAAGCTTCTGTAACCCATCAATCTTCCTGTCAATACATCAACCCGGCCAGGAGAAGACAACTTGAACGGACACTTTTTGCCACAGTAGACACTTTATCTCCCTTTCATCACCCGACAACCCCCCCCCCCCCCCCCCCCCCCCCCTCAACCCCACCCCACTCTCCAAAGTCCACTGTTCATTATTCTCAAAAGTTTCTCTTTTTATTTTATTTTCTTCTTTAAAGTACATAACCGTCAATTTTGTAAGTTGTTTTTTTATGTAATTGCATTTCATCAAACAGGTATAAAAATCTTAAGAATTCTGAAGTGAGGCGGTTCGTGTCGTCGAAAAATTTATCATATCTTTCTACAGAAACAGGACCATAAACTAGCTCAAATGGATGTATTAAATAACTAGTCGATTTAACGAACATCCTACTTCATTGTCTCTCGACAGCTTCTTAGCTTTTCATTCTTGACTGGCTCCCCTCTTCATTCACTTTCCAACAGAGGCAAAAAGTATTATTAAGAAAGACACAGTTGCCCACCAATATTCCTGTCAATAATACATCAACCTAGCCATGGAAATACAACTTAAATAGAGCAATTTTTGCTAGGCTGGACTTTTGGTGTATCATTAGATCTCATGACACTTCCCTCCATATGAGTTTTGATTTACCCTTTACTCTGCATTAAATTGGCTTCAAATACGATCGACAAGGATAAAAGTATCAGACAATCACCATCATCATCATCGACATTATCATCATCTTCATATAGATTCACCTACTTACTTATTTTTGTCTGTGTGAGTCCAGAAGCGCAGTTTTGCTGTGAGTGTTACCAATGTCAAAATCTTCACAAGGAAAGTCGACTTTTACGGAGATGGGAGATCAGCAGCAACAGCATCATTATTAATATCTCTTCATTCCCATCATTATTATCGTCATTATTCTCTTTTTTCTTTCTTTCTTTCTTTCTTTCTTTTTTCTTTCTTCTTCTTCTTTTTCTTCTTCTTCTTCTTCTTCTTCTTCTTCTTCTTCTTCTTCTTCTTCTTCTTCTTCTTCTTCTCTTCTTTTTCTTCTTCTTCTTCTTCTTCTTCTTCTTCTTCTTCTTTTTCTTCTTCTTCTTCTGCTTCTTCTTCTTCTTCTTCTTCTTCTTCTTCTTCTTCTTCTCCTCCTCCTCCTCCTCCCCCCTCCTCCTCATCCTCCTCCCCTCATCCTCCTCCTCATATACATGCACTTTATGGTCTTTAACCAGTTAACTGCCGTACTCTGAAAAACGCATATTTGAAAATTTGGCCAGAAAACTAGTCTTTCAAATATCGATTGATTTAAATTACCCTCATCTTAACAAAAACTCTCAATCCTGGGACTTCGTTCATCTTCTTTATTTCATCTCCTGCTCCCTCTATTTTCCCTTCATCGCTCTCTCTCTCTCTCTCTCTCTCTCTCTCTCACACACACACACACACACACACACACACACACTCTCTCTCTCTCTCTATCTATCTATCTATCTATCTATCTATCTATCCCTATCATTCTGTCAATCTATCTCTATATAATTCTCGCTATTTATATTTCTTTCTCCTCTGAATCCTTCTCCTTCGCTTATTTTTCTTCATGTTATTTTTTTCCTCGTTATTCTTTGTATTCCTCCTTTCCTCTCGTCTTTTCGTTCTCACTATTTCACTTACCCCTCCTCCTTCTGTTTCTTTTGTTTCTTCTTCTCTTTTGCCAATTGCTCCCCCTCCTTCTTGCTCTTCTTCTTCTACTCCTCCAATTCTTCATCCCCCCCCCCTCTCTCTTCCTTTTTCCTCCTTTTTCTTATCATTTCATTATTCCTACTCTTCTAAATCCTCTTCCTCATCACCCTTCCTTACCCCCCCCCCCCCCCCCCCCATCATTTATAATCTTGTTGTTCTACTTCTTCTCAATGTCTACCTCCTTCTCGTCCTCCTTTTACCGTCCCTCATCTTCCTGATTTCGTATTCCTCCTATTCTCTTCCTCATCGTCATCTTCCAAAAGTTCAAGATCTGCCATCATTTGATATTATCATCATCATCAAGATACAACATTATAAACATCAACATTGAACCAATACTTGTACATACCCATTGAAAACTTATCATTGCCAGCACCAATACAAAACGCCACAAAATCATTATAAAAATAGAAATTCCCCTTGCAAGAATACGGAGGAATCCGTTTGTCCAATAACGGATGTCAAATAAAGATGACCGGCGCCCTTTGTTGGTTTTTCCAGATTCGTGACTCCTCGGAGATAACCAAGGCCAGTAGAATTTGTTGTTGTCATTTCTTCATTGTCCTCGTCTTCCCCTATATTTATTCTCTCCTCCTTCCACCACCTCCGTTTTCCATCATCATATTTCTTAGCTTTTACATTGATTCCACTTGTTCCTCATAACTGATATTATAATGACAATAGGTGATTAAAATAACAATAACTAACTTTGTCCTTCTTCTCCTTTATATTTGCTTACTCTTCTCCTCCCTCTCGTCGGCCCCATCTTTCATCCCCCTTTTGAGCGAAGCGACCATCATTATGATCACCACAGCCATAGCCTGAAATACCTCTAAATGTTGACAGATTGATTGCAAACTTACCATGACCACAGCAATACAAATCGCCATTTTTAAAAATCATTATAAGAAAATAAAGAGTACGATTCCTTTTTTTAAATATGTATTTACGTAACCCATTTATTTTATTATCTCAACTGAATATGACCCCCGTCCCAAAGTTAGCTTTTTCTGAATTCGTGACTCCAAGATATTGAAGCCCTTCAGAGTTTTTTTGTTGTCCGTAGTTCATTGTCCTAGTCTTCTCCTACTATTTGTTCTCTATTCTTTCCAACATCTCTTTTGTCCATTTTGTTTTAGCATCTGTATTGGCACAGTGTGTTTCTTATTAGTCTAACTACGATCCTAGTCCTCAATTCTTTGTTCATTGAAAATATAATAAAGCTACATGTTTATGTTCGTGGAAATTTCGAGGTCCACATAAAAGTCTTTTTTTTTTCGTAATCCTTATCATCCTCATCACCAATTTATTTCCAACTATTATTACGATTATGGGCCAACCCCCCCCCCCCCCCCACCACGCCCATAATATTTATTCAATATCCAATCCTAAGATAAAGCTAAAATAATACTATTTCTGTTCAAAGTAGACGTAAATCTCCAAAGACCATTATTTGAAATGACATCCTAACAAATATTACAAATCCCAGTCTTCATTCATAATGTGTATGCTTTGTTTATCAATGGTCACAACAAGCTTGCTATTTCCTTTGACTTGTTTTTCATAGGCCGATTTTTTTTCGAAATTTTCATTCTCTCAGAGTGAATCAGTTTTGTATTAATAACAAAACCGGTATATATTTAATTATGCCAGTCTGATAGCCAAGGCTATTATGTTCTTATGTTCCTTTTCTACGGCCTCCATTCCTCTCCCTACCCTTCCTTCTTCTTCTGATCCTCTTGCTCTTCCTCCACCACTTCTTCTTGTTCATCTTTAATCATTATCATCATCATTATTATTATTATTATTATTATTATTATTATTATTATTATTATTATTATTATTATTATTATTATTATTATTATTATTATTATTATTATTATTATTATTATTATTATTATTATTATTATTATTATTATTATTATTATTATTATATCATTATATTATTATTATTACTATCATTATTATTATTATTATTATTATTATTATTACTATTATTATTATTATTATTATTATTATTATTATTATTATTATTATTAATTGTATTATTATTATTATCATTATTATTATTATTATTAATATTATTATTATTATTATTATTATTATTATTATCATCACCATCACCATCATCATCATCATCATCATCATCATCATCATCATCATCATCATCATCATCATCATAATCATCATTATTACTCTTCTTTTCTATTCCTTCTTTTTCTTTCTCTTCTTTTTTCTTTCATTCCCTCTTTATCTTCATCTCTTCTTCATCATAATCATCATCATCATCATCATCATCATCATCATCATCATCATCATGATCGCGTTATCATCATCGTTATTATTATCATTATCATAATCATTATTGTTATCATTATAATTCTCTTCTCATGATACCGGCTTTTTTTCTGTTTCGAACACAAAAATAACGTCGGAAAAACATTTTGAACAGCAGAATTTAATAATTTCAATAAACGAGTAACTCGGACTTTTTAATCAAACAGTCTGTATTTATTGTGGGCTGAGGTCGATGGAAACCGTGGTTCAAACGGAAGCAAAACAAGGCAGGGAACTGGCTTGATATTACACATCGATCAGGCCAGAATCAATGATGGGGACGCCAAAGAAAGGGGACTTAATTTTTATCATTAAATAGTTTGTGGGGTTTGTTGGATTTTTTTATTTTTTTTTTTTATTTTGGGGGGGGGGGGGGGTTGGTTTTTGGTTGTTTTTTTCTGCTTGTTTGTTTTTTGATTTGTCGTTTTTTTTTTTTTGTTTGTTGGTTATTTGTTTGTTTCTTGTCTTTTGCTTTGTTTTTGTTTTGTTTTGTTTTTCTTTTGTTTTTGTTTTATTTTATTTTGGGGGGGGGGGGGGGGGGGGGTAGTACTGGATAATGAGATCGATTTGATGAAACCTGAGCATTTCTAATGTGTTAACTCGGAGTGTGCGTTTGTTTGTGTGTGTGTGTGTGTGTGTGTGTGTGTTTGGTTGTTTTGGGTTTTTTTGTATGGTTATTTGTTTAACTTTTGTTTTTATTAGATTGATCTGATTTGTATTTGTTTGATATTTTGCTCGCTTGTTTCGTTGTTTTATTAGGGGGTTTTGTGAGGGAGGGGGAGAGGGAAGGGGGGAGGGTTGGTCTTTTTTCTTTTCGGATATGTTTTTTTTATTTTATGGGGTTGGGCGGCCGGGGTGGGGGGGGGGGGTTGGGGGGGGGGCTGTGTTTGGTTGTTTTTTATGTGTCTTTCTGTTGGGGGAAAAAAAATTTTGGTTTGTTGGGTTTTTTGTCAGTGATTGTTTTTTGTTTTTTAGTTTTTGTTGTTTTTTTTTTTTTTTTTTTTTTTGCTTTTTTTTGTTTTTGTTTTTTTTTTCGAAAATTTTAAAATTGTCTTTTTTTTATTGTTTTGTTTTGTTTATGATTTATAAAAAAAAATCTAGACGTCTAAATATAACACGAAGTATTATTGACCATGAAAAATCAAACGCATCGTGTTTCTTTCATTTCATATTCGATTAGTTTCCTGTTTCTGCGCATTGTTACTCATTGGTGTTTGTAGAGTTAATATTCGATTCCATTGTGTAATGTAATGAAATTCATGAAGAAAAGTCTAGAGTTTGGTATTGAATGGATCTTTGGTGTATAGTTATATAAACTATTGAATTCAATGCCGGTACCCTTGAGCGCCAAAAAAAAACGTAAACAATGCTATCCTTTTTTTAATTGAGTGAAGTTGAGTTTGCTTTCAAAGGCGCAGAAATAAAATAATAGAATTTCGAAATCTAGAACGATCATTATTTAAGTTTTGTTTTTTTTCATTCCCATTGAATTGAAGCAAACATACTTTGGCCACATAATGGACACGGTACAATAGAAACATCCTGCACGGGAGGGTGCCTCCGAGAGACAGCGGAGCAGATTGGAGGCCAAGGAGGTGGTGGGTGCTCTAAGGCCACAGCGGACTGGATGGGAGAACAACCACTAAAGCAGAAAGAGACCAACCACAGAAGCAGGACGCATAACACATAGTATGAAAATCAGAAAGGAACTCCGTCTACCTCATTGGACAGAAGGCTACGTCCAACAATAATCCGCCTTAAAGAAAACGATTCCCATTGATACAGAGTAAAATAGACACTAATCATTTTTCCATTAAAAAAACAAAAAACAAAAAAAAAAAACACTGTTTTTACAAGGTACTTTCTTGCAGCTAAAAACTTGGTAGCTTTGTAGGAGGTGTGATCGGTAAACAAAAAACAATTCTAAACCTTATGATAGATAGATAGATAGATAGATAGATCGATAGATAGATAGATAGATAGATAGATAGATAGATAGATAGATAGATAGATAGATAGATAGATAGATAGATAGATAGATAGATAGATAGATATAGATAGATAGATAGATAGATAGATAGATAGATAGATAGATAGATAGATAGATAGATAGATTAGATATTGATAGATAGATAGAATAGAGTAGATAGATAGATAGATGATAGATAGATAGATAGATAGAAAGATAGATAGATAGATAGATAGATGAATAGTTAGATAGATAGATAGATAGATAGATAGATAGATAGATAGATAGATAGATAGATAGATAGATAGTGAAGTGGACAGTAATCATTTTTTGCTTCTTATAAGATTTGGTGGGGGAGAAGAGGTAACTTGGTACCTAGGGGGAGATGTGAACAGTGGACAAGCATTAATCCAATCCCGGCATTCAATTCAACTAATGTTCCGTTTATCATTATAATTTTCTTTTCTTTAGATAGAATAATAGATATGAATCGATTGATTGATAGAAAGATTGATAGATAGATAGATAGATAGATAGATAGATAGATAGATAGATAGATAGATAGATAGATAGATAGATAGATAGATAGATAGATAGATAGATAGATAGATAGATAGATAGATAGATAGATAGATATAGATATAGATATAGATATAGATATATAGATAGATATATAGATAGATAGATAGATAGATAGATAGATAGATAGATAGATAGATAGATAGATAGATAGATAGACAGGTAGATAGATAGATAGATAGATAGATAGATAGATAGATAGATAGATAGATAGATAGATAGATAGATAGATAGATAGATAGATAGATAGATAGATAGATAGATAGATAGATAGATAGATAGATAGATAAATAAATAAATAAATAGATAGACAGATAGATAGGTAGATAGATAGATAGATAGAAAGATAGATAGATAGATAGATAGATAGATAGATAGATAGATAGATAGATAGATAGATAGATAGATAGATAGATAGATAGATAGATAGATAGATGGATGGATGGATCGATGGATGGATGTTTGGAAGAATGGATGGATAGATAGATAGGTAAAGAAGGGGGGAATAATTGAAAATGAATCGTTTATTGAAGGATGAATTCTCGAGCATATTCTGAATAGAAATGATTATGCCGAAACTAGAAAGAACACTTACAAATTCAAGCGAAGAAAATGGAAAACGGGTTAATCTAGACGAAAAAAAAAATCATTCTTTTTTCTCATAACCCCAGCGAGGTAGGATGATGGAAGCCCCTCGTGGCTCCGTGTCCAAGGGAGAGAATCCCGATAAATTCCATCGTTGAGAACGACAACTCCTTAGGGGCTATTTGCTATAGAATCGTTAAAATTGATACACACACGTTTCTACGGATACACACATTCTTTCAATTGTCCTTATAAACACATACGCCACTCTTTATGACAGGACATACATCTCGCATCGTAAACAAATAAATGTAATAGCAATATTATGAGACCTCTCGCTGGCATAATATTACGTAAAAAGCATTCCAGAGATATTTTAGGAAGTATATTAACATTAACTCTCTCCTTACCAGCCATTTTCAGGATTTTCCCCAAAACTTCACACCCAACTAACACAAAAATATATTTTTATCACTCAAACACAATTTCAGTAAGTTCTTGCGATAAATAATTTCTGTAGCAATACACGCTGTTCATTTTCTATAAATTTTATGATGTACAAGAGAAATTTAAATAAGAAAAATGTTGGTTGTATCATAAGGAATGTGACGATTTTCCTATGGTTGGTAAGGAGAGGGTTAAAACCAAAATAAATACTCGCCCTACCCTTAAAAATCGGTTAACACTTACCGATCCTAGTCCATTGATGTGTGTAAGCTTTAAAAAAATCCTGATGTTTATTAATAGAGAAATTATGACGTCATGCCAGTTTGTTTTTTTCCATATAAGTATATTGTTTTGCTTTTTTCAATTCAATTGTTTTGAATATTCAGAGCGCTAATATATATATATATATATATATATATATATATATATATATATATATATATATATATTATATATACCTAATATAAATATTCGCAGCTGAATACTCAATCCACTGTGCCTATGACTTTATTGAATGCACGGAGGCAGGATGGGTCAGGGTGGGGCAAGTGGAATTATCTAATAGAAACAATATGCAAATATCTATATCTATTTATAGAACTTTGGAAGTGCTAAACTACTTAAATTAAGCATCAATTCATAAAAAATAAAGCGTGGTCCCATGGCGTCTCATCAACTCGAAACAAAGGTATGTAACCAAAAATCGCCAAATTAACAATTCATTGTTGGTTTGGAAAATGTTATCAATGCATGAAAGTTACAGAGAACATATAAAGATTTTTTTAGTCGATTTGCTGTAAAACGATACAATACGATATAAATAACGTATAGAATGCTCAATGATTCTGAGACCAACTTGTTAATTTTCAAACTTAATTATAATGACCACACGCATGTACCCCTTAACACAGCGAACTTGTTATAAGATGTAAGCAGGTATATCTGGTTTAAACCCAACGAACAGAGAAAATCCTTTGGAATTTTTGACAGATTAAATCAAACTTTTGATCGCCAGTATATATATTATATTTATACATATACATATACAAAGTGATATTAACTTTTTTTCTTTTCGCTTTAAAAAAGAACGTCGCTCTCCCCCTTCCCCCCCCCCCCCCCCCCCCCGCAGTCTAAACTAAAATTTCTATTTCGCTTGTTGGGCATTCATGATTTTAATGACACTTTCACAATATCCGTCACTCCTGTTGTTTCGTCAATAAGTATGGCTTGATGTATTAATCAATATGAGCGTTATCATTTTGTTATTGAAAGCAAATACAATTTTTAAATTATTGTCAAAAGCATAATCTTCCGAAACTAAAAAGGCATTATTTTATATTATTATTTCAGACAATAATTTCCAATATGTCCAACAGACGCTATTGTTGTATTCCCATAGAAAATATCTTTGGCTAAAATATTCCTAAAGCGTCTTTGCCCCAAAGGAAAATGCATAAATACCATTCGTCAAAACTCAACTCATTTCCATCCTGTTCCCTCTTCTTCTTTCATTTTTTTTTCTTTATAAATCAGCTATTTTTTCCTCATTTATCCTGTTAACTGCCGTACTATGGCAAAAATCGTATTTAAAAACTTGGCCAGAAAACTCGTCCTTCAAATATCGATCGATTTGAATTACCCTCATGTTGGCCAAAAAAAAAAATCTCAAACCTGGGACCTCGCAGTCCTAGATTTGAGGGGGTTTTTTTTCAAGATGAGGGTCATTACAATAAGAAAAAGATAAATGCAATTTTTAGGACACCTAAATCGACATAAATGTATTGAACATCTTGCTCTCACAGGAAAGATAGAAGGTAAAAAGAGTAAAGGTAAACCAAGAAAAACATATTTGAATAGTTTGAACAGCTGGGTGACAAAGAAAGAGAAGAGTAATATTAGTTTTCTGAGGTTATCTGATCAAAGAGATGAATGGCGTATCATGATCACCGATGTCTGGCACAGACTTGGTACTTGAAGAAGAAGAAGAAGAAGAAGAAGAAGAAGAAGAAGAAGAAGAGGGTCATTTAAATCGATCGATATTTGAAGGACAAGTTTTCTGGCCAAACTTTGAAATACGATTTCCCCCACAGTACGGCAGTTCACTGATTAAACAGGAATTCATCATTCCTTTTCTTAAAATTGTTCTATTTCTTATACAGAGTTTCTCACTTGGCGTAGAATGCCTTCTTTTCAGAGACCGTATCCTTATTGACTGATGCCTCGCGTGTGGCTTCCAATTGAAAGACGTTTTATTGTCTCTGACTGTGTTGCTGCCACTGATAAATTCCAGGCTAAATCTTGTTGACAAACGTCTTTTTAACTATTTTCATTCTCCAAATTCTAAATGACAATCAAAAATCTTATCTATAAAGCCCTTACCCGTGATTTGTCCTCACCCATGTCCTACACGCTTAACAATGGTTATATAGTCCATGATGCGTTTTGCTGTTGGTCATGGAACCTTTGTAAAGCGCGTTGAGTATGTTTAGTGGATATTGCTCTATATAAAAACTCAAGTATTTTAGTCTGACAAACAATGAGCATTATTTTAACGTGAGCTCGTATTAAGAGCAATATCAACTAAAATTTGCTTCACAATGGATCCAAGGCCGAGAGCAACATTCAGGACGAGACACGATGCCTGTAAGGCGCTATATTTATTAAGGCGTTACATTTATTTTCAACAGAGATCACGTTGTTACCGACCAGGTACTCATTTTACTCCTGCTATTATCTGTAAGAAACTGAATAAAAAGTCTAATCCAAGGACTCCACTTTGCGCCACCCCATTTGGACTCGAGCAAGGGAATTCCGTGTCAAAACTCGAGTTTCGTACTATCTACAAGAACACAAATACCATAAGTGACGACTTTTGCAGGCCTTTTTAGATATAAATACAATAACAGTGTTGCATTAAAACAACAGCATGACGGGAATTATCCGTGTAATAATGATTGTTCTATAGCCTTACTGCCAAGGAGTCTGGATAAGGATCAAAACTTGAGTCCCAGGCCTAACCACAACATCACAATGGCAATTAGACTGTTATACTCTGAAAAAAAAACACATTTTAAAAAGTATTGCCAAACAAAGCTCAAATATTGATCGATTAAAATGACCCTCATCTTGTCAAATTCTCTCAACCCCCACCCCCCCCCCCATCCCCCACCCCACCCCACCCCCCATTCCCTCCCCTTTTCCCTCCCCTTTTCCCACCCCTACTGGACTGAATGTCAACAACAACAAAAAAAAAAGAGAAAAGAGAATCAGAATTCATCAGTACAGTGGCGTCTATCGTAATACGCTTTAAATCCATCCAAATGAACATCAACCGATGAGGAGGAGTGGAGTTAATGGAATTTACATGAGACATTATAGTAAATATGTTTTGAAATATTGATTGACGATTTAGGATTTGGCATTTACAGAGAACAATTTCCGCCTTTCAATCTGAGTGTTTTTGTGTGCTGTTGCCATTGTGTCGATTCAATCGACGAACACGACGAACGGATGAATTCATCAATACAATCGTCCTTCGGAGATCCCACCATAGCCGCCATCCCCAGACTTTCAAACATGCTATAATATATTGAAAAGAAGGCGTGGTCTCGTAATAATAATAATAATAATAATAATAATAATAATAATAATAATAATAATAATAATAATAATAATAATAATAATAACAATAATAATACTTAATTGCATCCCAAAACGGAATTTTATTAAATATCAACTATATTATAGAATTACTATGATAACAACTCCACGGTCTTACTAGGGAGGCGCACCATTTTTAATTATCAACGTTAAAAGTGTAATTTTATAATCAAAAATATTTTTAAAAACGAAAAAATCAAAGCTTTAAAAAACTGAAGAATATTTTTGATATAGAATATTTAAAATTAAATCAAAAGGTCAAAGAAGCAAACTCGGACTCTTGGAAATCTTTGAAGCAAATTGATGAAAAGAAAACCAGTTTGTTTTATCCTTATAGCCAACAACAAATAAGTTACATGATTGTATACTCGCAAATTGATGAAAAGAAAACCAGTCTGTTTTATCCTTATATCCAACAACAAATAAGTTTCATGATTGTATACTTGCAAATTAATGAGAAGAAAACCAGTTTGTTTTATCCTTATAGACAACAACAAATAAGTTACATGATTGTATACTCGCAAATTAATGAGAAGAAAACCAGTTTATTTTATCCTTATAGCCAACAACAAATAAGTTACACGATTGTATACTTGCAAATTAATGAGAAGAAAACCAGTCTGTTTTATCCTTATAGCCAACAACAAATAAGTTACATGATTGTATACTCGCAAATTAATGAGAAGAAAACCAGTTTGTTTTATCCTTATAGCCAACAACAAATCAGTTACATGATTGTTTACTCGCAAATTAATGAAAAGAAAACCAGTTTTGTTTTATCCTTATAGCCAACAACAAATCAGTTACATGATTGTATACTCTTTGTTTTGGTTTGATTTGGGGTTTGTTTTTTTGTCCTTTGTTGTTTGTTTTTTTTTGTCCTTTGTTGTTTGTTTGTTTTTTGTGTGTGTGTGTTTTTTTATTTGTTTGTTTGTTTGTTTTTGTTGAGGTTTTTTTTGGTCAAGATAGTATAATGCGGAATTATCCAATTAAGATTTTAAGGAGCAAGCTCAGAGAACCTCAGATCTAAGTTTCGATTCCCAGTCGAGGTCGACAATTTTTTGGGATGGTTTTTTTATTCTTGTAATTTTCTTTCTTGCTTTGTCTGGCACCTTTCATACACACTTGTTCAGTCCTTTACTTATGTGATTACGCGATCAAATTTATCTAAGAGTGTAATAAATGCTCAGCGTCTTTGTTTGTTAAACTATCAAACGCATTATATGTATGTATGTATTAATGAGTTGTATAGTATTAGTATGTATGTATTATGTATGTATGTATGTATGTTATAATTATATATATATATATATATATATATATATTATTCTATAATATACCTCAATTCTGTTCATTCTCTCACTCGTGTTCTTTCTTGCCTAATACCAGATTGAAGCAGTTGTTTGTTAAAATTCTTCAAACGCATATATATATACTAATATAATATGTATATAATAGATATATATATATATATATATATATATATATATATATATATATATATATTCCTATTATATACACCAATTCTGTTCATTTTCTCACTCGTGTCCTTTCCTACCTAATACCAGACTGAAGCATTGGGTTACATTTATATTTATTGATTGCTGTCTTTCTTTATTCTTAGACTAGCTGGTTTGATTAGGAGGAATAGAGAATTATGCCATCCAATCTCAGCCGAGATGCAAGTTCCGAAATCAAATATAATTTCTTCAAAATAAATATTGAAAGGAAATTTTGATAGAATTATATAAAATTGCATTCATGTCCGAGGATATCAAAAGATAAAATTATACAGGTTCAACAAAATGAGGCGTCTCGAGCATTCCTAGAGGACGTATAAATAATTCATTCTATACGGGCATAATGTCAACAGGATGGAATAAACTGTGTTAACCCTTTAACAGCGAGACTCTTTTTTTAAACAATCGTCAATTTTTATCATTATTTAAAACTGATTATAGATCAGAAATGAACTGAATGAAATTCCCCCAATGAATTTTTGTTTAGTGTATTTTGTAGGGTTTTTTTGGTGGGGGTGGGGAGCAGCGTGGCTCATTTACGGTCTTTGCTTCGTACCTGAAAGATAGTGAGTTCGATCACCAGCCGTGAGCTGTGTGCCTTGAGCAAGTCACCTCACCTTAGCTCATTTTGCGGCGCTGATCTGCGGCTGACGACTGGGTTATTCCAGTCTTCCTTTGGAAGAGACCCAAGAGACAGATTTCCCTATAGTGTTCGAATTGTTAATGCGCAACTGTGATTTAAATTAAATACTATTTTTTTAAAGATACACACACAAGTTCGGATTAGAGGCAATACGAATAATCTATCTCAATTTATAAAATTAATATATAAAGTGTCTCCATTAATTCTTAATTCTATATTGATACATTTTTATGCATATACATATAGATGCAAACTAGGGGTCATAGGAACAACATATTTCATATTGTAAAATTGATATTACATTGTCGTCATAAATTCTTAACTTTATATTTAAACGAATTTCAATTTTTTGCATGAATAAAGTATATCATTATCATTATTAATGTTATCAGTAGTAGTAGTAGTAGTAGTAGTAGTAGTAGTAGTAGTAGTAGTAGTAGTAGTAGTAGTAGTGGTAGTAGTAGTAGTAGTAGTAGTGGTAGTGGTATTACTACTAGTAGTAGTAGTAGTAGTAGTAGTATAGTAGTAGTATAGTAGTAGTAGTAGTAGTAGTAGTAATAGTAGTATAGTAGTAGTAGTAGTAGTAGTAGTAGTAGTAGTAGTAGTAGTAGTAGTAGTAGTAGTAGTAGTAGTAGTAGTAATAGTAGTCGTAGTAGTTAGTAGTAGTAGTAGTAGTAGTAGTAGTAGTAGTAGTAGTAGTAGTAGTAGTAGTAGTAGTAGTAGTAGTAGTAGTAGTAGTAGTAGTAGTAGTAGTAGTAGTAGTAGTAGTAGTAGTAGTGTATGTAGTGTAGTGGTAGTAGTAGTAGTAGTAGTAGTAGTAGTAGTAGTAGTAGTAGTAGTAGTAGTAGTAGTAGTAGTAGTAGTAGTAGTAGCATCTTTTGGGGAATTTCCTATTGCCCAGCAATTATTGGCACAGAAGAAATAACAACTGATTCATCAATTTGATCTCTCAGATCACTGGCCTCATCTCTGTCATCAGCCAAGTTCTAGAGCGTCCAAACTGGACTTGAGCAGGATATAGAACTAACCGCTTCGAGCCTCCAGCGATAAATGTGCGAAGGGAATAATATGTTCCCTTTTTTGGCCTATATCCCAAAATGCACCGTCACATTTAAACTGAGTTACATAAATCAGTATTGAAACATTTTATTTATCATCTTGGATTTTAAACTACTGTTTCTCCATTTCCAATTCATCCGCTCTTCCTAGAAAATATCATAAATAATAGTTAGCATTGACTTAGCCTCCAGTAATAGTTTTAATATCACCTTCAGACACATAAAAAATTGCTGTCACAAAATCAGTGAGTGCTTTTACTACAAATAACAATCAAATCGATTGAACAAAAAGTAATTTTAGTGAACGAAATAACCCGATTTCTAAAGGTGAAATTACTACTTTTTTCCAGGCACAAATTAGAAAATTGAAATCAATTTTATGAGTATTGAATCTACTTTATACCGGGTCAAAAGGAGCGAAAGTTTTCCGCGGAATTCGACAAAAATTACACGAACCATTTATTTTAAAATACATCAACTATTCTCCAGTTTTAAAAGGTCTTCCGTCATTTTAGATTTTCACGCACACGAATTATTTAAATTTGCCTCAAGGGCACGTTAAACCACGTTAGCTAATCAAATGCTTTTATTTTCATGTGCATTTTAAATGAGGCGCTTACGCTTTTTTATAAACTCGATTCTTAATTTAGTATTGATTTTCAGGTATCCAATATAACGATAAGATACTTCAAAAGGAGAATAATATAAGATTTTGGTCAAAAATAGTCTTTACATGTCTACGTCTAAACTGTGAAAAGTTAAGAGGTTTGGTATTGCGCTGTCATTAATCAACAAAATGCCTTATTATAATTTGGCCTGACTACATGTACTCCCTATGCAGATCGATTTTACAAAATAAAAAAAAGTCTCAATAACCCCCAACTTATCAAAGTTTCTAAATGACCCCAATTTGTACCCAAAAAAACCCTCTAATTCACTCCAAACTTGCCAAAAAAGATTAAATGATACCAAATTTGTCAACAAAATGATACCCAACTTACCAAAAACATTCTAAACAATCCCCAACTTTTAATCCAAAAATGTAGGTAGTTAAATCATTCTAGATGAGCGGCTATGTGGTCTTGTGATATGATACTCGCTTTCGGATCGGAAGGTCCTGGGTTCGAGCCTCGCTCGGCGCATAGTTGAGTCTTTGGAAAAGGCTCTTTACTCACATTCTCTCACCGTACTCAGGTGTAAAATGAGTACCGGGCCATTGACAGCGTTGTCTCTGTCAGAAAAAAACGTAATATCGCCTAACAGGCGTCATGTTTCGTTCTACGTGTTACGAGTTGCTGTTAGTCAGGGACCCCTTGTAAAGCGCTTTGAGCACATTTAGTGGGTATTGCGCTA
This sequence comes from Berghia stephanieae, assembly GCF_034508935.2. Classification (NCBI taxonomy): domain Eukaryota; kingdom Metazoa; phylum Mollusca; class Gastropoda; order Nudibranchia; family Aeolidiidae; genus Berghia; species Berghia stephanieae. The sequence goes on along the minus strand of NC_088360.1, from coordinate 88,240,078 downwards.
TATAAAAGCTCTTTTTTTAATTCTTGCAAAATGTTTAAAAAATTCATTTTACATTTAAATATAGCGTGTTGTTTTTTTTAATCTGTTCCCTTTCACACTCTTTACTAGCCGCTTTTCTTCATTCATACATTTTGCTTTAGACTTGAGGTCTTGGATCATATACAAAAGAGACGGTTTCGGTACAATCTTCAGTCGAGATATCTTCTGACCTTTCTGTCTATCATGGAACGAATGAGTCACTGGATCTATTAGTTATAGGCGGAAAGCATTTTGTGATCAAACGGGTAATAAGCAATTATCATTGCCCTTTTAACGCTACAGAAATCGGGATAAACTTCGATTTATTTGGCCCTATGACTGTCAATGAATATTTCGTTTCGCTTTACAATGCATCTCACTAAATAATACCAACCACAACACCGACCAGACTGCTTGAGAGTCGCCTAGGTCAAATACCACACTTTTGCCTTGAAAAAGAAGAAAGAACACGAGAAAAGAAGAAAAGAATTCAACCGTCTGATCAAGGTTCGTTTAGCGTCAGTCCGGAGACATTATCGAGCACTTTCAGTCTCTCTCGTTAGGTTCCAAATCGAATTTCTTACGGTACCTAATATGCTCAAGACGGCTCGCTTAGACCCTTGAAGGGAGCGTTGAAATGTTGCTGGTATCGACGGCGGTTGTCGATCTTGGCACTCAAGGGCCATAATCATCACACAAGTAAGTAGCAGTGTGGGAAAGACCAAGGGAGATAACTAGTGAAAATGGGTGGTGGGACCCGGTAAATCAAGGAGGCAAAATTGATATAAAAAATAGATTGAAGGGGAGGAGAATGTTAAAGACGAGAATTGGGGTAAGTAGAGAGTATGATTCCTATGTTGAAGATAGTTAAATAGATGAAATGAATTGAAAGGGGCTACCTTCTGTTAAAGTAATATACTTTATTGATGTTGAAAGGGTTAATGGTTATACGAGCCGATGTTATATACTTTAAAAACTGCGTTAACGAAACTACTTATTAAAATCGATGATTAGGAAAATGTTCATCTTTCTGACGAATAAGAGTGCAAAAGGTGTTTTAACATCCCGAGTAAATGCTCGAAAGTGCCTTTTCGTAGCAGAATGGATAGAACATGGGTGAATACGACTGACAAAGGGAAAGAAGAAGAAGAAGAAAAAGAAGAAGAAGAAGAAGAAGAAGAAGAAGAAGAAGAAGAAGAAGAAGAAGAAGAAGAAGAAGAAGATGATGATGATGATGATGATGATGATGATGATGATGATGATGATGATGATGATGATGATGAAGAGAGTGGGTGGGGAAAGCTCGTTTAAAAATTTACGAATAATTGTGGCCCATCGTCTCAAAATGTTATTGTATTAAGATGGCTATTGTTTTTAAGTTAATTTAAAATCATAAAATGGTCAGAAATCTAACATTTTGGTTTTCTTTATTTTACGAAACTATATTCATTGTTCTCAATCAAATATTTCAATTTAGCCACACGTTCCGTATGTTTGACTAAAAATTCCATGTTCATTATGCACGCCATTCTGACATGATACCGTTTTGAAGCGCTGAGTCACAAATTGTGGAAGCGATTGACCGCTTACGCATGCCTTTGTGTCTGTGTAAGATGTTTTCCCTGCTTTAGTTATATACGGTGGTCGTGAAAGGAATTTAATTAATTGACTTATAATAAAATACTAAATTAATAAGGCGATTGATTTATTCTATTCTTTCTTTATTAATTAAGCCATGCAATCATTTATGGATCAATTCATTGGTTTACTGAGAGCCAATAATAAAGACATGGGCCATTAAGCGCTTTGAGCACGTTTAGTGGATATTGCGCTATATAAAAGTTCAATTTTTATAACCTTTGTACCCATTGACTTCGATCCCCAAAGGAAAAAGAATGCGACTTTCGGACAAGTTAATTTTATACATTTGTATCTGCTTAAAGGCTGGTATTTTATAGATATATGAGCCACATTTACTCACTTAATTTTTCTCTCCATCTTATTGGCTCATTTCGACACCTCTAGGTTCTAGATTGTTACCTTGTGCCAATGCATTCTTTCAATTTTTAATTACCCACATAAAGAGTTTGCCAGTTAACGCTGCCCAATAAATAAAGAATTGTTTCCTGAAACAATTAAAAAAATTTTTTAAAAAGAATAAAATTCCCGTTATTCATTCTCAGCGGAAAGTTTTCTGTTCGATCTATCACGAGAAAAGACCGAAATAGCCCAAGTATCTGCCGCATTGCAGCGCCACATAATGAGCAGTAGGGACTTCGTTTCTTACACAAGACAAAAAAAAGAAATGCCGATGCGGGGCGCGAATCCCCGTCTCTTAAGAATGGAAGTGCAATATCTTATTCCCTTAGCCCCCTAGTAACTAAGAGTGTTGCAATAATTCCTTTACAATCGGATGTACTTATCAAATATTCTAAATTGAATGCTGATGGATGTGCTAGGCTGAAGCGAACAAGAATTCTAGAGAGTTCATGAATCGATCTCATTTTTTGGAGAGGTAAACTGACTCTCTACTTAACGAGCTACTGGAATGGCTCATGGAATTTTCCAAAACCCACTTTAATACCAAAAACTAACCACTAAAACCTTACTACTACTATGTCGACATCAGCAATTTCTCCCTAAATCCTCCATTGAAAGTGGCGTCCCTTGCTACAATTTAATAGCTAATCCACCAATCCTTTAAACGCCGTGTCAATTACCGGCTAGTCTCATTCCAGGCTATTTCGGGTAAAAAGAAAAGACATCTTTAGTCACTAGGTGGTCTCGTCTTTCAGGAAACTGGATTAGTCCTCGGAAATTGATTGCATTAGCCAGACTCTGATCTCATTGTGGGGGATTTTTACTTAAAATCAGAGTGGACGATGGTATTTATATTAAATGGTGGTGATTTTATATTTATATTGTGTATTTGTTAAAAGCGATGGAATATAATAAAAGTAATGGAAGAAGAGACAGGATAATGGTAAATCATGCTAGGGAAATTTGTAAACCGAGAGTGAATAAAAAAGCTATTACAAGTAGACAAGAAGAAATTAAAACTATCAGAAGATGGGGATTTTTAAAAATTATTCTTATAATTCTACTTTGATTTCTTTGATAAATTTCCTAAGTTTGATTATTTAATAGATCTGTATTTCAATTTATTACTGCACAATTTTCCAGAGACGTCTAGTGCTCAACCAGAAAATTTACTCATGTTTTTTAAACTTATTTCAGAACCAGGTTAAGCGTTCAAATAACAAGAGTGAAATGAAAAATGAAACTAACCCGTTTATATTATCAAGGCTACCATGAAGTTCTATCTTTGTCAACATCCAACATAATGTTTTCTCCAAATTCCGTTTTCAGAGTGATTTTGTCAAAGTTTTGTTGCGAATCCACATCCACCTACTTTTAAAACGGTCGTGTCAATTACCGGCTTGTCTCATTCCAGGCTATTTTGGGTGAAATGAAAAGACATCTTTAGTCACTGGGTGGTCTCGTCTTTCAGGAAACTGGCTTAGTCTTCGGGAAATTGATGGCATTAGCCAGCCTTTGATCTGATTGTGGGGAATTTTTACTTAAAATCAGAATGTGCGATGGTATTTATATTAAAATGCAGTGATTTTATACTGGTGATTATATTATAAAGGGTATATAAAAACTTTCCCTGTTTAATAACATCTTTAACTGAAAAATAAATTACACCCAAAATACTTTAAACATGGATCTAGGAATACATAAATGCTTTACCATTTTGTTTACCATAGTATTTTACTCAATACAATATGGTTTCCAGTCCTACCTACAAGCAAATTCGACTTATTTTCTAGTTATTTCCGTGTTTTGTAGCTTTTGGGGTGTGATGGATTCAATAACACCTCTGTTCTTTTATGCGTAAGCGTGCCTACATTTGATATGAGAGCTGAAAAGTCAGTTTCTTTGATGTAGCCTTATAGGGAAAAGTCATACTGAGGAACATCCCGTGACCCAGGCGGCAAGGCAAGCGAGTCCATAAGTCCCAATCCACCTGTCTTAAAACGTGTCGTTTAGAAATTCGCGAATACCTTTCTCCAAGGTGGAGGAACATCGAATTACTGAATAATATAATTATCTATGGCTGATATCCACGAAGACGGGATGCAGGGTAAAATTCAAGCTAATCTAAATATTACGGTAAGTAATCGTTTTCACGATAAATACAGATGGGACTAGAACTATTTTGTGCATCTGCCAATACCAAACATTCACTTCGTGTCTCGGCAAATATAGAATACTTTACCAGTTTAATGAATTGAAAAGAAAAGTCATGTCCTGTAATTAATGGTCCGACAAACTGGGCTATAAAACATTGTAGAGCTACTTATCTTGCAATTACATTACGCAAAGATAATGTTGTCGCACTACTGTGATTTTGAAATAGAAAAAGAGAAAAATGAGGTCTTTTAAGTTCATGTTCATTTTACTAACTTTGGTGATGTAATTTATGTCCAGGACAAATAGGCATACATGTATGACGTTTCCCAGGTGAAAAACATGTACATACCTATAATGGTGATAGAATAATAAATAAGTCTTTGAAATTAGCGAAAGACTTTATGAACACCTGGGATATCATCATATTACCTTGATTTGTTAAAATCAATGGACTTTGCTAGAAATAATGAAAGAGCAGACAGGAATATAGGTAAATGTTTGTTCAAGTTGTTCCGAATAAAGAAATAAAAATACAGACACGAAGAAGTTGGATATACTGACAGGAACATATTTTTATTTTAAATCATTTCTATGATTCTGGTTTGGTTTTTTTTCATCTTTTCATTAAATTCTAGTATAGAATGTATAATTCCCTTTCGCATTTTATCGTCCAATTCATTATTACAAAAATTTGACCAAGTGGTCAATTAGATCTTACTGAAAATTATTTTGAAGAGATTAGAGAACGTGGTGAAGGAAGAAGTCAGCCAAACTCAAGCAGGCTTTAGACCAAACAGGGGAACAAGAGACCAAATATTTAATATCAGGACACTGATTGAAAAAAGCAGGGAGGCAAACATAGATCTACACATGTGCTTCATAGATTACAGCAAAGCGTTTGACTGCGTAAATCACGAACAAATAGTAACAACTTTGAAGAACTTAAACTGCCACTACAAAATAGTCAACCTCATAAACAATCTTTACCAACAACAAACAGCATCGGTTAGACTAGAATATGGACTTACAAAATGGTTCCCAATAAAGCGGGGAGTGAGGCAGGGGTGCATCCTTTCTCCTTCACTATTCAGCCTATACACCGAAACAATAATGCGTGATGTAATGAAAGAAGAAAAAGATGAAGAGTACAGTGCCGTGAAGATAAATGGCAGGAAGATCTCTGACCTACGATATGCAGACGACACGGCGCTATTGTCAACAACATCAACAGGTCTAAACAAACTAGTAAAATCGGTTTAAAAAAACATAGTGAAGACAAAGACCTATTATTAAACGCAAAGAAAACGAAAATAATGAGCACAGATAAAAGCAGCACTGCTCAGGTTGAAATAGAAGGAGAACAACTGGAAAATGTTACAAATTTCATTTACCTTGGAGCACAAATAGATATCAGCACCAGATATCAGGAGAAGACTTGCAATTGCAAGCAACAAACTAAACAAAATGATGGCAATCTGGAAGAGCGAGGAAGTCAGACTGAAAATGAAGATCCTAACATCCTGTATTTTACCCACTGCAATATATGGATGCGAGACATGGTCTATAACCAAAGAATCAGAAAAGAGAATAACCGCCTTCGAAATGAAATGCTATAGAAAAATCTTACGCATCCCGTGGACAAACAAAGAAAGCAATGCAAACATCATGAGAACACTAGGACTAAAAAAGTCCCTGCTAATGAGTAAGATAAAAAAGCTGAAACTCAATTACTTTGGGCACCTGAAAAGACACGACACACTAGAGAGAGATGTACTAGAGGGCATGGCGGAGGGCAAAAGAGGCAGAGGAAGACCACAAAGAAGATGGCAACAGGATATACAGGAATGGCTCAACAATGGCGTGACGGAATGTGGCAGATGGGCACAAGACAGAGACTTCTTCCGAAGGACTGTGTGGGAGGCTACGTCCAAGTGATATGCCACAGAGAGAGAGAGAGAGAGAGAGAGAGAGAGAGAGAGAGGGGGGGGGGCAATTAGAGCGTTCATTCATGATTACGCTTGTTTATGAGCCGGTTTCAAAAGTGTTAAAAGAAACCAATAGTATGAATCACACTCAACAATATCAAGGGCAATTCTAAGTTCTTTCTTCATCAACATCCAACGCATTTTTCCAAAACATTCGTATAATTTAGAATGGTGTCGCCTGCTTGCAATTGGCAGCTAATCCGCTTACTTTTAACCAGTTAACTGACGTAATCTGAAAGACAAGTATTAAAAAATTTGGCCAGAAAACTCGTCCTTCAAATATCGATCGATTTAAATGGTAAAATCTTGGCAAAAACTCTCATACCTGGGACCTCGTGAGGAGGACCCCTGACCTTAAGGTATACTAAAATCAATGTTATGGTTACGAGGTGCAAAAGGATATTTTTATTTCAATATATTCGACTTATATTAGGACGAATACATTTATATTATGCACTGTCAAAACATGGAACAGTTTAATATTTCAAACTAAAAATGCTAAGGATCTTAATATACTTTCAAATGTCTTGATAAGGGAACTTTTTGCTTTAAAATACATATATGAATGAGCATTGATATATATATATATATATATATATATATATATATATATATATATATATATATATATATATATATATATATATAAGTAAGGGTAGTTTGTTGTTTGCTTGTTTTTCTTTCTTTTTTTTTTTCAATTTTATTATGCTTTTATCTGTTTCTCCCTTTTTTATATTTTTGTCTCTAAGAATGTGCAATGTGTAATGTACAATATATTGTTACATGTTTTAGGACATTTAATTTACACTGGCCCATTTTAAACCCTAATACTGATATGACATCGTCTAATTTATTCTCTTTTCAAACTAATCCTTAACCTTTCCAAAATGTCCAATATGGTTTATAATCTTGTAGCAGTCAAGAAAAAATAATTATAATGATATTAAACTATTTCCTCTTCATTCAAAAACAGACTGGAGGAAAAGCCCATCCATGCAATTTTAGCGTTTCCAGTAACTGTCTTCCTCATCACGACTCACGAGCTCTCACGCACGCATCACACAATCGCTATTCTATCGCGATTCTATCACGATTCTGTCCCAAGTTCCCATCACAAGAAAAGTGATCGAAGCAGTCACTGCCAGTACTGTAATGGTATGGATCACGACTTCTCCGACCTTTTATATGTCCCGAGTCCTGCGCAAATGATCTCAAAATAAACATAGAACGGTCGTCTATCCCTTACACCAAAATTATGGGGCTTGTGTAGGGTAAAGGACTGTTGTTATGGATGGAACATTAATGTTATTATAAACGAATGAATGGGGTATCTTTCCTTATTCATCCTTAACGCACCTCATTCTCTTCTTCCTCCTCCTCTTACTATTCCCACGCCTCGCCTATCTTGCTTCTCAACGTGAAAAAATGATATACCTTAATCCCCTGTCGGACAACTTTTTTTTACTGCAAATCGGTAAAGCGCATCAGTAGTTATTGAGTTTGTTAGACCTAACGAAAAGTACTTTGTGATTAACTAGCGTCCTATCCGAAAAGTGACAAACAATGTACTGTCCATTTAATGCTACAGAAGCCTGGATAGACATCGGCACTATGAGTTCTATGGTTCTGAATGATAACATTTTAGGGATCTAATTATTTGGGTCTCTCTTCAATGTTGTTTTATAAAGTCGATCGAGCGAAACTGTGTGAAAACATATTATATATATATATTGATTTGTTTTGTTTTGTTTTTGCTTTTTTTTTTTTTTTTTTTTTGGGGGGGGGGGTTTTGGTTTTTTGTTCTTTGTTGTTGTTGTTTTGGGGGGGTTTTTTTGGGTTTTTTTTTTTTGTTTTTTTTTGTTTGTTTTTTGTTCGGGGGTTTTTTTTCTTTTTGTTTTTTTGTTTTTTGGGGGTTTTTTAGATTTCCTACCAAGGCGTAGATATAATCAAATTTCTTATTCCAAAAGAAGATAAAGATACGTGGTAAGTGGCAAATATATAAAGACTGAAGAAACTTCAGAAGTTGACCCCTCAATCAGGGAGGTGGAGGCTGAGGGCCCCGGTCAATGCCACAAACAAAATATATCTATGTGTGAACAGAAAAGAAATGAAACTAGGGAAATAAGATCCCGTAGCATAAATTCAATAATATTCATTTGAGACAACAAAAGAAATCTTTGTAGACAGATGAAATAAGAGAAAATGATAATCTAATTATTGATCGTCTGTTATCCCGTAAACAAAGCAATAAACCAGTTTCGTGTGTCGTGTAGACGACACCCGATACCCTAGAAACAAGAGAGAGAGAGAGAGAGAGAGAGAGAGAGAGAGAGAGAGAGAGAGAGAGAGAGAGAGAGATGATGGGAAAATGCAACTTCCCCCTCCAAGGGGCGTAACCACGATAATTGTAGTTGGCCGAAACATGTCGTGCTTCTTGCTTATTGTAATAATCTCCCTTGATAAAACATGTTGCTGCGGTGAGTATAAATTTAACGGTAGAGAAAGAGCATTATTTATTTGAAATAAGAGAAGGAAATAAATCGAAATAAAACAGAAATGAAAAAGATAATATTATATTACAAATGACAATTGTTTTGATTTGTGATATTTTGTATTCTCTTTTGTTCCGGATAAAGGGGTTAAAAATAGATAATGATGAATTCATCGCCTACAGTGTCATTAGCATCATTATTTTCAACGTCTTCGTATCACAAATACTGTCAAAACAACGTCATTGTCGTAATTTGAATCCCCATCATCATCAAATCATCCCCATCATTCTCATCTCATTTCATCATCTCATCATCACACAGCAGCAGCAGCAGCAGCAGCAGCAGCATCACCAATATAATCATCAAAATTATCGTCATCATCATTATCATCATCATCACCACCACCACCATCGTCATCACCTTTAACAACAACAAAAACAACAACATAGCTACCGCCAATTAAGTCACCATCACCATTCCATCTTAAGCATCATCATCACCATCCCACAATAACCACAAAAACCACTTATCAGTGCTTGAGTTTTTAATCCACTTTATTTTTATCATTATGTTCAACGTAGTGATCCCTTGTCTCAATCAATTATTGCGCATGCAAATAAAACATAAAGAGGTCCTTTAGAGTCATAAAGCTCATATGTGTCAGTGCATGACATAATCAGTCGGAAGGTGAAAATTTCATGAATTTATGGTATCCAGCAACGTTTTTTTTTCAAATTTCCTACTTTTTCAACTTGACTAGCTATAAAAATATTTAGAAGTGAAATTAAGCTTTGATATTTCCCGAAGATGTACAAAAAGTGTTGATTTAATCATTTATGACATGAACTTATTTTTGATATAAATTGACCTTCTAACTAACCTTGGCAATATCTCAGTTCAAACCTTTTCACCATCCGACTGATTATGTAAGATATAGCCGCGATTTTCCCCGGCTTCTATTGCGTTAAACTTACAATAGAAGCAAGTGTGTGCTGTCCCTCACATTTAACATTCCAGTACTTTCCGCCAGACTTAACAATGTCAGTTATCCAAAGAGCAAAAACAGTGGATGCAATCATTGAATTGATAGTAACACCGTTGGCATTTACACAATAGTCCTTAATTAAGTTTCGCCTCCGCTTTGATACCAATAAAAGGAGACACTGGGTGGCTGCGAATCGGCTTCGGTCGAGGAGCTGCCTAACAGCAAGTGCGCTTCATCAGTGGGGACTTTCCACCTGTCCCACATGTACCCGATGTGGGCAAGAACCCGAAACGGCTGAGCATCTAGTTGAACGGCGCGTTGTGACGATGAAACCGGGCAGGTTCACGACGGTGCACGAGTGCGGACCGGACTTTGCTGATTGGGTTGATCGTCATAACATAGTAGTGTGAGAATCATAAGAGGCTGCTGCCTCCGCGCAGTGTAACACCAGCGATGTATTTAATTCGCTTACCTGTTTGCTCTCATCCAACGAAATGATATTCCTCCGCGGGATGTACAAAGTTGCGTACTCCGTATTTTCGTCATCTAGTTCCATGGTGACGTATTCATTACCAATCGTCCACAGAGTCATAATGTCACTATCCGTAATCGCCTTTCGTCTTGAGGGTAATCGGTAGCCGTAATCGGAGGACACAACAGCCAAACTGGGCAAGACTTTTATATTCCTGTGATTTGATGTCTGGGACGTACATGAATTAATCTCATCATTCTGTTGCTTTGTTGTCATCTTGTATCGACAGATGTCTGGTTTCTTGTGAAATGTATCGGTAATTTTAGGGGAATGAGTTTGTCACCTATTATGCCCCTTGGTTGTGTCCTACGGTGAATAGTATTATAAGGACAATTTTGACGTCAATATAAGTTCTAAAAGATTGATGGTGTCTACAAGTGTACGAAAATCGTAAATCACACCTATACCTCCTAAAAAAAAAAGAATTGAGCTTTATATAGTGCAATATCCACTAAATGTGCTCAAAGCGCTTTACAAGGGGTCCCTGGTCAACAGCAACATTTAACATGTAGGACGGGGCATGCCACCTGTTAGGCGATATTACAATTTTTTGGACAAAGACAACGCTGTTAACGGCCTAATTATTATTATATGACCACTCAAGGGACTGGATTAGGACTCAAACAGAGTGGACGCCGAATCGACGCGGAATCGCTTTTCAGGCTGCTTTTTGATAACGGCAAATTTTATTTACTAATGCTAGTGTGAGGCGCGTCAGAGTGGGGTCGTCGCAGAGTTGTCTCGCTTGTGTTGAGGGCGCAACAAAAACTTGTGTGAGAACTACTCATAAATATGGCTGGCTAAAAACAATAACAAATATTTAAGTGACGTCAACTTCGGTCTATCAACGCATTAATTCATGTATAATCTTGAGAGTTTATAGTCTGATTAATAGAATCAAGTGAGAACTATCCAAAATTGAAGGATTGAAAATAGCCCTTTGTTTGTCGATGGTAAAACGGCGCTTATTGCAAGATTTGGCATCTGACAGTGATAGTGACTAATCAGAAAAAAGACGAATGAATGACGTTGAAATCAAAAGCTTTTGATTATTGTTTTAGATCGATAACAGGGATCATTTTTTCTAAATTCGTCATTATATTGATGGTATGCGTTAGAGTAAAATACTCACATCTGCCCGCCAGATGAAGCTATCAACACATAAAACTGTGTGTAATATTAAACGTTTATTAATGCTATGCGGTTAGGAGAAAAACTCATAACATCCATCAGGCGGATATATCGTACCAACACACAAAACTATGTGTAACCTTAAACGTGTATAGATAGAATGAAGTTGACGTCACTGGGATCTTTGTTATTATTTTTGGCCATCCACGTTTATGAGTTATTCTCACTTAACTGTATTATCCAGACTATAAACGCTCATCGTTACACACAGTTGTGTGTTGGTCCGTTATACTTCCGAATGGCAATGTTGTGAGCTTCTTAGCCAAGCGCATACTATCTATAGTATGTTTGTTACAATACGCTTCAACAGTCGTAACGTCACTTCCCTCGTAATGACGCATGGTAACTTAGTAACTGGCTCTAAACTATCGGAACAAATGGCGGACGCCTTATGATATCTTTCTCCGATGAGCATAAAAGCGTATCTAGAGGAAGGAAAAAAACATTATAAATCTGATCATGTTTTGACTTTTACACATTCTGATCACAAGACATATGAAAAGTTCTATAAATGTTCTATAAAAGTTATATATAAAAACTACCGAATTTCTTTGTTTAGAACCACGATGGCCGCCGTTGCTGGGCGACGTGACATCAGACTATTGAATCCAATTGTGTGAGAACTACTCATAAAAATGGCTGGCTAAAAACAATAACAAAGAGCTGAGTGTCGTCAATTTGGTTCCATCTATAGTCTGATTTTTAAAATATTAGTAAGGACCAATCACCCAGATGTCGGTCTTATAACAATAACAAAGAACCTCGAGATGTCAACTTCATTCGTTCTCCACAATAAACTTTTAAGGTTTCACATCGCTTTCTAGATATCTATATTGGTTTCAATTGTTTTGTCGAACGGAACTGATTAATACTTAAACAAACGCATAAAATCAATATCAGATCAATTGTGAAACTATTGCAGCTTGCTATGATTCTTGAAATTGGATGCTATCTTAAAAATACTATCTTAGGATCAGAATTCACATCACACAACAATGAAATCCTTCTGGTAATTGGTGAAAGTGAATGGTTCAAACGATGCAGCATTGTTTTAATCCTTTGCATTAACAATTAAACTGCAGTACTCATGAAAAACACGTATTTAAAAATTTGGCCAGAAAAGTCATCCTTCAATTATCGACCGATTTAAATGACCCTCATCTTGGCAAAAACTATCAAACCTGGGACCTCTTTATAAAGTCCGAAGTTAGAGAATGTACGATTGATATTAGAAGGACGAGTTTTCTGGCCAAATTTTTTAATACGTTTTTTTTCCAGAGTACGGAAGTTAATTGAAAACTTTATTTTGGTAATCGCAATGAGGAATTTTAAAAAAGCTCATTTATCATTTGTAAATCAACACATTGTCGTTTATGTTATCAACACATTGTTAATCTTCAGTGCTCAGTACAGGTGGTGAAATGAAGAGGCAATGTGAAATGTTTGACGAGACAGAGATTCAAATTTAAACTAAACTGATAACTGTTTATAATTAAATAAATTGAATTACTGTCTTTGAGAATGATATTTTTCTTTTTGTTGTTGTTTTTGTTGTTGTTCTTGTTCGACCCCCCCCCCCCCCCAGGACGAGCATACATTAAACGCATATTTATGTTCTGTCTGTTAACTTAGATGTGAAACCGATCCCTCCCTTCCCCCCCCCCCCCCCCCAACTCTCTCTCTCTCTCTCTCTCTCTCTCTCTCTCTCTCTCTCTCTCTCCCTCTCTCTCTCTCTCTCTGTCTTTCTTTCTTTCTCTCTCTCTTTTTCTTTCTTTCTCACTCTTTCTCTCTCCTCCCTCTCTTTTTTTTTCTTTCTTTAGTTATTCTCCCCTCCTCTCTCTCACTTTCTCTCTCTTTCTTTCTTTATCCGCCTCTCTCTCTCTCTCTCTCTCTCTCTCTCTCTCTCTTTCTCTCAATCTCTCTCTTTTTTTCTCTCTCTCTCTCTCTCTATCTCTCTCTCCCTCTCTCTCTCTCTCTCTCTCTCTCTCTCTCTCTCTCAGATCAATCTCAAACTCAAAAGCGTTAAATATTTACATTCTATAACTATATTATGATTGGCAGATAGCTTATTTATTTCGTTCTCTCACGATGACCGATAAACTTGAAACGAATGTGAAAGCTGGATTTAGTTATCGTCTCTCACCTAATCACAAACCAAGCATAAAAACTATCTCTCTCTCTCTCTCTCTCTCTCTCTCTCTCTCTCTCTCTCTCTCTCTCTTTCTCTTTCTCTCTCTCACACACTCTCTCTCTCTCTCTCTCTCTCTCTCTCTCTCTCTCTCTCTCCCTCTCTCTCTCTCTCCCTCTCTCTCTCTTTCTCTCTCTCACACACTCTCTCTCTTTCTCTCTCTCTCTTTCTCTCTCTCTCTCTCTCTCTCTCTCTCTCTTTCTTTCTTTCTCTCTCCCTCTCTTTCTCGCATGACTCTAAACATGAGTGGTATCACTTTTTAAATCTCTTGATATTTCGACATGTACACTGGAAGCAGTGCCAAAAAGGTTTTTGTATGTCGTTTGTGAGGCAAAGACAAAATTACATTCATATTACAATTTGTTAGATCATCACATTGGTACACTACCCGATTATGGACAAGTCAAACAAAATTCTCAACTCACATCTGATTCAGAATATTTTCATTGCAATATTTTGACAAAAGACAAGAAGAAGAAGAAGAAGAAGAAGAAGAAGAAGAAGAAGAAGAAGAAGAAGAAGAAGAAGAAGAAGAAGAAGAAGAAGAAGAAGAAGAAGAAGAAGAAGAAGAAGAAGAAGAAGAAGAAGAAGAAGAAGAAGAAAAAGAAGAAGAAGAAGAAGAAGAAGAAGAAGAAGAAGAAGAAAAAGAAGAAGTAGGAGTAAAAGGAAGAGAAGAAGAAGAAGAAGAATCACTACGGCTCAGTTGCAACTCCTTAAAGATACAAACTGAATGAGGATCAACAGTGAAACATTCAAGACATATATTTTTTTACCAATGATGTCACATTCAAAAAGTTAATTGGAGCACCCTTCCCTTCCCTGCATCGCCCCTTTTCACATATACACATACACACTTCAAGGTAAAGACCAAGAAACCACCGACACAACCGAAATTCAACCTTTTTTCTTATTTTTTTTTTTTTTTGGTACAAGACTGCTGTACTTTGTAAAATGACAGATTTTTTCAGCTTTACCAGAAAAGTTTTACTTCAATTATCGATCGATTAAAAATAAAAAAAACTGAACAAGTGTGTATGAAAGGTGCCAGACAAAACAAGCAAGAAAAATACAAGAAAAAAACCATCCCAAAAAATCGGTCGACCTCAACTGGGAATCGAACCTCAGACCCGATTACCGACCAGACGTCCTACCATTGTATTTTACTTTCTTGATTTGTTTGGCACCTTTCATTCATCCTTGTTCAGTTCTGTATGGTAGCACGTCTGGCCGGTAATCAGAAGGTCTAAGGTTCGATCCTCATTCGAAGTCGATGAATTTTTTGGGGATGTTTATCTTTTTTATTTTTTTTTATTTTTTTTTTTATTTATTTTTTTTTTTTTTGTATTTTTCTTTCTTGCTTTGCCTGGTAAATTTCATACACACGTGTTCAGTTCTTTACCTTACACCGGTGTCTGCTCCTTAATTTCTGAATTTGATTTTTTTTTTTTTAAAAAAAGGTTGTCAAAAGTCTTAAACTTAGAAATCCATGAATGCTCAGTAATGTGAACTTTTTAACAAATTGAGAGCTATTATGGGGCAGCATGGCTCAGCGTGACTATTGTCTTTGCTTCATACCCGAAAGGTAGCGAGTTCAACCACCTGCCGCGCTGCGTTGCCTTGAGAAAATCACCTCACTGTGCAGCGCCGCATTGCGCTGACCGAGTTATTCTATTTTCCCTATTTCTATCTATACCCTATAGATATATTTCCCGTTGAGGATGAATAAAGGTAATGTTATCTAATTTTAATTTCATCGATCAATATTTGAAGAAAAGATTTTTTCTGGCAAAAAAAAAGGAAAAACGTGTGTTTTTTACAAAGCACGGCACAGGACTCCACTTCAGTAAATTAAATGAAAAAGGTGAAGACTTACCCTCATCTCCAGCTCCAGGATTTCGTCCAAGACGTCTGCCGATTCCTCCTTGACCCCCATGACGTCAGTAGCGTCACCAACCACAGGTTCCGGCTGACCTGGTTCTAAAGGCGCCACGATGACGACTGGACCACGGACAGGAGAAAGACGTGACGATGGTGGTGGTGGTGGTTATGGTGGCGATAATAATATATGGTGAGGAGTGGAGGTCAGGGGTCGTGTCGAAACGTACGATGATGACGATGATTTATATAATCCATTGTTTATCGAATAGTCATCACACCTCAGAATCACTTTAATTTCCTACAGAATAATCCAAGAACACTGAAGACACTCGAATAAGTCAAATAAATTTAACTATTTTCATTTCAAATATCAACAACTCTCATCAACATTGAAACACAAAATGTTATTTTCTTACACTTCGATTTCATTTAACTACTAACTTTTCACAACAAATTCTATATCTAAAAATAAAATATTATTTCTGATAAATTTACTTCAAAACATAAAATATTGAGACTGATTTTTAAATGTCAATAATAGTAAGATAAATTCATTTAGATCGAATAATCAAAAATATTAGTATCATTTTTTAAAAACTCACAACGTAATAAAAGGTTACCAGCACTACTTTAAAATTGCAATATTATGCCTAGTAAATTGAAACTATTCTACGATCATTTAGAGAATTATTTTCTGACACCGCAAGTGGTCAAGTCCATACAAAATTTTCGATTTAAAACAAATTAGATACAATAAGTTTCCACAACTTTGGAAGTACACATTATTTTATGAGTAAAAATAAACAACAACCCGTATTGAAAATACCACACTGACCCGAGAAATTCGAATATCGATCAATAAAACGTATAATACCCGACTCGTCAATAGAATTTCCGCCCAAAGCCTACAAAGGAGTCTCCGGTTTGAGACTTTTTGCCAAGTTTTTTATGGTCAAAATGAAAAATATGAGCTTTCCTAGAGTAGGGGACAATTTAAAAACGTCTCTATTTATCTTTGTAAAAAACAATAAAGTGTCAAAAATAACCGTGTCGAATTTCTTTTCTAACAAGCACATCCAGACAGTTGTATCGTTATGTGAAATTATTTAAAGGAGAAACCGACAACCGATCACGTTTGAAAGAATCATTTAATTTAATCAATAATGCCGTACTTCTAGAAAAACACGTTGTTGTTTTTTTAATTTTAGCCAGAAAACTCGTCCTTCAAATATCGATCGATCAAAATGACCCTCATCTTGTCAAAACTCTCAAACCTGGGACTTCATGGAAGTCCCAGGTTTGAGAGTTTTTGACAAGATGAGGGTCATTTTAATCGATCGATATTTTGAAGGACGAGTTTTCTGGCCAAAATTTGAAAAAAGTGTTTCTTTCAGAGTACACAAAATACAACACATCTTTTGTGCACACAAAATACACCTTATGAATATTTTATTCTAAATCAATCATCAACAAATTTCAAAGGAAATTTTAAACGTTAAACTATTTCACTCCATCAATGATTCTTTACTCATTATACGTGACATACCAGCTCAAAACGGTACCAAACATCGAAAAATTGGCTCTGCCTAAATTATGAGGCTTTTATTTCAAATAAATTTCTATAAGATGAGCTTAAAATTCAATTGACGTATAAGGCTAACATAATTATGTAAACAAATGAATAATGATAATCATATTAATAGCGCTTTTCCACGGATTAACCATGCTCAGTGTGCTTCTCAATCTTTCATTTATTCCTCCAGTAAACCGTATGGAACCATATTTTGATTGCTCAGAACAAGAAATACCTTTGTCCATATTGGCCAAAAGAGGACATAGACATTTCTTGCCATCGATTTCCATTTCGTCCAGTAACAGTAGCCTTTTGAGGGTCCTTTTATTTTATACTAACACTCTTCCAATATCCGTCACTACCTGTAGCCAGATACTCATTCACACGCGGGGTAATAGTAACCTTGGGTGCAAAGTGTATTACCCAAGAATACAACAATGGGATCGGAATTTTCAACAATCACTGTCACCCACCCAGCCACTGATCGCGCATGACATTGCTTGAGCTTTATGCCGCTTTGAGACGATTGGTCACAAACAAGATTTTCTATGGACGGTTGTCAACTTGTTGCTGTTTTAGACACGTAATGCATTTCCTTTCAATCTTATTTTACATGTTTGATTTCATTTTTGTATTTTGATATAATGGATTATATTTTTTATTATTATCCATATGTGCGTTCGAATAATTTTGTTTTGACGTTGATGTACGGCTTTATAACAAAAACATGTAAAAATGTATTTATCTTATACGTTTGTTTTTTCTGCTTTGATCTTTACATTCCAAGTGGCTTTTCAAAGAAATTGCTTCAGAGACTGACTGCTGCG